>NW_014555502.1:241584-296249 GCF_001313825.1 Dinoponera quadriceps
ATATATATATATATATATATATATATATATAATATATGTATACATATGCGGATATATGAAGATATGGATGTCCTACACCGCATCTCATAACTTTTTAATGTCAGATTTCTGATTTGGAGACGAAACTCCCGGAGATATCAAAATGTCATAACTTTCAAATAGGTAGCGTTCAACTACGGTGAATTCGCTCGACGAAAATTCGTGTGCTCAGATGTGTGGTGCATCGCGCATATCGCCGGTACACGGTGCACCGCACATTGGTTGAAAAGGAAGTGGAAAAAGCCCTCATCTATCGATTCGCTCGCCGATATCGATGTGATTCTATATGTACAATAATATTGGACTCTTTTCGATGTATTACGATTTACATAGGGCGATTATTCACGCGTAGATGAACACGCGAAAACACACGCAATATTGTTCTAGTTTGATACACGATAAAATGTATGTCGCATGCAAACACGAAAAATGATTGAATTCTTCAGGAATACGGAATTGCTGTCGAGAAAATATTCGTCCCGGTAAATTGAGGAGAAGAAGATTGAACTATTGAAGAAATCAATTTAAGACGCGAACTAAGTTGACGAAATTGATCTAAGTTGTCTTTTTATACGCCATTTGATTTCAATTAGCATGCATAAATTGACATTACGACTACCGATATAAAGTTCATCCAATTTTATCGCCGTATGCTTAAATAACTAGATGATTGGCAGGGTGTGCGCATGCGTGGATATATGTACCTTAGTTCCGGGTGATTATTCGATGTTTCCAAAATATCGACCTTTTTAAAGAATTCAACTCCTATTATTTCCCCACGTACACATTCAGCGGGAGGAGGTTGCGATACGTCACGATTTTTTAAATTGTTAAGTTTATTTTCGTGTTCCGATAGCTGTATGCCGCGCGCGATTTCTTCGCACACGAATAGCGTCTATATCCCGAAGAGTGGTGGCGGACGGATTGCGAATCCGCGTACGCAGTATCATGGTACAACAATGCGGCGTATAACTTCCATTTCGCCCAACGTGTACATCGCTCCGGCGATACGCGGATGGAATTGTTGCCCTCTAAAAGTTGGAGCTCCAACTTAATTTTCCTTTTTATCCATCCCCGCTTTTCTTGCAGGTTTACCACGTTAGACCGTTACGGCTCTTTTCCGAAATAGATTGTTACCGTGTATGTAGCAGCCGCGCGCGCTCCGTCGGTCCGAGTATGTACGGAAGGGCTTTAATACCGGGACCATTTTCTCGCTCGCCCGTCTATACGTCTAAACGTTCTATGATACCGTAGCGCATATGACAATTTAAGCATCTGGGTCAGATAGGCACACACACGGCTCTCTTGCTCTCTCTCTTGCTCTTCTCTGTCTCTCTCCCTCCCACTTCGGCATGATCATTCCATCACGGCGCAAATATTGAATTTGCATGGTCGTCTCGTTTCTGCAATGCAGATGTATCCAGCCGGAATGTATGTATGTGTCGGCGCTCGCCGCTCGTACATATACGCGTCGTGTACGACGCGGCGACACCGCCGTTTATTGCTCTTTGCGTTGGATTCGTACATCCTATTGTATCAACTCGCCGTCTAATGAAATCTGATTCGCGAAAACGAATTTCCCCGTCGCGGCGGAAAATATTATCACACCGCCGGATGATTCCGCGGAGTCGTGTTTCCCGACTTCCAGATAGCGGTGTCGGATATCGATACCTTTTCGATACCTCCCATCGAGTAAGTATCGATGTCATAAATTCGGATTTGCGAAACCTAATACTCTCTCCTGCAGAAAGACGCGCATCAATAGACGTTACATCGTTATCCCAAAACTGTGCGATTCATCTTTTCTCCCTCCTCCCTTTTTTCGCTTTCTAACTTTGTCTCTTTTCTCTTCTCTCTCTCTCTCTCTCTCTATCTCTCCTGTCTTTCCTCTTTCTTTCTCTCTTTTCTCATATCGGGCTCTTCATACCGTAAAAAGTTGGCGCGTAGATACGTCTCGTTCAGAAACTCGCCGCGCGCGTTGACTTTCCATTTAGAGCTTTGAAGAATTAAATACTTTTTCACTCCCTCCCCTCCTTCCGCTCGCCATCCAGCTTACTTTACCTTCGGCAACGTGAGCATATTCTACTTGAATGATACCGAAGTTGGATAAGATATATAACGGCGTTGCAAGAGCCGCGAAAGAACGGAGACAAAGCGTAAAAAGCGGGCGGCATAATGCGCGCGCTACGCTCTTGACATACATATTCCGTGTCTTTGAAAATATATTTTCATATTACGACGAAAATATGAAACTTCCGAGGATTGCCGGCGTAAAAGCTCGTCCGTGACACGCACACATACGCTTCCCTCTCTTTGAGTAGGAATTTTTATATCATAACGAGAATACTATCTCTCTCCCTCCTCCCCCTCCCCCCGTGTGCATTCGCGAAACGGCGACGTTCCCGGTGAGATTGTGGCGGTACTCGTACGCGCGCGCACGAAGAGATACACACATGGATATTTGCTTTCGCGAGCGCCGATCCCCGGATTATGGCGATTGTGCTGTCGTTACATCGGCGAAATCGACTGTAGGCGCTGGTAGACGACGATGTATTCGATACTCGCGGCCCATGTAGCGGGATAGGATGTAAGGACTTCTCCATGTGGAGTTACGTGGACGAGAGAACGCCGACCTTGCGCCGAGTGATCCCGAATTCCAGACGTTCTGACTAATCCTCGTGCTTCGCGCGGCGCTGAAGGTTTTACGACGCGGCTCGAATGCGACTCGAACAAATTGGATAATCGGAATATTCCGGATTCAGACGAGAGAGAGAGCGGGGCGAGGGCAATGTTGCCACCTTTCTAATGACGGTTACCCGGACATTGGATTAAAAAAAAAAGGTCTCAAGATGATAATAATAATAGCGATACTATAAATATTGTATTCTATTTATTATTTTATACATTATAATAATAATTACATAATAAAAGTACGTTTAATATATATATATAAGATGTGTGTAATAATAAACAAAAAAAAATATATATATATTTCCGATATTTACTGATAATATTGCAGATCTACAATTTATGCTGCGAAAACTATAAATTTGTAGTGCTAGCAATGAATATTGGAACATAGCACTGAATGTTTCATAATTTTCGCTCGTGATTGATATATTCTCCTGGATTTGTCGAAAATCTAAAAGAATGTTCCAGTCACAGACAATAATCATTAAGCGGTAATTGAGCTATTTTTTTCTACTAAACACAGTTATTCTTTTAGCATCATTAAAAAATAAATTTCGTTATATGTTTGTTATATAGGAAAGTTAATTTTCCAACCTACAAATTTCAACAAAACCGGATAAAATCAGGTAAAACCGGACAATCGTTTGGAAAACCGGATCCGGGTGAAAACCGGACGGGGTGGTAACAGTGAGAAAGAGAGAAAGAGAGAGAGAGAAAGAAGGAGACAGATAAAATCGTGTAATTCGAGCAGCTCACGCGTGACGATCACACATCACATTCCGCGATGATTCGCTGTTTCGTTTTTCTAAGATCATGTTCGCGCGATGCCACATCGATGAGGTCGATATCGCAAATTGATCGTACATATATACAATACATACGTACATGCACACAGCCCGTCGTGACTTCGTACCGAGGGAATCGATCGCTCCGGGAGACGATAGGTGCCAGCGGATTAGGTCAACATCGTCGTCTCGGGGTCGAACGTTTTCTGATACATTAACAGCGATACTTCGGTCGCGAAGACAAACAGAAATCGTACGTCGACGTGCGCCACTTGGCTCGTCGTCATGTCCATTAGTCAATTAATCCCAATGGGGAGGCGAAACGTATTCATTACAATCGATCGCGCAGTGCGCGTTTCGAGCCCATTTCGAGCGGCGGCCGCCAAGCAGCGACCGAGGAGAATTGTTTTCCCGGGCGCGCGTCTTGCGAATTTTCGCTCACAAGGTTATATCGTTGCTTGCCGTGCATCGGAGATGCACACTGCACGGGCGTATACACAGCATTATACACTTGTATATGCAACGATGCACATAGGCAATGTTGATTGTTGCGTAAGCATACAATGCGGCGCGTTACAACAGTTGGTTGTGTCCTGGAAAGGGGGAACGTTTGACAGTCTTCGACATCCCGTGAATACTGATACGAACACACAGGACCGCCAAATAGATTTCGCGATAATAATCCGATTTTCTCGAAGAATGCGCACTGTCGCGGAGAACGAGCACAAACGGCGACGATCCTTTGGAGTCGATTGTTTGTTAACGTCGTGAACGAGATATGAGGAAGAGGGAGGAGGGGGGGGGGNGAGGAGGGGGGGGGGGAAGTTAGATAGGTGGAGAGAATGAGAGAATGGGCGAATGAGAGAGAACCGCATAAGTACAAGATAGGACGGGGAAGAAAGCGCTGCGGGTGAGCCGTGGGGGTTGAGCAGCTGTGAAATTTTTCGGGGTCTTCTCGGAATCTTAGAAAGCTATCGAATTTTCGAGAGCTGAAATAATATCTGTCGAATCATACCTATGCGTGGACTCGGGATTGCGCCGGATCCATAATTAATTGAGTCACGATAAGCGTAAATGAATGAAACTCGTGTCTCCAACTTGAACTTCATTATGTAAGACTAATGCGCCCTCATAACTTCGCGTCGGCCCGTCGCGCCCTGTTTTTACGTGACAAATATTCGTTCCATTTCGCGATGGCCGGGTCGATTTCGTCGTGTGACTTCGGATGTGTTGGCACAGCCGTTGCGGAGTTAAGGAACTACTAATGGCTTCGTTAATACCGACCGAATCGACGATGGAATAAGGCTTAAATTCGAGCCCGCACGGTCCCTGCGGTATAATCTCGACCTTCTCTCCGTGGATCGAAGGTTAAGCCTCTCTTCCACTCCATCCCCAGAGCCAATCAAAAATTAGGTTGCATCTATCTACATGACCTGCGCGCTGCACAAGCGCGAAGGTTGCACTATTTGCGTTAGAATATACAGAACGTTCCGACAGGGTTGCTACGCAAACAGAATCTCAAAATTATTCCGCATCTACCGCGGCGCGTTTCTTTCGACTAATCAATTTTTTTCCCTCCGACAGTCGCAATGGAAAAAGCTTTTTTTTTCAATTAGCTGCGCAACGCAATGACCCGACTTGTGAAATGTTGTTTGTTAATTTCTGGAAAAAAAAGAGTCGCACAATATTCATATTGAGATGTTCGAACTCGCATTGCGCGGCGACACGTAGGGACCAGACGGCGAGTTCTGATCGGTGAAAGAGATCGAATTCAAATTCATGAAAGAATCTGTGTTCGAGATAAAATGTGCTATTGCTGGAACACAGCACGAAACACACACACACACACGCGCGCGCGCGCGCACATACAGACAGTAAAGCATACCGCGGTTACAAATCCGATTCCATTCCGCAAATCCGTCGCATGGCGTTCAAAATGTGAGAATGTCGTATAGCAAAATGGCAATCCAATAAAATGAAAGAGTCGTTCAATGATGTTTCAGTGTTACGGATAAAATGATCAAATTGTCAGCTTTTTCGAATTTAAACGGCATGGGATGTGAAAAGCGGCAGAATGTGAAGGGTATTTAACTTGTGCTTATCCCTTTGTCGTTTTTTGCGTTGCACCAAGAGAACGTTAGCGATGTTGCTCGCACGATTACCGAATGGGGGGGAAAAAACCGCATCGGGCGCGCACGCATCGGAGTGCGTACACACATGCGGGTAGGAAAAATAATTTTCCGCCAGACCTCGTCATCCGGATGATATTAGACCGGAAGAGAAAAAAATAAATAAGAGAGAGAAAGAGAGAAAGAAACAGACTTCCCTCACACACATACACAAGTTCCTGAAATACAACGCGGGTAAATGGAGCGGATGTAGAAAATTGATTCCCGCATTCTTGATTCCGCGGCACCCTCATCACTCTTATCCGGCGCGGTGTCAGCTGCAGCGTGACGAAATATTTTCCGACTTTGTCGGGAGTATCGAAAATCGCGATAACCAGTGAATACATCCCATATTCGTGTGTACACGGGCGTAGGGCTATATTTAGATAGTCGTGCGACCGAACAAGCACACACGTCGCGCGGCGTGTATATGTCGCCGCCGTGTGCATCGTGTGTTTGCATATGTGTACATACTGCGCTGTGTGTCTGTGCATGTGTCAACGTTCCCAGAAACACGTTACACTGACCCAGGGGACTCGTATCTTTGATACTGGGTCATCCCATGACAAATTGATCGGTGACGTTGCGCCGTTGAGCTTCGGCGCGAGTCTTCCACGCTCGAGCGAGAGAGATCCTTTCGAGGGACATGTATAGGCGGCGGATTACCCGCCAGGCCCTCGCTTTGGCTCCTCTTCTCTTTACTGGAGAAATTCAAAGTAGCGTTGACGGAAATACTATGTGCAACGCTCACGAGAAAATGTTGTTCGGCAATATCGCGATGTATTGCGGCGCGGTTGACGATGGCGGATCGACAAACGATGCAATATATATGTATATATATGTCTATGTATGTATGGAATTCTCCATTGTCGTATATTTAATCGCTATGAAAAATACTTACTATATGTACTCATTTTTTTTTATTTGTCATTGAGAATGAATGGGAGCAAAATACGCAATCTATTTTTACCTCCTCGCTTTTAACGCGACTGGTTAGTTGGGGAGGTTCATTATTTATAACGAAACAGTAATTTATGTAATCGGATTCTCGACAGTGAATTTGATAAGCGTGCCGCTCGTGTGTTGAAACTGAAATATCGGAAATTGCCGGTTGAGCACCTATTATACTTATACGACGATCAATAAATGGTTACAAATACGAGAAACAGAGAGTGCTTCGTATTCATCTCTCTCTCTCTCTCTCTCTCTCCCCCTCTATCCATCTTTCTCTTTATAGCGTGCGTTATCAGCATCTACGTATGTAGTTACCGTCGCGATGTCTACTTCTACATAACGTAACCTTTCGGGAAAGGCGTTCCCCGCGTAAATACCAAGCTCGCGCTGCGATTGAGGAAAAATTGAATACCACGGACGGAGCGAACGGAATAATGAGTAGTAACATAATGAAAAATTGATTTCGAAGGTCAAATCGACCACCGATCGATTCGACGCGACGTGATGTGCCGAGCGTAACATAGCGAGGAAGAGAAAGAGAAAGAAGGAGAAAGAGAAAAAGCGAGAGAGAGAGAGAGACTGTGTGTGTGTGTGTGTATGTATGTGTGGTAGAGGCTACGTTTTCGGAACGTTAAAATTTCGACCGTCGTCGCAACGTGACGTCCGACAGGCGGACCGATACGATGCGCCGCCGCCACGCGACGCCCCGTCTCGATTAGTGACTTTATTTAAATTTAAACGCAGTGGCGAGCGCGCCGCTGTGTGTACGCTTTAGTGATTATCGCGACATTCGCTAGTAATTGCTCGAACGACACCGCAATTGATTGCTTTACGCTTCTATCGGCGTGTTCTATTTTATCGAGCCGACATAATCTATGTCTAGCGCGTGTGCGTACGACATCGGCCGTTTAGTTTGAGTCGGGTTCGCCCGGAAATTTCGACATTCTCTCTCTCTCTCTTTCTCGCTTTCACTCGATCTCCTCCTCTCTCGCGAATGATAAAAAGCAAATGGGCGTGATAGAGGCCATTGACGTTACGCGCTCGCACGCGCGCGCGCGCGCGAGGGCGTGCGACATTTTCGTGATATACGTTGTACATGTAAAATCACTGTGGTAAAACCGCCTGGGACGTATCCCATCCAATTCCGACATGACCCAATTCCGTTTCGTAAGCTCGTGGCGTGCCTTGTCATGGACGTCACGGAATATGATAAATGTTTTCCAAGTAAATGAGTAAATTGCATTCGATACGGATTTATTTTAACTCCCGTGCGAATTATACGCCAAAGAGAACGCGGAAATCCATCCACCCCGAACCCCCTTCTCCCCATTCTTTCCTTTCATCACGCGTATGATACCCAAGACCGATGAGACACGGTGAAAAACGATGATTTTATCGAGAACATCGATGTTATCGCGCGTTGACAACGACGACGACGTTGCTCCTCCTCGTAACGTTCACAAGAAGAGCACAGAGAGAGAGGAAATACTAATATTGTTCGCATCCATCGAAGGACGGAAGAAAGGCTTAACGAGCGTCAAGAAGCGCGCTTTGTGAGACCGCTTATGGTCGCGAAATTGTTCCACGCGTTGTAACGCACCGCGTCGAGACGCATCCTCCTTCTCCGTCGTCGCCGCGGCGGCGCGAGACGAGCGGAAGAGGCAGGCGGCGGCGAGGTCGGCCCAAATACGCGGCACAAGCGCAATTATTATTACGCTCGTTACTCGTATATTCCATTCAAAGCATTCTGGGCGGCAGCGACTGCCGGGGGTTATTATCCTATTGAGCTCGTAAGAAGCAGCCCGCGCGCGATGTCGTACGAGCGCGTCTTACGACATCCTCTATCTGCTAACCAACGGAACATGGCGCGACAAGAAACGCTTAGCTCGTAGACCATACGGTCGAACTTCGCTTCTCCGAGAAACAACACGCGGCGGATAGAGAGATAGATAGAGATAGATAGATAGATAGAGAGAGAGAGAGAGAGTCAAAAAGACAAGGGGGCGGGAAAGAAGGAGAGAGAGAGCAAGGCGCAGCCAAGTATAATGTACGACTTCGATGATAACGGAGAGCGACGTAGAGGCGCCGCGTCTGTGCGAGGACCGCGAGCTCGACAAGACATACGAGAACGATACATCGTTCTCAAGAATCTCTCCTCGAGCGATTTTCAGTTCTATCGATCATTTCACTGGCGACGAATAAGAACGGCGGCCGGAGGAAACGTAGATAGATGACGGAGTAGCGGCACGGAGACGTAGCGAAGGGTGAATAAGAAGAAAGAGCGAGAGAGGGGCCGGGGGCGGGGACGAAGAAAGAGAGAGGGAGAGGAGAATAGAAACGAAGCATCGTCTCGCGTCCGTTCCCGTTATTAAAAGACAGATCGTAGATGATACGAATATAAGAGGCATGACGTTAATTAATTATACGCGGTCGATTCGGAGAGAGGTCGATTGAGAGAGGTTGTTCGGCTGATTGGTGCGCACGATTTTGTTGAATAATAATAAGGGTTAATAGTCGCGTTAACGAATGCATACCCTTGAACGCTCGTGCACTCTCAATAATTGAGCGTTGAATCTATCGGCGGCGACTTGCGTGAACGTCGAAAGTGTTCTCGGCGTTAGTTATGGCCGGCCGACGGACACGCACAAACACTCGTTTTGCGTTCGATAAAACGTTCGATAGAGCGGCCGCTCGCGCACATAAATCGCAGCGGGAAACAAAATGCATCGAAACACATAGTAAACAAGCGCACGCGGAGCATATTTATTGCATATATATACCTTGAATTATAAATTAGCGTTAAGTCGCAGGCACCGATGTTTAGGTTGACAAGTTAATCAGCTTTTTTTAATCCTCTTACACCGTCGCCGAATGAGAGCCGCGGAACGAGAAGAATTCCGTTAAAAAGCGCGCGGCGATCGATTCGCGTGAGAGAGAAACGGTAATGGAAAAGGAGCGTTGGTTGACGGCACCGACTATGAGCGAATTCCTCAATTATTTAACCGCGAATAAAGATCACGAACGTTCCTCTCTCACTTCCGATACGATCGGGCCCCTTTAATACTCGTAAAACGTCCCGCGCGATAATTGTTAAGATGCAGTATATTTTCGCCGCAACGACAAAACTACATCGCTGTCGTAAAAGAAAAGGAGGAGAGAAAAAAAGCTTTCCTCTCATAACGGCGAATCCACGTGTATGCTCTTGGCATGCACATACCTGCACGCCTACTATATGTACGCATACACGTAACACGCGTGTGTGTGTGTGTGTATGTGTGTGTGTATAATGCACTCTTCCTCGCCAATACTAAATTGCCGCGCTGGCAATACTTTTATCGCCTCTTTTACGACGCCGACTCCTTACCCTCTGACTTCGTTTTTGAATCCGATGGGACCATAAAGATAAATTAAGTAAGACGTCGAAGTAAATGGGCAAGAAACCGCATTACGGCCTAGAGGATCGTTAAATAAGTCTAAGGCACGAGAAAGAGAGAGAGAGAGCTGAAAAGTCGAGTAAAGAGGACCGATATTTTTCGCATCTGGTTTCGGCTGCGACGCGACCCGTACAAAAAGTAGCCTCGAGAAATTCGCGTTCGTTGCGCGGTAAAATTCTCTCGAATCGGGTTCCCCTTCGTCATCTTTTTCTCCTAGCAAGAATATCGTAACATTTATAATTCGTGATTTGTCCTCGCATCGGAAATAATTGACGTCTCGTGATCCATTCTAATCGAATGTACTTGTCTGTGCGTTGCAGGAACGCGAGTAGAAAAATTGGACGAAGAACGGCGCCGTTCATAATTTGCCTGTCGCTGCTGATGGCGACGGGAACGAAGACAGTGGCGGCTACGAACATGACGAACGCATCGTTCATAGCGTCGACGGTGAAGCCGTTTACAACGACGGAAGTAGTTTATCAGCGATTCGCCATCGAACCGATGGATCAAACTGCGGTGGTTGGCAGCCGGGTGACGCTTCCATGCCGGGTTCTCGATCAGAAGGGGCCCATTCAATGGACTAAGGACGACTTCGGCTTGGGAGCAGTTAGGAATCTCACCGGATACGAGCGATACGCCATGATCGGCAGCGACGAAGAAGGTGAGGGAATGAGTGAGAGCGGGCGGATAAGATTATCCCGGAAATTTGATTTTCACGCTTAAATTAACCCGACCGCACAATACGCCGCGCCGACACTGACATTATGCAAAATAGCAGGGCGAGGGGGAGGAAGGGGGGGGGGGGGGGATTTGCAGGCATCGTGCATGTAACTTCCTTCCCTTACTTAAACATCGTACGAGGGAATCCCCATAACTGCCACTATCGGAGAAAATTGGAAAGACCCGCTCGCGGGATTTCCGATAATTTTCTGGTTTGAGTCAAAAATATACGCGGAGATGATTAAATCTCTTAGTGAGGGCAGGTCTCGCAGGATTTGAATAAGAAAAACGTCGGCGCCGTCGATATTCTCGCGCGCGCGATCCAGACGAATCTTGCGATTTTTCTCGCCGATCTTGCATATTTAACGCTTTTCCTCTCTTCGGAAACCACGATCGGAAGCAATCGTGCCGGAATTTTCGATCAAGAAGAACTCACAGGTCGATGATCATTTTTAAACACACACACGCACATACACGCGTACGCTATATCCACATGCACAATAATACGCCGCTGGCCCTGTTTACTCGTCTAAATTCAATTTCCTGCCGCAAGGTATTGATTTTCTGCTGTGTCGAAAAAGAGTACGTACCTCTATCCGGTTATCGCGCATCGCGGCAAAATATTTCGCGTCACTTGGAGTCGATACGCGAATCATGACGATACGCATAACACGAGAGATGAAACGAGTATACAGGTGTGTGTACGCAGAACCGATACAAACAAGTAGTAAAACGGAGTGTACGCAACATACGGAGTGAAAACCGTAACGCGACGGGAAGCCCTAAAGTACGGCACATAATTTTTTCTATACGCGGGAAAAGCGTTTTCGACAATCGTAAAATCAGCTGTACCTGGTACTTTTGCTCCAAGTCCGAATGATCTTCGAGCTTTTGTCATTCGTTGCCGAGCTTTTAAATTCGACTATTGCAGCATGATTTAAAAATATGACGTCGAATATTCGAATATACAGGGTGTCCCAAATCAACAGGGACAAATCTCGTGAGAGCGTAAAACGGATTATTGAGAGGTGAACAAATAAGCCCTCTACCATGGTAGAGAATTTTTTGTTCACCTTAATCCATTGTCTGGATTGAGGTCTGGGACACCCCGTGTATAAAACGAGATCAGCTGAAGTGATTCGCGTTTACGGGAAAAGTTAATTGTAAAAATTGGGATCAGCTTTGTTATTTCGCAAGAAATTTGTCAGTGTTATTTTGTGTCCACGACTTTGTGTTTTTGCGCATACGACGATCTCCTCTTTTCAGCCATAACTTCCACCTATACCGACATCCCCCGGAAAGCGGTTCGCTTTTGTCAGCGCGCTTTAAAACAAAGATGGACGCCGCGCTATTCTTGCGTCGACTGTGTCGCATAAAGCCGATATAGCTCACACTAAAAGCTACCGCGAAGTTAAATTAGTTTCCTAACGAGTTACTAAAAAATGCCGCGTAACACTCGTAACGCGCTCGCCGCTATAGGAGTATTTACACGTGTAAACGGTTCTGTGGTATTATACACAACAGTCTCGGCGCGGCGCGTCGAAACGAGATTCTTCATTGTGGATGCGAATTTTTAATGCGAAACTTCATACTCGCCGGGTTAATTCGGGCTGTAATAGCAAAGGCAGCGGAGAATAGAGAATATCGTCCAATCAGTAAATTGTGACGACGGACAAATGAAGGGGTGATGTTCAAATAAAGACTCTCGCGATTCATTCTGGGCTCGGGCACGCAGACATGCTGATGATGTTAGCGTTGCTCGCGAATAAACTCGAGAGACAGAGAAACGCAAATAACAAAGCGCATCAAAATGAAATATCCTTACTGCGGGCAGTATATCGCGACGGCCGGTGACAAAGGTGGATGGTGAAAAAATTAATCTGCAATTGTTAGAAAAAAGTGTGCCGCCATGGCGAATTTTTAGGGACGACGGAAAGAAGTGATTTACGCGTTTGATTTCGCAACAAAAGTGCCGGACGTATATCTCCGAGACAGTAGTCGCAGCGGTATAATAATTTATTTAATTCAGGGACGGAGTGCTTTCCTCTAAGAGCACACATAAGTACGATACATACTTTTTAAAATTTCTTGAAGTGAAGTCTCACGCAAAAGGAGTGACGATTCTTCCCAAGCGATAGCGCAAATTGCTGTTATTTGCGGAATCACAAGAATGAATATTTAACTCAAGCCGTAAAGCGAACTTTCAACCCATATACGAGAAAATGTTTCAATCAATTACAGCGATTCTATTCAATAATGATGAAATACATCACATTCATTTCTCAATTTCAAACGAAAATACATGTTCATTTATTGATTCGAAATGCCAAATTCGCCGTATAAAACAGAAAAATCATATTTAAGTGACACTGTCACTTTACTTATCGAGTGAAATTTCACTCGAAGAAATTTAGAGAGAATATAAGTGCGTTAAAATAGAATAATATAATACAAAAATAATACAAAATAGATTAGTAAAATAGAATAATACAATGAAGAGCTAACATGAAAATGATAAAAAAGAGTGGAAGGAAGACAGAAAGTAATAATGTAAAAAGAATATGAATAAAACGAGCAGATACGAGGCAGAGCGTCTGTTAGGTGTACCAGCGGACTCAGATTCAATGATCTCACGGGGCGATGAGTTCCTGAAGTGTGGGATGATTCGACTAAAAAGAACTTTCGGTACGCAGACAGGCCAACAAAAGGGAATCGCCGGTCTTCCAGCGTCTCCCGGCCTCCCTCTCTCACGGACTTGTGGATATTTAAATTTGCTGGAAAGATAAGCTGACACACACACAAACCAACGGCGGAGAGCAGTTGGTAAACGTGACAGCCCAATAAATAGAGTCTACATCGCTCGAGTGTGATCCAAGCAAGGTCCGTAATTCGTCCGGGCGACGAGGGGTCGTAAAAAAATCAACCGGGATTCATAAACCAGCTGAAAAATGAGCTCCATTTGCGCCGTGAACAATCGGTGTTCGATGCCGCTGACGCATTCCGGTTTTCAACCGAACGAAATAAACGGATAAACGAATGAATAAGAGAGAAATGACGCGAACGCGATCGTGTACAAAGTGAGCGGCGTAGGAAAGAACAGCTCTCGGGCAGTTGCTCTAATTTCGTTAATGTTATGATCTAGGCGGGCATACACCGCACGATAAAGCTCTTGGGGCTTTTACGTGGGATGATGCGGGAGGCGGAGCAGCGTGCTGGTTTATTTCATCTCCTGTATCCGTTCCAACAACATATAGATTGTCTTTGCGCGAGCCCCCGCGCGTATCTTTCCGCGGCCGCTGCATTCGTCATTTAATTCCACAAAAATCAGCGTGCGGAAAGCGAAACGATCCAACGTTTATTCAATCAAAATTTGTAACGTGTTTCGCGAAGCTGTCCCGGTGTGCGTCGGCATATTGGAACGCCCGTATATGCGAACGCCGAGTTTATTTTTTCTATTTCTATTCGTTTTTCGGTTACGGTATGCCGGGGGAGGATTAGTCGCGGGGTTTGCGAAGATAGACCGATCCCCGCGTGATATCGTAACGCGCGCTCTATGCCGCACACGGGATATTCCATTTCCTACGTTCACGATATGTTAAAAAATATTACACATTGTGTTCGGCAATATTCCTAATCCGCGAAAAAAGATATTGTATTACGTTCATGTGGCGGAGTGCTAATAAAAATCGCCCCGCTATTGATAAGCCACCGCTGTATATTCGCCGCGTATCTCTCGCGTTATTCGCCGTGAGAAATATTCTTCCCGACCGAGAATTAACAAACGCCACTTTTTGCCTGCTCGTCCGGAAATACGGAAATACGCGAATGCTGTTTTCTCCCCGTGGCGATCTAAGTGCGATCTGAAAAAAAAAAAGGTTCGTCTCTTCTCTTTTCCCAATAAGACGCCTTTTCCCTTTTTGCACACGGAATAAAAGAAGTAGCTCCCACAGCTAAAAAGTAGCTGTCCACATAATAAAATGGAAAATGTTCAGCTCCCACTAAGCTAGAAACTAAATCTGGTAACTTAAATTTCAAATTTGTATTATAAGGTCAGCTAATTTCTTGTTTCCGTGCAGAATACACGAACGTTATTTCCTCACGCGGCCATATCTCTGCACTTGGAAAGAAACAATCACTCCTTTCTTTCTATTAATTTCTCGGTAGAATTTGTCCTTCCTGCCATTCCTCCGCTAGGAGAGATCGTTCGCAAAACTGGCGACAATGGCGCGGTTATTCAAAACTGGGATTAGGTACAGGTGGCATCGTGTCCTTAAGCTGAATACCGTACGTGCCTCGACGGTGCGTATATACGCGGACTTCCCCAACAATCACAGTGTGTCGGGACGATAACGCTCGCGCGCGTTCGAAATCCAGTTTAAGCCGAGGTACCATAATATACTTGTAACTATATGCCGTTGCACGATGCCTCGGTCCTCGTTCATTCTTCTCTCCTACCGTAAGCGCTTGCCGTCGTCTGCGTGGCACGTACCGCTGCTAGCGCGCGACGCCTGATTTCCATAAAATTATTACGGGTTTACCACGCGCGTGCGCGCGCGCGCTTCACTTCTTGTCATTTTTTTCGACCTTCCCCGCGTTTCTCGTCGCAAACCTGAACACCTTCGGTGCGATGAAACGCGCGCCACCTCCGCCCTCGTTCTACGCTTAATTCTCGACACGTTTGTCTCGATCCGTCGGGCATCTTCATCTCTTAACTCGCACTCGTGGACGTTAAACGCGGACGTTAACTCGTAAGCGGGCACGTGATCTTTTTGAAGAATAAAACAACTGCTGTTTATAGCTGAGATTCTCGAGTGTTATTGGCGTTACTTCGGCCTGTTTATAACGTTGCAAATGCTCCAAGCGCAACATTTCTAGCGCGGTCTACTAGATACTTCGAAACATTCTGCAGGCACACGTGACGTCATAAATACGTCACACTTTTTCACTTCCAGCTCTAAGCATTGAGCTCTGTAATACTGCAGTGAGCCGTCAAGGAATGGGGGTGTCCCATTCGCAGAAAAGAATACACATATTCTGGATGTATGGTAATTCTCTTTGTCATAGTAGTATGTATAAGAGAGCAGGCTGTAGATTACTATAATTTAGTACTGGGAAAGTTTATTCCACAGTATACTATAAAGCTCAATGTTTCTAACGCTTCTACTAAAGAGGTAGTGTGGCACTCTGCAGCGTTACGGTTTGCAAAACCGAAATGCATGAGAAAATTAAAACGTGGCGGTGTAACAAGTGGAATTCCAAAAAAAAATTTCGACGATATATATTTTGTGGGGGTGCCGGCATGTATAATACTCAATAAAAAAGAAATATATATTTTTTTAATGATATTATAAAAGTTAACGAAAGTAAGAGTTTTCATATAAAAGATTTATGACTTCTAGCATTATAAGTAATGTGCATAGTAATTTCTTCATCATCTTCGTCATTACAGAGATAAGTAGTAGTTCAAACAAGTTTTCCGCAACACATGCAAATACGTCAATGTCAACCTCCATGTCGCTCAATTGTTGTGCGATTATAGAATAATCGATTGACGATTGTTATCAACGCTCTTGAACTTTACAGACAAGTCCACTTACTGAACATTGATAACATTGGTAACTCTAATGAAACACTAGAATCGTCAGATGCGAAAGCGTCTGGAGTATTTGAGAACGTTAAACGGACCGCATCCTTCGCTAAATCTAAGAGTAAGTGGAGGCAAGTTACTGAAGTCGCCAATGTCGCAGACAAGAACGAAACGGAGAAACATTCGTTCCTTCATACGTCTGTGGGCCAGTTAGACCTCCACTTACGGGTTAACGACGTCTCAGAACGCTGAACGCGGGGTGTAATCCTCGCCGAGGATCCGGAACCGGAATAACAACGTGTCGCGGCTTTTAATCGGCGGAGATTCGCAGATACATCGATGTTCGCGCGCGATAGCGGTCGGCCGGAGTCTTTAATTCGACGTCGTGTATGCCGCGGGCGGGGAGAAGCGGCTAAGTTTAAATTAGTTCTGAAACATTCGGTGCACGCTCCGATGGTTAATGGTTCCACCATAGATCAATAGGATCGGCGGCTGCGGCGGGTGCAGCAGCGACCGGTGGCCGCACGATGCACGGTGCGACGAGTTGCAACGCGAGTTCCGTTGAGAGCGAGCGCTTTGTGTGTGTATGTGTGTGTGTGTGAGAGAGAGAGAGAGTTGCGCTCAACGCCGAGCTGCGCTGCGTTGCACCGCTCCGCGCGTTGTCGCGCTTTGCCGCGGGGCATCCAGCTGCGAAACGCGCCAGCCGCTTGACCGGATACCCCCGCTTCTGTTACATGCTCGATATACCTGTTCTCGCGCTCAAGCGCTCGGAAGGAAAAAGGTACACGAGGTCATAATTTCCACCTTCGATAAGGCGGACGCGCGCTCGCGCACCGCACGCTCGCGTTCGCGCGATCACGTAGCAACGAACGAAGCCGACCTTGTCGCGGCATTCGGTAATCCCGATCTCTCACTCTCTATCTCTCTTTCTCTCTTTCCTCTCTCCACCTGACTATCTATCTCTTTAAGCGAGATCCAATACGCGATCGAGAGAGATTCGGGGAAGAGAAGGTGCAGCGACGCGCCTAATCGTCGGTGTACGACGGGTATTAGGAATAGATTATCGCGCAGGCGAATTTATTACGATAACAGGTGACTCGCCGAAGGATGCTCCGCCGTCGTCGTCGTCGTCATCGTTGGCAAACGGCAATCGGCGTTCCGCATTCAGCCCGGATATTATCGATATCGTATCTTTCCACCCCGGGCGAGCGTTATTCACGTACGACGGTACACTCGAATAGATTTTAATCGACGGAGCGATCATGCCCAAAGCGAAGCTAAGCCAGCTTTAAACAAGCTATCAACGTCGAAGATTCCGATCGTGCACATGCAGCAGCTTGCTCTCCGCTTCTTATTTGCGCGATTAAGCGAGTCCCCCCTCCTCTCTTCTTCTGATCGCGCGACGAGCGAGGATTTTACGAGGAAAATTTGTCGCACGATGACTTGCGAAAAAATATAACTCAATTATCATCTCGCGAAGTTCGTTACGGCCAAGATAACGCGAGAGGCCGTAGATAAGCGAAACCCTATCGCGATTGATGACTTTAGCAGGAGAGAAAATGAAAGAAAGAAAGAGAGAGAGAGAGAGAGAGAGAACGCTTTGAGAAAATCATAAAACTACGTTATATACAATTAACGAACCTTCAACGGTGAGCTCGAGTGAAAGCATTCGCGGATCCGACGATGAACGTATTAAGCAAAGCAGGTTGTTAAAGCATATTTAATCCGCCACGTTTAAGTGCTCAGAGAAACGTCATTATCTTCTCGGCCGTTCGCAATAAAAATTTTCAGAGGAATTAGCGGAATCAGCGAGGGGCGACTTGCTCGACCAGATTCTAGTTTGACCACTGCTCACTCGATTAATCAGTCGATAGTTGACGGAGATAAAAGTATCGCCCTACTCGCGATAAAACGCCGGTTTCTACACGAGGAAATTCTTTCGCCGTAACTCACCGTCCACTATTCATACGAGTATCCGTCGGGGAAGTCGTTTCGAATAATAACGCGTGTTGAACGGAAAGGGCGGGACATTTGCACTATGTTACTCGCAATCTGTTTTCGACATTCGCTCTGAATCACGAATTATTAACAGCACCGATAGTACTTGTAATTATTGTATTTGATTATTGTATTAAAAGAGAAGGCGATATTACCATAACGAATTTTGGGTTTAGAAACGATTGAGCAACATTTTGACAAGTGTAATTATCGGTTTAGTTCTCAATTGAAAATATTGATTGTTGACAAAGTTATTGTACAGAATGTAAATTCTGGGAGTCATAATGCCCTTTATATACCTTTTCCTCTATCGTTTAGTTCTTCATTCCTCTTTCTTTCTCTTTTCTCGAGGAAGACCTGTATTATATCCGCTGGACGACCTAATGCTCGAAATCCGGCGAAATATCCCGATGCTCATTCCGCCGGAAATCCATCGAAAGATTTAGCCGAACGGCTCGCGCGAATTTATCTTGGATCAGAGGGCGTTCCACTCCGATAATTAGCGCGGATATCGCTGCCACACAGGCTCCACCATATTAATCGATGCAATTATAAGCACAACGTAATTCTGCGATATTTCTCCACTCCGCGAGCAGAATTTTAAGATCGCTTGCAGAAGCAGCGGCAGCGGCAGCAATGGCAGCAATATCGGGGGCGCCCCAACCTGCTCGACCGGATCCGGCCGCTCCCGCTGCAACGCGGCCGATTAATCGACCTTACCGGTTCCCGCGGTGTATTTTTCTCACTACCACTACGCTAGCGCGCGGACCCGACAGATATTATATTCTGCCGGGTACACACTTCGAGCAGCGTAATTTAAATGGCAAACCACCACCCGCGCCTCCTATTTCTGGTCGGAGATATCGCGAATTCTTATTCAGCAGATGTCGCGGCGCCAACGATCTCTAACGCCGGCAGATAATGAAAGTGGGTTCTCGCGGGGAAGGGGGAGAAAAGATGAAAGAAAAAAAAAGAGGGAAAAGAACGGGGCAAAAAAAAGGAGGGAAGAAATCTCTAATGAAATTATATACGTACGGCACTTGAAAGATCAGCAAGTCGCTCCGCGTAACCGTATTTTTTTCTCTTTCTTTCTTTCTCTTCTCTCTTCCTGTGTAAGTAAGCGGTTTATCGGCGTTTCGTTTAATCTTCCGTGAGAAACCGTAACTCGCGCGCGGCGCCGGCTCTCAGGACCTCGCGGCCCCACCATAAACGTTAGTAAAAATTATCTGAGGTTTTAATTCATCCGCCGTGTCTTGCCGCGAAGACCAGGAGGGGGGAGGGGGGGGGGGGGGAGAAACGGGGAATTCATTAAATCTCGGTTAAACGTCGGGTAATTTTTATGGGAACGATTTCCCGAGATAGTTAGCAAATGGATTAAAACAAATTTGCGTTAGTCGTGCCCGTTAGTCAAACGTTCACGGATTGTATACACGTCAAATACGCTCTTAATTAAGTACGCGTTTATGAACGTTGGTTTTAATTACACTCGGTTCCGTTAGAATCGCGCATGCGTGCAGGCCCACGTATCGAAAATGCCATAAACGTAATATAGAGTGCCGGCCAACTATTTGGTAGCGATTCCCCCCTTCCCTCCCGTCCCGTTATGGTTTAATTATTAGGTCCGCTGCATGTGCTCATGAAAGCGTAAGTTAATTAAGCATTCCCGTGTACAAAATAATCGATTAGCGGATCCGATCAAACATTAGAAAATCAAAATAATCAAGTCCGGATGAATGATATCAAAATGTGTAATGACCGCTATCGTGTAATGTGCGTTTAATTCGCTCCGAATAACGTAAACGCATTATTTCGATATGCATCTATATTGGCGCGCGCGCTCTATACGTGCCAAAATAATAGTGGGAACGAACGTATGATATTGAAATTTTAGCGAGGCCGAAACCGCAACGAGAAACCGCGATACGTCGGTTGGTTTACGAAATCAATACGATCGTCGGCATAGTGGCCAATAGTGTCGATTGGGCCGCTCTGCAGTAAAAGCTGAGTATAATTTCAAGTTCTGTCGTGTTGCCGCCGCCACCGCCATCAGCATAGTGTGATCATTGTGTGTCGTGTATCTTCCTTCTATTTGCTAACTACCCGGAGAGCATATCGCCCCGGTAATTGGCCTGAATAATGGCGCGAATGTCTCTGTCGGTTATAACGAATATCGGGCTACGTTATCCCCCTTTCGCGAATACCGGGACCTCGCATAGAAATTTTCCCAGATTTCCTCACGTACAGCATAGATTCCTCTTAGAATATCTGGCGCTGCCATCCAGTCACAAATCGGAGCAAAATAAGTGAAATAATGATTATTTCTTGACAGAAAAAATGACAAAGAGTGACCTCTCAGACCTCTCAGACTAAGTTTGGAATACTCAAACTATATCCAAACTTATCCCAAAATAGGTTATCCACTACGATATCAATTGGGAATTCTATTCTTATGCAATCATAAACATGGGATGAAGCTTCTTTTCCGCGATATTGATTGGCTGTGTGCTACCACGTGCACTGTTTCGTCAGAGTCGAGTGACAATTTGATGAAATATTCAATTAGGAGGTTAATAAACGGGATTATATGTTTAATGTTATTATGTTTAATAGCACCATATGTGTGTATATGGGCGTGTGTACTTATAAAATATAAATATTTGAAGTATTTCATATATTTTGTTCGGTCGTAGCGTAAAACAATCTTTGGGAAAACGTTGAAAGTGATCAAATAAGATCTGTTTAGTCACTTCCATTTTCGAATCGTTTTTGAAATCATATTTTCGAATTATAGTTCTAACATTAGAACCTCTGTAGATTTTTCAATTATAATCCATGATTATTTTGGATAGTCAAACTGGATCTTAATTATATTACAAGAAATTCCCTATTCGGAACATTTGTTGCAAAATGAAATAAAGAGGATGTGACGACTGTGATGCTGAAAAACAGACGTGTATGTGTACATAGTCGAATTCCGCTCCGCCTGTATTTTCGTTTCTGGAACAATTACTTCATTCAATGCGGCTTGAAACAATAAAACGGTGACGTTTCTCTCTTGTCAATATTATCGATTTATCTAAGAATATAACCGGGTTCTTTCCGAGTTCCTATTGCACGCAATAATCGTTATAAGAAAGAGAGAAAGAGAAACGAAGAGAGGAAGTGAGAGAGAAGAAATAGAAAGAGAAAGAAAGAGAGAGCCCTACTTCGCGATGAAAATATCGCGGAACGTCCGAAGAATATTCGTTAATCGTCGCTAGAAAAAAAAAGTTTATTTTAAGCGCTCTGATAATATCCACAGGATACGGTTACTTTCTTTTTAGCTATCTCGGCGGAAATCCTGGCTCGAGGCATCGTCGATGCAAAATACTCGCGCTTACGCGCCGAGTTTTAAAGCAGTTTTACCGAAATTCGCCTTATCCATATGCTAATGATCGTTCCGAAAGCAAGCGAACTCGGACGCTGCGTCGTGCAGTTACGCGTGCGCGAATAGGGGTCCGCGCGTTGACACCAATCAGGATGTCGAGAGATGCGCCTAATTGGCAATTGCTGTTACCTTAGGATGTACGGCTGGTTTGTCGATTAAAGGATAACTATCCACGCGATGACGCATTGACCTGTGCGACCTGGCGCAGCTGCCGCCGCTGCGAACCGGAAAATGGGACAAATATTTATTTTCGATACGGTCTTAATCGCAATTTCGTGATAAAATGCGAATAATTCGAACGATCGGACGATTCCGCTGTGAAGACGGGATGAAATCGGACGACGAACGACCGTTAATTCGCGAGGACGAAGGAGAGAATCCGAATAAAGGTCTCGCACTCTCTGCGCTGCCAGGCGAAGGCGCTTTGAAAGTCGCCCTCCTGTCTTTTCGCTTGAATAGCCGCCGCGCACACTCGCTCGGCCATTATTTTGTTCTTTGATTTTTCAATCGACGCGCCATTGCGTCTTAATTTCCGCGAGACAGACTTTTACGTAATTTTCATTCACCTCATACTTCCGTCGTACCTCCATCGGAGCTGATTCCACGGTGGACGTTACGTTAACGCTAAGAATCCGTTCACCGTGCACTCTCTCTCTCTCTCTCTGCCTCCCTCGGTCCATTCTTGTCCAACGAAGCACAGCACCACTGTAAAGCTCTAAATTTCCCGACTCTCCTTTCCTTTTTTTTTGTTAAGTCGCCTCGTATACTGATTACGTCGTCACGGTAAAAGATAATCAACAGCGACGGCGCTCGGTAGCTGCCGCTTCGCGGATATCGATTTTTTTCCGATGATCGAATCCACGTCCGGGGGCCGGACGTTAATGCCGTTTGCTCACCTCCCCCTACCATTTATCCCCCGCGACGAAGCTCACCACCACGTTCCAAGTGCGCAGCTATGCCCGCCGTGCTTTCGTGAAATTTACAGACGCGATTAATGTCACGACTGGCTCGTCCGCTTGCCTACCGGCCGTTTGTAGGCCTAACCGTTACTAATTTCGGTGGGAGTTATGGCCGCTATTACATACCTAGCCCCAGTCTGGCCCGACTCCGTACGTCCCCACGTGTCCCGCCGCCGCGTATTAACGTGCAGCCGTCTTATGCGAAAGGCTGCCGTATTATTGACGGCGCGCTGATTTATCGCCGCGATAAAGACCGCGTACACAACCTGCGCCCGCGAACCCCATGTCCGTGGGATGTTATCGTTCGGCCGGTTTGCGGGCCCGACCGGTCGCCGCCGTTGCCTCCGCCGCCGAATGCCGATATGCCAGAGTAGATAAAGCCGCGCCCCTGATTACACGATTACTTCGTACTGCGAGACCGAGCCTGCTCGTCGACAGTAAACACAAGCTTTTACGAGGTCCGTCCGTCCGTTCGTTCGTTCGTTCGTTGGCCGCACGTATATCAGCTTCGGGAAACCCATCGGATTACGTTTTCGATATTTTCGCGGCTCCCGCGGCCGAGTTATCGGTGTTTTTATTTCGCCCTCTTTTTCGAGAGCTACGGTTTCCGCGGTGTGAAGCCGAACGGCCACTGCGGCGGGAGCGAAATTTGCAGCGTAATCGCATCGCGTGTAAAGACAATCCCCGCGTTAGTTAGGCCATGTGTGATTTACTACGTATTGCAATAAAGGCCGGTAACCGCGATGTTATCATCACGCCGTTTGTCTAGTTACAGAGCCTAGCTAAGAGCGAGAGATCGAGAGAGAGAGAGAGAAGAGAGAGAGCGAAACAGGGGGCGAAAGGGAGAGTACTACACCCAAACAACTAGCGCCGCGTTTCTGGTTAGAGGATTAATGGCCTTATGTTAAGGCTATCTTGATTATGACACGACGTCCGCGATTTAATCAATTTATTGATGCACAAGTATCACGCGATCTACGCTCGTGGCGAAGCGCCGCTATAATTATGACGCAAGTCGACAAAAACTTGCAGCTTTTTTATCTTTACATTAGCGCCACTAAAAAAATTTTGAATCTGATTCGTGCGAGCGCGCGCTTGTACGAATCAGAAATTTTGTCCGTGTATCGACGCCGGAAATCCACAGTAAATTATCGAGCAGGAGATTTTTCCCGGCCTCGTTGGTCGCGCGAAACGCGAAACGTTTAAATAAGAGATAGATATGTAAAACAGAAGAGAAAAGGTACCATTGGAGAAGCATTGCAGCGTTTGAGTACATCTTATCATGCTCTCTCTTTGGGCTGAAACCTGATCTGGCATATCCAATGCGGTTCTTAGCATAAAAGTTCCCCGGCCGCGATACTGTTTTTTAGTGCTGCAGCAACAAATATCGCTCGGCGGCGGATGGCTTTCAGCACGTATCCTGTGTCCCGTGCGCGACTTTTCTAAAAACGACAATCTCAAACTGCGAGACATAAAATTGCGGACGTCAGAAGTCAACGAGAATTTTTTAAGCCGTGTCGCCATTTTTATGCCCTTTGAAGCGTAAAACGTCCAAGTCTAGCAACGCGGAAAGCCGAGTACCCGCATAAATTATGCATCCGGAAGGGCGAAACTCTCTGCTGCGCAAACTTTGGCCCGCTGTGTTCTCCGCGCCGAGATCGTATTTGTAAAATTCAACCGATATTAATGAACAAAACCGAGCCCTGCTTAAGAAGGATATTTTGAACGCAACATTGCAGCATCTCCGCGAAATAGATCGCCGAACGAAACGATATATTGCACACATCAACTTCATCGTGTGGTCATGAAATTACAATGTGTTGATATATTTATATCATAACTATAGAGGATGTCTTAAAGTTTATGGTAAATATTTTAATAATAGATTCTCTTTGTGTAACATTTTAAGACAAAAATTCAAATGCAGAAACGTCGAGGCATCAATAATTGTCGAGATACGAACGATTGAGAAAGTGGAGCTTTTCGCGAACTAAGCTTCGGGCGAGCAAAAGAACAATAATAAAACTATTTTCTCCAATTAATTTCAAACGGTATTTAGTTTGACATAATTTTAATTTGAGACTTAGCTACAAAGATATGTTATATTAAATATTGAAAAGTTGCCATTAGTGTGACCTCCATCAATATCTTCGTCTTAGATTGTTATAGATAATTTATTATTGAAATATTTAACGTGAACTTTGAGACAACCTGTATAACATTAATGATAACATATTACACACCGGCAAATAGGTATTATATAATGTAGATGTATGGTATAAAGATAATCGTCAATAATGCAGTATTTAAGTCCCTACATCATATATTAGTGCTTCGCGGGAGATCAGATCGCGATTCTCATGAATTTCAATCGGCTAATCTGTCGTAAGCTCATGGCTCTTCAAAGGTAATGTATCGTGATCGCGACGGTTTGCGGTGTAAGTGTTCGTTTCACGACTCGTGTTTTAGTTAAAATTAATTATGGCTGCTTGCTAGCGCGGCGGCCAACGTAAGGGCTAAAACTAATTGTTCGCGATGCATTGTCCCGCCGTATCGAGCGAGTCGTTACGGCTCTTCTCATGTCTTCGCCGTCAAAAGGTCCTTTTCCCTTTGTACTATCCCCTGCACGTCGGACTCCACGTCGGACCTTACGTCGGAAATGTTCTCAAATTGCAATACGAAGACCAGAGAATTCTGGCGCGATATCGAACCAGTCTACCGCGCCGTCGCGCACAATAAAACGTAATATCGGTAAGATATTTCTCGCGGAAATTGAAAGATAAGAGTTTACAGCGATCTATAATTACGAAAGTTTTTAAATTGCTTTATCGCTTTCCCATCGGATATCCGTAACGATTCATATTTCAGAAAATTCGGCGAGAATTTTAATATGATCAAGGCTGACTTCATTTCTGCCGTGCGTCAAAGTTTTCCGGGCATTATAATTTTTCACGCTTAATGCAACAAACTTTACCTGACGCGCAGGTGTGTAGAGTATTTGAGGATCTCTTCTATAAAACTTTCCGACCCGGTAGCACTGATGTACGTCAACATTTTCTATATAGGAAGTTGTCACCATCATTCATCCAGTCGGCCATTTTCTCTAGCCTCCTATCTTTCTAATGCGACTATCACCGAGAAAGCAACGAGAAAAGTCAACCATACCGTGTACGGAAGATTAAAAAAATAAATAGACAGAACGTAGAGAATAATTGAACGATAAAACATACGATACGAAAAATTTACATCTGTGTGTCTTTCCGAGGTGTGTTTTTTTTCATTTTTCTGATGGTGGAAAATTTTTCGTCGCGCTGCGAAGAAGAGTATGACGAAGCATTCGAAATAAATACACACGCGTATCCGCACTTTCCCGCTGGTGTTAGCGAGCGAGTAACCTCGAGTAAACTTGAAATAAAACAAAATAAAATAAAGGGAAACATCGTAAAAGGTGGATTCTTCGAGCTTGCAAAGCGCTGATTGAAAAACACTGCTCAGCGATATTGCATTTGCACAACCCAACCGATGCGATACTCCAGCAAACTGTGCCACTTTAACGATAAAACACTATCGTTATATAATGTTCCGAAACTACTCCAGGGTTAAACTTAAAATAACTTAACATAAAAGAAAATTGTAAAATGTAGATCTCCCAAGAAAGTCTCTTTAGTAGAGGGTCGTACGCGCGCGCGATACCGGCTGCGCAAACAATAGCGCGCTCGTGTTCGCGCTCGGAGCAAGTTTCACAGCACGAGAATTACTAAGTTACATTCGTCGAAGTAAATTCAACTGATTATGAGTACATTATAGATGATCACCTCGACTGACATCGCGATATATCATGTTGACTATACTTGGCGAAAGTAATTATCGTAGTATTACAGAAGTCTACGGGCGACGTTCTGTGTGTCAGAGTTTCAAAGTTTACTCAACGGTCCTGGAAAGGGGCGCTAATTGTAGTTGGCAAGAAAATGTACGACTCAATTGGCTTTTAACTCGCGCGAATGTGGATGATTATCGAAGAAAGAGAGAGAGAGAGAGAGAGAGAGAGGGGGGGGGGGGGCTTTTCATCCCGCGTCGCGCGTTAAAAAAGAGAAACGAGATCAAATTCAGCATTATATATGTCTTTTAGGGATAAAGGCGTTTTCTTGTCAGGAGTATTTAGGGAGTGAAGGGGAAAACAGTGTAAGATATATCCTCGGAAACTTCTTCGAGCTCGCTATTTGCGGGGAAAATGCCAGTCGATGAATCGAATCACTCTCTCGTCATATAATATGCCGTCCAATCAAACGACTACAGAGAAAGTAAATCGGCCATCGATATGTCCGGGAGGAATAGTGAATAAATATGCTGCAGTTCGAAATAAATAAGGGTAGAGCGCAAAAACGCTTTATCATTTAATGCAGGAGCGCGCTCGTCAATTTTACTCGCGCGACCACGGACGAGCGACTACGCGAAGCTTTTCGCGTCATCCCACACCGCACCGAAATTTCCCAGGGAAATTATTTTCGATAACGTCCTGACGTTTAACGGCTGAAACGCACGGTATTACGAACGGCTCATACGTTTCATCGAGCATAAGCCACCGTAGCTCGGACGCAGGGACGCGCCGACCGTGAATGCAAGGGTTGTACGGCCCTTCCTCTGACGGAAAATGCATAAAAAATATCGCGCAAACGTGTACATCTAGAAAATAAAAATATATATGTGAATACTAAATAACGTAGCGTCACGTCGAATCGTATAAATCGCGCGACGAGGGAGCAACTTTATTCCGCGCGAGCCTCGAATTAAATTAAATTATTATCGCGTTACTCATTTTCTCTCTTCCTCTCCGACCTCCCTTTATCTCTTTTTCACTCCTTCTGTCTTTCTCTTATGTTCTTCTCTTTTAGTCGGCGCGTCAAAGGTTTCCATTTTACGACGGTGATTAATTCGACGGGAATGAAATTATAGTTTCTTTATCGTAGCATCATCATCCATCCAGTGTCTTCGCTCAATATCTTGATATATACCCTCTCTCTCTCTCTTTCTCTCTCTCTATATATGTATACGTATATATATACGCGGAGAGGAGAGACGGATATAGAGGAAAATAAATATAGACATAGAGAAAAGGATTTAATATATATGTAATGGATATATATATATGTATCCTTTTCTCTATATCTATACTTATTTCCCTCTATATCCGTATTGCTATATTTGGCATTTCGCGATATTCGGGATTTTGCGTAGCGTAGAAAGATGGTGAAATTAGGGCTGACACATACGACCGACAGGCGTCCTTAACGCGTCCCTGGCCGGCAGCCGGCTGCTTTATCGCGAAGGTGCAATTTATTGTAGGAATTATCCCTCGTCGCGCACGCATACGGTGACTGACAATTACATTTTTCCGCTGTC
The DNA here is from genome assembly GCF_001313825.1 of Dinoponera quadriceps. Lineage (NCBI taxonomy): Eukaryota > Metazoa > Arthropoda > Insecta > Hymenoptera > Formicidae > Dinoponera > Dinoponera quadriceps. The sequence goes on from NW_014555502.1 coordinate 269,747, forward strand.
TGACCATGAGCTGTCCCTTCGACCACCGCGCCCATTCGCGGAACGTCTCTTTCGTCGTATTCGCTTTGTTCGCTTCGCGCCCGATCCGAAGCGTGATGTGTTATAGCATCGGGATGCGTGACATCGATCCGCGAGAAGGATCGGACGGGCGGAACGGCGGGGAGGAAAAAAAAGTGCGCGAAAGAAGGAAGCGGCGCGCAGAGGGGGATAAATTGCACGGCGACGCGGATTTATTCGAGCGCGATACGTTACCGTTCGTGACGCGACTCGGCGTGAATCGACGCTCGCGATACTTTTGAGCGACGCCACTTTCGCTCGACAGACAATGCACCAATTCTCGCGATTTGACGAGAGAATCGGCGGTTGAAAACCGCCAGGAAGAGACATGAAAAAGAGACACCGGAGAGAGGGAGAAACAGAGAGGAGAAGGGGAAAGCTCTTTCTCACGGTAGAATGAACTCGCTCTAATTCGTCGATAGCAGTTATCAGGCTGGCTGGCTCTTGACAGTTCGCATGAATACGCAACGAGCTAAAAACGTTTAAAATAAAGGCGCGCCGCACGATATCCACGTTTCGGGACGACGACGTAAACGCCGTATTCCGTGGCCGAGTTGAAATCGTCTTTCTCATCCCTCCCGCCTCCGATTCAGAATAGCTACGTAATATAAAAGTATCGCGCTTATCCACCATGTTATATCTCGCAGACTGATCTCGTGATCAGCCTGAAGAGGCGATTTTCCTCAACGAGAATGTGGAGGGACGTCGTCGTTTACCGCAATTTTTCTATCCGCCACGATACGTGTACCATGCTGCGACTGAAGTCGGCATTGACCCTTTGCGGTTTTATATCCGAAACGAGTCCATCTCATTCATTCGTAGAATCACAGCCGATTTTATAAAATATCCTTTTATACATTAATAATATTCGATTTAAATGGTGCTAAATAATGTTAAATGGTTTTAAATTATAATATAAAGCATTGAACAGTATTTAATATATCAATGTATTTCATTGTAAATGTGTTGCATTGCACAGAAAACAAAATTAGTCACTAATTTTTTCTTCTGTAGTCAAATACTGAAATATTGAAATGAAAGTTACGCGATATTGTCGCGAAGTAAATGAGTTTCTACGAATCGGATTTAGGAAGGACAACGGGACCACAAAGGGTTGAGATTTCATCAAAGAAGAAAGTTCAACCAGAATTAATAGAGGATAATGCGGCTTTAGCTTTAACGCGTCGCGAAAGTTACGGATGAAGGAGGGGGAGAAGACGATAAGAATACTTTCCAAAGTCTCCAATGTCAGACTTCACGATACTTATTCGCGATGTTTTTCTCTGATTTCAGGCGATTTCTCGCTACACATATATCCGGTGGATCTCGAGGACGACGGCATGTACCAATGTCAGGCTTCGCCGACGAACGACGGACAGCCGGCGTTGCGATCGAGATTCGCCCGACTGAGCGTCCTAGTGCCGCCGCAGAAGCCGAAGATCCTGCAGGGCGACTTCCTCGTCACTACCGAGGATCGCGAACTGGTGATCGAATGCATAAGTCTCGCCGGGAAACCACCGGCGGAGGTGAGAAACCCCCGTCTTTCCGTGTATTCTGTCGCTTTGTCATCGTATATATCGATAGGATTACCCAAGATTAGTTCGGATTAACCGCCGTGAAAGCAACCCCCGGCGATTGCATCCGGAAACTTCGCGGATATCCCTTGGCGATGGGCAGTAGACCGCCTCGAAGATTACGTCTGATCGATTTTACGTCGGCGCGCCTCTCTTTATCGTTTTATGCATTCCCGAAGACGTTTATATGTAGCACAAGCATACGGGGTCTTTTGAGGAAAAAAACTACGAGCTCCTCTATCCCTCTTACTCTTAGCCTCTTTTGAGTGAGTATATAACATTCGCCCGAGCAAGGAGGAGCAAGTAAAAAGGAGCCTCCACAACAAATATACGTCGTAAAACCGGTACTTCTTGAAATACGACGATAACGATGAGATACGATGCTGTGTGTTTCTACTCCGTTTCCGAGAGACGTCTCGACGCGGATTAGTTTTCATACGCCGAGAGCGGGGCGACGCCCAATTGTATCAATTGCGAGCGAATGAAGATTGCAATGTTAAGGAGACAGATTGCTGATTATCTATCGTTCCTAAGCCCGGGAGAAAAAAAATAAAATGTTACGGTGCAATATAAAAAACGTGCGCGGGATTCGCACGTACATATTTCTCCGTAACACGACGCGTGATATGTGTACATTTCCTGTTACACTTAATATATCTAGGGTTCCGACGCACGTAATACATGACCGGTCAGGCTCTAGGCCTCTGGGTCCGTCATAAAAAAAAGATGAAGGTATCACGGATCCCCTTGTTTGTGCGAGATCGCGGTTCCAGGGGCTCCGTGCGAAATATGGACTTGTACGTCCCACGCGGTTACCTTTTCCCGGGTTAGCGGTCTCAAGTCGAGGAGGTAAATCCCGACACCGACGACAACGACGTCAGCGACGGGGACAATGACGGCGGGGGGAGCGTGATTCAAGGCTGTTTTTGTTGCGTGGGGATAAACAGGTTGCTGAGTAGACAATGTCGTTCGGTGTCGAACTAGGCCCATTGCGGGCTTTCGTGTCACACGGGGCTAACTGGTGTACACGAGATTGGTAACCGGTGGGCGAAGTGTACGGTCAAATCCCATTATTATTCCTGATTGGCCGAACTGAGCTAGAAACCGACGCGGCACGCTGCACTCGCGCGCCGCTCGGTAAATAGTACCGCCGAATCTGCCCTGAAAATCTGACTACCACCGGCGGCTGCGTCGGTGGGGCCACACGGGTCACATTTCTTGCTACGAAGTCCACTCAGCAGAACGCGTGGCTCCACGCAACAAAAACAACTTCGAAGCACGCTCGGTGGCCAACGAGCTTGAGATTTATGTGGGTTACCCCGTGTACCTAATACATCTAGTCCGTCGGTCAGTAACGCGTACTGATTGCTTCCGCCAACCCCTTCGCTACCGCAGACTTATGAAGTGCAAAAATTTGCGCGCGTTGGAGTAATTCGCAATTTTTGTTTTCGACTCTTTTATTTTAGACCTTCTCTCGGGTGCGTATGTGTTTGGTTGCAAATATATATGTATTAAAATACGCAAGACGCGACTCCTAAAATAAAATTATAGCATAAAATGAATTTTTTTTAATTCGCAGAAATTTACACTATATATAAATTTAAATAAATTTAAATATGACCTAACGATTGATGCAATTAGTAAACGATTCGGATTAACCATTTGGAAGCTGGGATATTCACAACTAAAGATGACACTTTTTATATGTATTCCTTGAGGTGTCCTAATTTTAATTTCTATTTTTTATTTCTTCTAAATTATTTGGGATTTTAGTGAAAAACTATTGTGATATTAAGGATTAACTATATCGATTAAATATAGAAATATACAACAATACATATACATATAGAAATATACATTTCAAAATTATTAATCGCTTTGTTTTAGAAATATAATCGTAGGAAATTTATAATTTATAGTAATACCCGCGATATATATGTATATATACATATATTTAAATATTTATATATTACTTTTTATTATTGTTTACTTCTATTAGCTCAACTGACGTATAAATAAAATATTAATAAGAAAAATACGAAGTAAATAATATCTATATGTTTATAATATTATGTATATATTTATTTTAATTTCGCTCAAAATTAACATTTATTATTTAAATAGTTAAATAAATTTATAGAAAAGTATATTTTTTCCGGTAAATAATAAATTTATGTAGAGGTCTTTTAATATCGCAACTGAAAATTCGGCATTTTACGATACAATTATTTTAATAAAAAGCGAAAAATTCGGGGATATTTTAGCAGCTGCAAGGAAACACGACAATAATTTTGAAGATAACAATAGAAGTTGAGCAATAAATTCAAGAGCCATAAACAAAAACGCTGTTAATCGATTGTTACTCGATTAATGTACAATCATTATTCTGTAAAGGAATTGCAAGCATAATTATTTAGTAATTGAACGTCGTTACACAATGCAACTGCAATTTTGAAAACCAGTTTTCATAGTTACAATCCTTTTAAAACCGTTACATGTGACCAAAAAGAAAAAAAAACAAACGTGAACATTACAACGAATGCTCGCGCCATTAATCATAATTACGTAATGCACACTGGACTAGCAACGATACATTCGCGCACGCAACTAAATATTTGCCGGACAAAGTTTGCAAAACTTTATAAGGAGAGCCGAGCGATTCTCTTTTTTTCTAATTAAGAGAAATGGACACGATACGGGTATAAGTCATCGCATATACCGAGGATATTTTTATATAGATTAAGTCACTAGGTATATAAAACAGAAAAATGTCAACAACGAGATAACCCCGCGAGAATACATAAAAAGTGATTATAATTAATTAATTAATTTTTTTTACAAGATCCTAATAAAAAAATAATTTCTCAATATCTATTTGTTCCTTGAGAATTATTTGTATGTTTCTCTCTTGCTCTCCTCCTCTCTCTCTCTCTCTCTCTCTCTCTCTCTCTCTAAAAATTTCAAGTTAATTGAAAAGCACGGCACGAAAAAACACGTGCACCCGAGTCACTCTTGTCCGTAGATTAAATTATATTATTTTTTTTAAAAGTAGAAACGTCAGATCAGTCCGAATCCGTACGATAATAGTTAAAGTAAATGTTTCGCGCGTTAATCGTAATATAATCACAGTCATATCATGGCGCACAGTGCACGATAGAGTTATCCCGGAATAAAATATCGTTAAAGAAGAGAGTGTTGGATATAAATGCTTTGATATATTACGCTCAGTTCAAAGTGACTGACTTACATGTAACGCCGGGAAAAAGTTCTCGTTAGCTCCATGAAGTTGCAAGACACGTTTCCATAATATTCATGACAAAAGGAAGTTTATCCGTACATGAAAGAGCTTAAACTTAATGACTGCCTTGCAGATAAGAGTGTTTTTTCCATTACGCTAATGCACTGCCTACAAATTTTGTACAGTACGCTTTATTTTCATTCATTACTTAGCAGAAGTTCGGGGATACAAGTCCTAACAATATCGGAAGTCATTACGACTGTGCAACTTTCCGGTTGCCTGCCGAGAGGTTGTGTTTCCTCTTCTCTTTTTTTTTTTCTTCTACAAGACAATACGTGCAGGAGTATCTGCTTTACCGAATCACTTCTCGTGTATGGCTTATTTTGCCGTTTCTCTTTCAACAAAACTATGTCGAGAGATCAACGACGATTAAGTTGCAGATGGCGAGAGCGAAAATGCACGCAAAAATGTTGGACAATTTTACAAAATATCTTCATTTTTCACAACAAGGAGAGATCCCGTAGAAACGGTATATTCCATTAAAAATTCTCATTTTCCGGCGAAATTTTCAAAACGAATCCATCTTCCTTGCGCAATCTCATAGCGGTAAATAAGGGAGCGAGGTAATTTATTGTCACGATCGAGCTATCCGTTACAAGTTACGAAATGTACCGAGCTCCAATACGTTCCGTAAGTATGCAAATATTCCAAGGATAGCAGCCTGTCCAGTGTGATTTTTACTCCAGATAAATATGAATCCCGACGGTGTCACTGTCGCTAACGTAAATCCAACCTAGCGCGAGCAGCTAGTTAATCAGCGACTGGGGAAGGATTTAATGAAATTTGTTTCTCGATCGTTTGCGAACGCGTGCTTTTTAATTAAAATTATGCAAATCCCTGATTAATGGCGCGACCAGGGAATCGATGCGCGAGTAATGATCACGGAATATTTAAACACGAAAAATATCTATTTTGAATATGTCCGCGACGCACAAAAAGAATACATTAAATTATGTAGTAACTGAAACACTCGACTGGAAATTTGATATAATATCGAGCCACGTAATCCTACAGAAGTTACGTAACTTAAGCGATACACTCCATATGAGTGGTCGAAGTAACGTCGAGATAGTTGGAGGAATAACTTTATGTATTTTTTGTGACATTGGCTGTTCCGAAAATACGCGTAAACCATTATATTGCGTATATCTTTGCCGGCAATTCGATTCAAATGATATTAAACGTCAACTTCGTATCGTGCAAATCCGCAAAAAGAAAATATCATATTTTGCGAGAGCTTAATTTGCGCATTAATCATTATCATGAAATCACATTTGCGTATACATTAATTAAATCAATATTCTCCGGCGTTATAAATATTATTATTACGGAAATAGAGCGCATGCAACATCAAAATCATTTCAACCGGTTTGAAAGCCTCATTACATGCAAAATTTTCATTATATCGTTATTACGTTCATTTTGTAAAAAGTTTCATAAGACGTGCAACAAACGCGCTCAATGGATGAGCCTGTATTTAAATGTGTAAATACAAAAAACGCCAAACTGATAACAAAAATATAAATTTCGTTTTTCCATCGAATTACAGTTATTATCGAAATTTAATTACTTTTCTAAATAAAATTATTGTTCATTAAATTAACATCAGTGTTCAGTAATGATTAATATAATGACATTTATCGTTTTAACGATATAAATTATAAATGTTCGAAAGTTAAATTATATTTTAGCAATTAAATTATATATATATTTCATTGCATCTAAATTCTGTTCTTGTGGCTGATGGTTTCGTTGATTTTAAACCCATTTTTCGTTAATAATGCATTTTGCCGGGAATCCCCCAATCACGCTATTATTGTGTCCAATTCTTCAATTAAATAACAGGCTACCTTCGTAATCGATCAATGACGTGACTCAACGTTATCCGCTCGTGGAGCGGAAAAATGAAACGAAAGCTACTCGCAAAATTCCGGAGCATTGTTGGATCAGTGAAAGCGTTACTACGAGAGAGAGAGAGAGAGAGAGAAATGTGGGGCGCTAATCACGCGATACCGTGCGTGAAGTTCGTGCGGTTTCATCGTTAAACCGCTTTTTCTATTTCCGCAGTCCACATAGCATTAGCCAGCGCAGTCTGAGAAGTAAAATATACAGGGTGTGTCGCAACATAATACGTGGAAATCGGTAATATAGCCGTGCGCGATATATTTCGATTTCCAATATATTTTCAGTCGAGTTTTCCTTAATGGAAATTCTAGTGAGGATCACGCACGCGCACGTAACGTGTGTGTCGTAGAAATAACAAATTTCCACACTAAATATCTACAGTGTAAATATACAAAATTTGTCGGTGATGAGGACAAGATTCGAAGGAATGAAATCTCCCATGGTATCACAATACACCGATACACAGGCAACGACGAATGATCTGGTTATATCGGAGCGATACAAAACATATTTATATTTGATTTTTTACTCGTTCTTGTTATATTTGCCGTTGGAATTTTTTTTAATGCCGGCGACGGGTTAAATGAACACGGCGCGATCGAAATTCGCGCACGCCTCTCGCTGAAAATGTCGTATTTACAGAAGCGCCGCTCCCAAATGCGGTTATTTCCTCGGAGCAGGAAAAAGCTAGGTTTCCCGTCATTTTTCTTAGCGATCGACGCAGAGTGTGTATCATCGATTTCCTCGACGATCCCGCCAAATTTAATTTAACAGCATGAAAGCGTAAAATTATTAATTATCTTTTTACGATATCTGTGAATTAATTTTTAAAACGTGCATTTACTGCTTCTTATCCGACGAAATATCGTCCGAGGAAAATATCTCGTATTCTTTTCAAATTCAGAGAGAAATAGCGATATCGAGAAGATTAATTAGATATTTAGTGGACTGTACTCTTAAAATACGACTTACTACTTCGCATTTAGTTTCTAGCACGAGCGGGTAACGTTGAGTCACGTCATTGATCGATTACGAAGGTAGCCTGTTATTTAATTGAAGAATTGGACACAATAATAGCGTGATTGGAGGATTCCCGCTAAAATGCATTATTAACGAAAAATGAGTTTAAAATCAACGAAACCATCAGCCACAAGAACAGAATTTAGATGCAATGAAATATATATATAATTTAGTTGCTAAAATATAATTTAACTTTCGAACATTTATAATTTATATCGTTAAAACGATAAATGTTATTATATTAATCATTACTGAACACCGATTAAAATACTACTCGCTTCGCATTTAGTTTCTAGCACGTCGCGTATCGGAAAGTTCACGGGAGATGAATAAAACAAGAGGATTTTCCGAAATAATTTCATAGCCGGACAAACTACGAAGTCATCCTCGTCGTATAATATTGAAATTAAGCAACGTCCAGCGATCTAAGTTGAACACACGATTACATCCACTTATCGCATAATTGTTCAAATCATTGTATACCGCGCGCTTTCACTCTAATGGCATCTCTTACCGTCCCTTTTGCCCCTCTCGTCTTTACGGAAACTCCGAAGTTACGGAAAACTTTCTATCGTATTGCCGCGGAAATTTTCCGAGATACCGCGAGTTTTCCCAAGACCGGATTTTAATATCACCTTTGTATCACTTTACCTGTGCACATATTACGCTATTTTTATATTGCATCATATGACAAACGCGTGACGAATTTACGGAGCTCCCGACAGTTTTGCGAGCAACGGAATGCGTCGTCGTAACTGCTCCGATTAATTTGACTCGAAAAACGTCGAGAATCCCCGCGACGAGATAAAATCGAGGGAAACATTTAATAAATGCAGATCTCTCGATTTTACGACTTAATATACAACCCATCTCGTTCTCTCATTGGAGACACTCGGTCGAACGGCACTGTCTAAGCCGCCGATATTGCTGAATCTATCGTAGCCTTATCGGCCTTCATTAGGCGAATCGCAAGGGAGAGAAAGAGAAAAAGAGGCAGAGAAAGAAAGAGAAATATATAGATAGAAAGGAGAGAAGAGAGGAGGGAGAGAGGAAGAGACGATGCAATTCCACTAGAAATTCAGAGTCACCACAGTCGAATGCTTCGCAGCCCGCCATAATCCGATTTCGCTTCTCTCTTCTTTCCTCGACCCGTTCTCGCGCGCCCGCGTCTCTCCGTTTGCCTTTCAACTGATAACTAGTAATTAAACAGCTCCAACAACGGGATAGGGCATTTACTCGCGCAATTCCCCCTGCCGCCTTCTTCAGCACCTCTGTCCCTCCCTCTCTGTTTCTCCCTTTCTCTCCTCTCCGCTACCAGCATTCTCTCTCCGCCTCGCCGCGTCGCTTCTACATCCCGTAACTCCACTTTCTGAGCTATTGTCCATCGCGAGTCCGAGGCTGCCGGGGGGCTCGTGGATGCCCACGGGAAATTATTAGTTGTGAATCTATTCATCTTACGAGAAAACCGCTACGGGATATCCTGATACGATTCTCAATACGTCTCGTAATAAAGCTGGACGCGCCTCGAAATCTCGTGCCCCTGGAAGGCATCGCCGCGTACACGTATTTCCCGACTACGGATCCGATGCGGAACGCCTCGCTTCAATACCGCAAAACGTAAAAAATAGATATCGGGTGATTAAGCGGGTGGTAAAGCGAGAGTGACGGCTCGATAGAGATTAGCCGGAGCCGGCCCCATGCTCGAGGAAAGATAAAACGAAGATTCGAAATAAAAACGAGGTGAAGTGCCGCAATAACGATTTCGCGATAAATGATATTTCCATTCGCGAGCGACGCGCCCCGATTCACTTGTTAATTTTTAAGTCGGCTCCGAATACCTCGGAAAAACACCGTGGAGGGGTGATGCGCGATTCTCGACGAATTTGACTTTTTCCACCGAGGGACCTTGTATTTTTAAATTTTTTGCGAGCGTCAGTCGCGGAGAAATTATGCGAGAGGACGCGGCATAAAAGCCGATCTTTGTCCTTCGTTCTTTTAGGCAGATGCACTTTACGTGGTAATGTGATTCGCGCTCGTGGCACAATAGTAAATGGTACTGCACCGCGGGACCGCAGAACTCCTAATTAGAGCGGACGAGATCGATTTCCTGCGGAGCCCGCAGTTAGAAAAGCGGCTAAACGAACCCGGCGAGAAGGCGTCAATAAAAAGCATATTCGATGTGCTGATTGAAAGGAAGAGAGAGCCGCGTTCGAGAGAGCTTGCGTTCGCGCGAATCGTTGCGAGTTCCGATATTTCCCGCGCGTTCCAAGATATTTTCGCGCATTTATGGAGAAAAGTGTAATATGTATGTGGATGGGGAGGGAGGAGGGGGGGGGGGGGNTACTGAGGTCGTAGTACTTTTGGCTCTATATATCATGATTTCGCCATTATACCGTACGTGTAGCTGCGCTAGCAATAATATTATATACCTTTGGACGCAGTTACGCAATATGGAGCCACTCACCATTATCGGAGTTTTTATTCCGTAATGCAAAATGCACTCAAAAGTGTATTAGCACGTTGCTACTAAAAAAGAACCTGTCGCTGTTATTCTGAACAAGTATTGCATACACTTCGGTGACAGAGTGAAAGAGAGAGAGAGAGAGAGAGAGAAAGAAAGAGAGAGGTACGACTACTGATTAATGCGCGTCGTTCATTAATCATCAAATTATCGGAACAATCACGAGAACACGCGCCAGAAGCGAAATACTTCCGGGCGACATCTGTTCGCCGATAAAGCTGAAAAATTGTTAGCACAACCGGAAAAGCGTCGCGAAAGAGCGGATACTAAATTGCGATACTATCGAAGCACGATATCGTGAACTCTAATCAGTACGGCAGCGGCTCTGTGGAAATACGATTATTCCGGTGATCCCTAACGTGAACGCGGAAGGACGCTGCGGCACTTGCAGCCCGGAGATCTCATATCGATAACAAACAGCAGGAACTCTCGCATGAGGTGTCTAATTAGAGCCGATAAGCTTGATTTCCGCGACACGCACCGCGCATACGTGTGAGCGCGTGCGCGTGATTCTGTTCTGAACAGGTTCCGCAGAACCGCCGGGCGCTCGTTCTAGCATTACGCGCGGAAATTCGCTCTCGCGACTTTCTTCCACCATCGACCGATCGATCGAATCGAACGAATCGCCGTTTTTGCGCGACGCTTTTTACCATCCGTCTAGCCAGCAAACGGTGACTCAAATTGGACGTGATTACATAACGCGAAAACAAGCGTTCTAGTTGGAGATTCGTCGTGAAATTCGTTGCGCTCCGCACAGAATTCGAATATACGCGACGCGACAAGAGAGATATTCGAGTCGCGTGTCGTAACTGCGCGATTGCTTCCGGTGTGGTGTCAGAATGTCATGCTGTATTTGTTGCTGAACGTTTCGCTAAAAATGTCGCGGGCAAAAAAGCCGGGCATCTAAAACCCACCATTACGGCAACAAAATCATAAGCATTCCAGTCACGGGTCAATTCCCCTGCGCGGGCGTTTTTCTCGAGCAACGCTATTTTTAACTGTAACGTTTCTTGCAGATCACGTGGATCGATGGACTGGGCAACGTGCTTCATCGTGGCATCAAAACCACGAAAGAGTCGTACGATAATGGCCCGCTCTTCACGGTGAAGTCTATCCTGAGGGTAATGCCACGGAAGGACCACGACAACACGACCTTCACGTGCCAAAGCCAAAACGCAGCGGATCGCACGCCGCAGAACGCCAAACTTCGCGTCGAGGTGCGTACTATCGCGAATCACTCCCGGTATAAATGCGGAAGTCCAATTTAAATCGTTCTCTCAAAGCGGGGACTCTTCGTCTTCCTCCCTGTCTTCTCGGTTTAAGATAGTTACGCGAACGCACCAGAAATATATAGAAAGTATAATTTTAAACGAAGTCTCCGACCTCTCCTGAGACTTATTTCAAGATTAGTATAATGATTTGAGTGATCGAAAATAAAACTTTTTAATAATGCTTTTCGCGAAACAAGCTCCAACTTCCGAGAGAAGGAAAAAAAATTAAATCACGAAACCTTACCTTTCGCGTAATTTGAAGCGAAGCGAGTTTAGCGACTTATTCTTGAAACAGACCTGTATATTATTACGCAATATATCCGCGCTGCAGACGGCAATTATGGTTACGGTCTCGTAGGAACGGAGTTATAGGACGCGGTTGTAGGGCCGGATTGGGGCCGGCCCTGGCGGCGAGAAAAATCAAAGGGGAATAAAGCGGAGGGAAATGAACAGAGGTAGGGGAAGATAGAAATCTCGCTTAAAGGGAAATAAAATCACTGCCTTTTGCGCGCTCTTTTTACTCGCTGACCGGAGAAAGAAATTAACGCGAGTCGCGAAAGCGGCCAGGAGGGTAACGAGGGTAACGAGGCGACGTATAATAATTAACGTCGTGTCTTGAGAAGCGGTTAGCGCGGTAATCGCCATCCGCTGGCGCAACTTTCGTGCCGCGAGCGCGAGTACTTTGGCGCTCCGGGTACTTCCGCCCTCTTTTCTTCAGACGTAGACTCCATTATCCGGAGTGGCAAAGGGAACAAATAGTTTCATGGAAAAGGCAACGAAGCGGACCCGAGATTTTTGCCCGGGAACATTCGAATTTGCGACGACGAGGACGGCGCGATATTATGAACGCGCCGCTCTCCACTCCGCGCGTCCGCGCCCCCACCTGCAGAAAATTCTTACGAGTTATTACTTAACTCTTTTACACCGCGTCGGATATATTACGCTTTTCACGACTTCTATATAAGTTCAGCTTTAATATCGTCCTAATTGGAAGCAATTCTTACGCAAGCGTATTCGAGAAATGCGAGATCGTATTTCTGCGACGTGTTGAGTCTCTTTATAGTTCGCGCGGCCATCGATAAAGTCGTTTTTAATTCTGGATATAACGCGCGGAGCGCGTTTCTCGCGTTATACGTCTCTTACAAAACGGACAGCCTTTGGGCGGTATGGAAGAGGAAGGAAAAAGAATTACACAGTTGATGCTAAACAATCCGTCATTAAAATATAATCGCGCCTCTTTTGATCGCGAATTCTTTCAAGTAATTCGATAGAGTTTTGCTCGGGGCGAATTTAATCAAATACCGTCTTATGGTACAATGTTCCAATAACGTTTTAATTTAATATCAGTATCTCGATGTAAAGATTAAATACCTTTGTAATTAACCTTTAAATTAAATTTCCGTTAAAGTAAACCCGAGGTTTAGTGAGAGGAATAAAGTTTTTGTTATCAATTACAATTCCAAAGCTGTACTCCCAGGATATTTCTCGCCGTTCGCACAAAAGCGCCGGTACTTTGACATTTATAAAAAGACTTGGTTCCAGCCGATCGAATAATCGGTAAATTAAAAGTCCCACATCGTGAATCTGGAATATTTGCTGCGGCAACAAATGGAGCACTTAAAACTTAGAGATCTTAAAAGAACAGAAACTAGCACGAGTAAAAAAAAGACGAATTAAAGAGTGGAATTCTAAAGACACGCAATAAATAAGCTTCTCAGTGTATCGCGAAATATCTCCGATTTCCCTTGTGAAATATGTAACGAACGCTTCTCGAAAATTTCAAACGCGAGGTAATGGATATGCAGCATCATTATTCCGGACTACGCACGTAGCACATTCCGGATGAGAGCATGACGGTAATATCGAATGAACCGTGTTCGATTCCCGCGTGATAAAGCATAGAGGGAGAGGGAGAGCAGCGAGAAAGACCGAGAGCTCGATTTACGCGATACTTTTCAGGTACGCTACGCGCCGAAGGTGTCCCTCTCGAAGATCGATCGCATCGTCGAAGGCTCCGAGCTTAGGTTCCGATGTTGCGCCGAGGCCAACCCACCTACAGTGGAGTACAAGTAAGTGGGGACGCGAAAAGAAAGTATCGATACTACAATAATATCCGGTGCCACAGGGGAAAGTCCAAGTTCGTTCGCGCGGAAGGGGTGCGATGTCTTAGCATAATAAATAAAACCGCAGCACTGCGTAAACCGCACGTCGGTTCTCGCGTTGACCGTAAATTGCGCCACGGTGGTACAAAGAAGCTGATATAATTACGAGACTAATTATTATTGTTTCGAGAGGGGGCAAATTTTACGGTCCAGTTTTTCGGCTGCGGCTCGAGCTGCGCCCCAAATTGAGGTCGCCCGCCTTGCGCATTAAGCTCGATATAATTTGGCTCGTGTTTCAAAGTGATAACGATTGCACTCTTTATACCTTTGCAATTACTGTAATAAATAAAATATTGATATCGGCGGAAGAGTGGAAGCCGAATGCGTATGTTAACGTGCGCAATCAAATTTTCTCGATATTTCGTTCTTGAGGGGGAAATGTTGCTGCAAATGACATTTCCAAATCTCGATTCTCGAAATACATGTACTTTTGCTTCGAAATGGTTTTCATCTGGCTGGAGATGCTTCTTCGCGCGCATAATATAATTTGACTGCGCGGTGATCCCGCGATGCGGATCGCGTTAGTCTTCCCTTCCTCTTAAGTGATCTGTCAACTCCGGATCTTAAGCTGCTTAAAGTTTTCAGAATATCGATAGTTCTATCCATCTCTCTCTCTCTGCTCTCTCTCTCTCTCACACACTCTCTCGATATCGTATCGCTACAGGTGAGTGACGTCGTCGTCGGGGCAGCGCGTGAGAGCGCGTAAGCAACGCGAGTTGGCGTTGTTCGTACACCGGCTGCGAGCGACAAAGAGAAGGCGGATGATCGATATCCGCCTACAAAGAGGACAATGTCAAATTCAGGACGGTGTTGCGCGCGCACGTGTTAGCGGGGCGCGTTTGCGGGTTTCACCTAGCGGCCCGCTTTGATTGCTTTTAAATTATTCGTTACGCAACATGCCCGTCGGGAAAAAAAGGACCGGCGGCGGCGGCGGCGAGACTGTCCGCCCGATGACGCGACGTATTAATTTACGAGATTATCGGATCGTCGCTCGGGTTAAATCGGCTCGCGGAAATGTCACCTCTCGAGAAAATATGTATCGCGCGTGTCCGAGGAAGAGAGAGAGAAAGAGAGAGTGTGTGTGTCGCGCTACAACGCGGAAAACGGACTTTCTCCGAGGAAAGTTTTTAATAAAAATTTAATAAGAATTTAGTTTAAGGAAGTTTAATAAAAATTTTATTCGATACACACACATATACGCGACACGATCTTAAATATATGATAAATATTATGTAAGATTTGTGAGAGGTATTAACATAAGACGATCGATGATCTCCGCTTATCGGGTTATCCAGTTTCGCAAATTAACCTAATCGAAAAGAAGAGCAAGACCGGAGGTTTTTGTTCGGCCGCGGTCTCACGCGAGAAACGACACAGATTTTATTCGTCGAATTTTTCGAATACCGTGCGCATAAATCGAACGGATTGAGCGCGCGTACGTGAAAGTTTGAAAATTTTTTCAAATCATGCCAGTCTTCTTTCAAGCGCGTGATGTGTGTTAAAGCTCGCGGAAGGAGAAGGAAAAAAAGATAGAGGGAGCTTGTCACCGGCTTATAGCGATTCACGGATAATAGGATAGACGGAGAAACGAGTAAAGCAGCGAGGACCACATTGTAGCGCGATAACGAACGTTAGTTGCCAGTCGCTTTAACAGCTTTTATAGCTTTCACAGCTTTTACAGCTTTTACACCGGTCGTCGCGCGCCGCCCATAAAAGAGATTCGAACGGAGGTGAAAACTGAGGCAGCACCGACCGACGTGACTCCCGTCTCGCTTTTGCGCCCGTTCCGTCCTAGAGTAACAAAGACAGAATCATTATCCGATACGTATCAGTATCAGTTTTTAGATGATGTCGTTACGTTAAGCGAAGAGGCTGAGACAATTTTCAAAGGACCGCCGGCGGGTCGCCAGATGCTAGATAAGCCCGGTCCGTCTCGGGCTAATTAATTTTGGATGCTAATTAATTCCGCTACTTCCATAACCGAAAGTACCCCTGGTAAAATTACATGCAGAGGTTGCAAAAAGCAGAATGACTACGCGTAAAGTACCTCTTCCTCCTCCTCCGTCGCACTGCCGTCGTAACGCGCTGAACTTTTCGTCGCTGCTCAAATATTACGTACAAATATTTTATGTCCGCGAAAGGGCGCTCGTAAGAGCGTACAATTGATTCTCGTATGGAAAAAGGAATCTTGCAGTCGTTATGCGCGTAAGAGAGAAGAGAGAGAGAGAGAGAGAGAGAAAATGAGAAAACGAGAAAGTCGCTCTCAAAATAGCCCGTTAGGTGCGAAGTGTCCTGCGGAACATGAGAGGGTTGATCTTTACCGGGGGAGATACGAGATGACCCCGAGGCACCTCAATGTTTATCGAGTCGTTATGGCACTCTGTAGCCGCGCGAATGTACGTTGCGTCGCTCGCTCGCGCGCGCGCGTGCTTTCCCCGGCATCTTTGCGAGCTAAATTGTCTGTCGGACGGCCCCGATAAAATCGATCGCGACGCGTGGGGGGAGGGGGGACGAGAAAGGGGATGGCGACGGCGGTGCACCGACGGCGGTCTCTCTCTTCTAGAGACACACGAGCTCGGTAAGTCGTCGTCTCAGTTCGATTCGGTTCCTCTCTCCTTACCACTGATTGTACGCGAAGGCCGTTTCGCCTCCCGTGAAAAGCGCAGTCTGCCCTCGCCCGTTTATTACCATTCGAGACGACGCCGACTGAGGCTCTTTCCGTCGATTGTGCGGCCAAACGATGCTCGAGATAAATCGCTCGAACCCTTCGAGGACGCTCCTCGGAGGCTGGCAGAAGGCAAAGCTACTCCGTGCGATAAGAAAACGTCATAAGGCGTGTGTACGGGATGCTCGGAGATCGATGTTACGAAATTTACAGGTTTCACTTCTCCGTCGCGTCGCGCGATCGACTTTTCGTCGGCGATGACGGCGAATGATTCTTGAATTGTAAATGATTCTAAATGAAAAACGACGTAAAACTTGATAACATCCGTAATCAATAAGAGTTCACGAAAAACACTTGTATCTGTTCTTTATTTTAAATACCTTAACTGAATAAAAATTTTACATGGAACTTTATTGAGATATACATGACGTTGAAAATTGGGAAATTATTAAGGAAAACGTCGCGTCCGATAAAATCCTTGCAAAATAGTCGTGAACTCGGTGTTGTCCAAGAAACAAGTCTGTAAATCTTGCGAATTTGAAGACATCCTGTATGTAGTGAGAGTCGGCGGGAAAACGCGTTCGTCCTGGCATCGAGATGTAGAAATAATCGTTTGACTGCATCGTGCGACTATTAAAAGCCGTAACGATTCGAAGGGAGAGATAGCGAAAAGCGACGCGAGAATATCGAAACGATGAGTAGGGCGGGCGATTCGAGAGTTGTGAAAAATGTCTGATAATCCGCGAGTTTTTGGCCGCCTGTGAAGCCACGACGCCGGCTTATTACACCCGCGAATATCGGAATTATTGCGCACAAGGAACGTTCATGCTTTCATCGCGCTTCCCTCGCTTCCTCGTTCTAATTCGCTCTCTCTCTTTCCGCAGGTGGTTTATCAACAAGAAAAAGGTGATCGGGGACTACACGACGGAAATGATTATTCACAACGCTACTCGCGAGTTGCACGACGCGACTGTCAAGTGCGAAGTTCATAACGAGGTCGGTAAAAGCGAGGAGAGCCAGACCTTGGACATAAGATGTGAGTACCGGACTTAATTTCCCATACGAAATAATAAGATTGCAGGATACAGAGGTCGGGGGAGGGGGCTCTCGATCGACGCAGCAGCGGAATCTCTCCGCAATTGTCACGCGTGAGACTTCACCGTTTCATCCACTTATTCCGCGCTGGCGACGGAGTGCATATCGGCTATATTCGCCCAAGAGTTCTATTCTAATCTTGCAAACGTCCCCTTGGGAATAATTTCGTTTCGCCCGAAAGTATTTCCAACAGCCATACCAGATTAAAGATACGATCACGCGGAGCTGTAAGATACAACGCGACGCGCCAAGTTCCGCATGCACGCCGCGCGAATTTAGACTCGGAAGAAAATTTCGTTTTACCGAAAGACACTTATACAAGCGGCGTATTAAAGGCGATCGCGCGCGGAAGAAGTCCGGAGGAGAGAGGGGACAAAACGTATAAAATAGAGCGCCGCGGCGGCACACGCTCGCCACGCGCGAGGCAACCGCGCTCCCGAAATAAGTCGTGCTAAAATAGACGGTGGGAAGTAACATTTTTCCGAGTTCATTTCGCGGAACTGACCCGGGTTAAAATTGAATTTCTCAGACGGCCCGCAGTTTCGGCACCCGCCGGTCTCCGTGGAAACGCATTACGGCGCCACGGAAATCTTGCAGTGCGACGTCGATGGGAATCCGACCCCGGAGATCCTATGGTTCCACGAGGACTCGGAACGAACGGTCGCCACTAGCCCGAATATAAGCGTATTTGTGAGCCCGGACACCGCCGGACGTTACTACTGCAAGGCCCGCGTGCCCGGTTTTCCCGAACTGACCGGCTACGCTAACATCTATATTCGCGCCCCGCCGAGCATAGTGTCGCAAAGGATTCAGTACGTGCCCGACGAAGGAGTGGTCAAGGTACGGTATATCCATCTTCCACGGTGTCCTTCGGCCGGTTAAATATTATCGATGGCGGCAGCCGGGCGCGCGCGCGCGCGCGTCAGCGCTATCGAGTATAAAGAGATGGCTCGCGTAATTTTCTTGAGTGCCGCCGCCGCCGTGTATCGTGAATTATTGCACGGAACCGCCAGAAAGGTCTTTTGAGGGGGCAGTTATCAGGAGGCACTCAGTATAATTTACTCTGGATAATTCAGCCTTATCCGCGGTGAAAACACGCTTGAAGATTTCGCGAGACGGTGGGAGGGAAATCGTAGGGGGTGTCGCGAACGGTCTCGGCGAGCCTTCTCGAGTCGAAACGAAGAAACAAATCTACATAAGTGCGGAAAATGCGCGCAGAGAATAAAATTAGCAACAGCAGCCTGAACTAGGAACAGCTACTATTATTGTTGTCGCAGCTAAATTCATCAGCTGTCATTGTTACCATAACTAAATTTATTAGCTGTTCGAATCAAGATGTTACAGCGTACCATATAGTTCTACTTTGCAGCAAATGCATTTTACCTCTAATAGCTAATGTCATTGCTACTGCTAAATTTATTAGCTGCGGTAGCAACGACATTAGCCGTCTCTATTTCAGCTGCCATAGCTAGATTTTAGCTCCTGTGGTTAATTTTTCCTCTGTGTGATTTCGAGATTTCCAAGTCACTGTATAATTAACATATCGAACGATAAATATTTGATATGATTTTATAGAGGTTATCACGAAAATTCATTTTCTATGGAATCGAAATCTAAACTCTTTCAAATTAACCGATTTCAGTTTCTGCCGCGGAACTCGTAGTCACATCTCTCGAGACGTGAGCTTTTTTATTTCGATATGAGGAGAAAGCTGACTTCTGAAGCTCGTTTTTAAGCGTTTCGGTAACATCCTATGTACGTTTCTCACTGACACACGATTCGCACGACGATCATTGCGCAGTGCCGCGTCGCCAAAACCCGTTCCCGCATTTTTCTCTCCTACTCTCCCCTCTCTCTCTCTCTCTGTCCTCGCCGATACTTGAAACACTTTCAGAAGAGACAGGCGCGGGTCTACCGGATTGACGAGTACGAAAGACGAGGTGAGGACGGGATCGGGAAGAGCAAGAGGGGCGCGATGCATGACTCTACCGCTTAACTACAACTCTATCTTTTTCCACTCCC
Source organism: Dinoponera quadriceps (assembly GCF_001313825.1). Classification (NCBI taxonomy): domain Eukaryota; kingdom Metazoa; phylum Arthropoda; class Insecta; order Hymenoptera; family Formicidae; genus Dinoponera; species Dinoponera quadriceps. Next base: position 289,337 of record NW_014555502.1, read on the forward strand.
TTCCCCCTCTCTCTCTCTCTCTCTGTCTTTTTTTATTTCACCGCCATTTCGCCCGATTTGTGCCCAGGTTAAGTGCACCGCGATATCTGTGCCAAAAGCGGAGTCGGTGATGTGGAGCTTCGCCGGTCGCGAGCTCAATTTCACGTCGAACAATACGCCGTTCTACGTGCAAGAGGAATACACGGCCGAGAGGGTAGTCAGCACTGTCACCCTCCTGGATCCCATATCGACGTACTTCGGAGATTACAACTGCACGGTCACGAACAGCTTCGGCACGGATTCCGTCATAATCAAGCTGACAGCACACAGTAAGTTTATGCCGCTCGTAAACTACTATCCTTCTTAGGACCGCGCCTTATCTCCCACCCTAATAAGTTCGCGAAGGATCCCGCGAGCTTGGTTGCACAGGACGCGCGCGCGTTCGGTAATAAATAGTCACTTTGCAAATAGAAGGCGATATCTCTTGCCGAGAGAATCGAGCTAACCTCTCCTCTATATCAGGAAACTGAATGATTGATTCCACATCTTCCTCGTGACCCTCAAAGAGAAGTCCGATGTTAAATATATTTAACTACGTTTCGAGTTAGGAATTTCTATGAATAATCCTTATCAATTTTGATTGGCTAAAGGAATGGTTACAGATATCCTAGTTATTTCTGCACTTCTTTCTGTCGAAAGCACTTTCCTCCACTCGTTCTTAGGTTATGTTATCGTGTACCGTATCGTTATCGTGTGATTCTCCCCATGGAGAATGAATCGTTTCGCTCGCCGGCACGAGGTGTCGCTACGTGCTTGACATATGCGTGCTCTAATTACCGGACTTATGCATTTCGCAGCATCCCGGCGTCTGTGCGCTGGGCGGAATTTAAGCTTGAAACTTGACAAATGACTCACACAGTACCGTTGATGTTGCAGACAACTGGCTAAACGTTTATGACGGTTCTTCGACGCCTCCTCCTTCCTCCCTTTCCGATGCTCCTTTTCCGATATTACTTTCGATGCCACTTTCGATACTCCGAACGTATAATGGCACCTATGATGCTTATCGGACGAGCGAACGTTGCAGGATCCACGAAACACGTACGTTAAAAATCGAGTCTCGCCTCCGAAAGGATCAAAGCCGGAATATCGCGCGACAATATAGGCGATACGGCGAGCATCGGACCCGAACACGTTTCGATACGCGTTAATTGCGGTCTCGTGGGCCAATTAATACACTACGACGATCGCTCGTCACTAGATTCTGCATTCGCGACATTCATCCGCGCGCGACACTCGCCCGGATAAAAAGTACGCGAGAACGCCGAGCGGTTACGATTCAACCAACGTACCGACGCCATGCGACACTAACCGAAGCGCGCGGCTCAAACGAGCGATTCGAACACGATCACGTGACCTTTCAATCTGACGCATAGGAAAATCCGCTAGCCGGCCGATTAATCGCGGTCACGCTGGCCAATTAATATCAACCGAAACTGTCGACCCGAGGCGATTTTTGGCACCCTCAACGCTCTCGACGTTCGTCGAACGAGCGAATGCAATTCGCGGGATGCGCGAATGTGCAGAATAGATCTTACTTACATTGGCGGGTTCGGGGGGAGTATTGATTACGAATATCGACGAGACGCGGTAATTGCGGTTGCGCGTGCTAATTAATACGCCGGAACGATCGCTCGTCGCTGAACTCGGCACTCCCGACACTTGTTCGCACGCGAAATTCGCCCGAGACGGGCTAAAAAGACGCGGAAACACGGAACGGTTCACACCGATGCGCTCCCTGGCGCGACATTGGCGTTACGAACCGAAGTACGACTGAGATACTCGATCACGTGATCAATATCTGCATCAGGCGAGTTCAGGTTATACACGAAAATTCACTATCGACGCCGTTAATCGACACCTTACTCGTCGAGAAGCGTGGTGTGAGAAAATTGGTCTTTTCTTTTTTAGCTGAACTGGCCGCGCCAGTTCAAGAAATGCACGTACACACTCATGCGTATGAAGCGTACGGAATTCTCAAGTTTCAGTGTAAATTCCTTGAACCAGTGCAGCCAGTTCAGTTAAAAAAATAAAATAGAGTAAGTATCTCGACGAGGCGGCGGTGTAGCGTCTTATCAAGTTGGTAATGAGAATAATTAACGTGTCTCGCCGTATGGCACTCCCCGACTCGCCACGGTGGAAGAACGTGCTGCAATATTGTTTACATCAATAAAAGTGTGCAGGATACTAACGTGTGCTAATATCGCCGTGAACAATTACGCTATAACGAAAGGGCTGAGGAACTATCGGAGTTCGTGCCACTCGATATTCGTCCGCGGTGCGTATAAGCATGTAGTGTCGCGCGCGCTAAAAACAAAACTCCAACACCTATCCCCACGACCATCTCCTCTAATAATAGCGACGTATAAGTAGAGTGTAAAATATTCCTCGGAAGAGCAATGTACATCGATCGCCTATCCGTTTTATGCAATTCTAATTCAAGGACACCGCTATCTTTAACGACCCCTCAACCCTCTCTCGTATCGTTTAATAATTTAGATCCGCATATCTGAAGGATGTCACGGATACGGCCGATCGTAATTCGCGATCGCGCTACTTTCGCGGATCGCGAGTCGTCCGGAAAAGAAAGAAAAAGGGTTATGATGTCACGTTAGAAGCGAAGAAGTCTTAATTTTACGAGGACTGCATGCGGCGATATTAACGATTATGAGAAGTCGTGTTTACTCGCGAGAGAAACAGAGCGGTTTAAGTCGACGAGAACGTACGTACGTATCGTACGAACATGTACAGAGCGTCCGTTTTACTGTAGTCTCCTGTTTTATGGTGTCACTTTTTAAGAGCGTAAACCTTTATAGAAAAAAAATTATTCTTTTCTTTACGGCTCAATACACTTATATCGAGGAAAAATCGATTTTGTCGCGATAAGTGAATCTGTCGATGAAAAGATAGCAAAAACGAAAGTTTTTATATCAGTTTTCTTCGTACAAAGCATTACAATAACGTGATGCGACAAATCTAAATGTTTTCAGCTTGTTTTTGCGAAAACAGATACAGGTTTGCCCGAGCCGGATAGCGGCTATTTATACATTCACTCAGTTCCCCACATAGATTTGAAACAGATAAAATACTTTACCGATGATCACAGAGTGAAATGTTACATTTTCATTTGTATATTTGCAAGATATCGATAAGATACGTAAATATTTCGCGCACATTCGAGAGCTAGATGATGAAAGTGACACATTTTATTTATATAAGTGAAATATTTTATTTATGACTTCATGAATTGAAAGGTGTAATGTATATGTGCCAGAAACCATCTATTATTGCTCACCATAATATTTGGAATATTTTTGAGAACTGTTAAACCCTATTACCATGCTGAGATTCGCACCTCTGGCTGTCCGAATTGATGTTGCTTTTTACGACGCTGCGTCCGTGCAATCGCAAATAGGTTTTCCGTGCGCGAAGTCAAACAAGATGCTTTTTTTTTACACTTCATTTTCTTTTTTTAACAACGCAATAATTTAAATCCTCTCACAGCGCTTTTGCGCGCTTTACAGTGCCTCGGGAGATCACAATTTGCAGGAGTAATGCAGCTGTGGCGGAACGCTTTGTCGCTCCTCGCACTTCTAAAAGATCAGAGAGATTTTAGATCAGCTCATTTGCACAGCCAGCTCTCCGGTTAATGATTTGCAAACTACTTTAATCGTCACCGCGATCAAATAATCACCCTCGATAAATGTCTCGCTGTTTAATAACTCTAGCGTGCGTTACACCAAACATTACGGGTCGCTACGGGTCGCGTTTAATTACAATCGCTTCGCATTATTTAACTGCAGGGAGGAGCGATTTAAAAGAGTCGAAATAAAAATACGCGTTTTATTTTCCGCTAGCTTAAATCAGCTCGCCTTTATCGAAGAATTAAAACGCGCCGACTCGTCAAGAAATGTCATCAAAATATCTCTCTCGTATCACGTCGGGTTATTCTATGTAATGTTGTATTTCCGCTTGGAAAATGCTCGAGAATAAAGAGGAAATAAGAACAGACGAAAATAGAATGAATATATTAAAAATAAATATCACGTCCGCGCGTGTAAAAACGTCGCGTTGTGAGTGGCGTTTGTTCTGATACAAATAATTTTTAATCGTGTAATAATAAATATATAAAATCGAACGCATTTACGATTCTCGCTCTCTCTCTTTCTCCGTGAGACGCCAAGTATTTTTCAATTCGTAGCGCTTCTCAAGCAGAACACGCGACACGTTAGCGAGTAAGCAGCGCGCGTTGCTCTTCATTTGGCAAACGAGATTTTAACTAGGCGTGACGCTCAGCGTTGATTCCAGTCGATTGGCAGCTGATTTTGATCATCGTTGGACTGGTTGTCTGCGTGGTCCTAATTGGCGTAATAGTCATACTCATTCTGCAATGTCGCGATCGTATTAAGCAGCCGCGGCCGCGGACGGCGCAGACTCAAGAGACCGACATGCGTAAGTAATCAACTTCGATAGTTCTAACGTAAATGCGCACTTTGCTGACGTTCCGCATGAATAGTTTATCGGTGAATTGTACACCCAATTCCCCAATTAGTATGCCCATCGTACCGACGCGGCTCGGCACGATCGTCTTAAAATCCGATAAACGTATTTTTACACACGATCTCAACCTTTTCTTCCTGTCTACGCAGAGGAAACCGATTCCAATGCCGATCGATACAGAGAAAGCGATAGGAGCAGCAACCTCTCAGATGTCAAAGCGGACATTCGAGCGGGATCCAGTGTCAGCAATGCAGAAAGTGTCACAGCCCTTGACAGTGAAGGCGAAGGAAGTACCAGAGGAGTGAACGCTTTGGCTCTCGCCGGACCGGTGCCGAATCCGCTGGGTTATCGTTACAGTGCTGATTATACTGAGCCCTCGTTCCCGCCAAAAAATAACGTGAGTGATTTACCGCCGGTATTTTGTGGCTTGGGACATGTGTATTCGATGTTTCGGTGTGATCGAGTACGTTCTTCCATGGAAAGCTTCTCATACATTGACACTTTGACGGCTGCATATATCACAGAAAATTGCTCGCCTGCTATTTACTATCTTAAATCGAAACAACGAAAAATGTAAAAGTTTAATGGTGTACAACTAGTGAGATCGACATAGATATAAATAAATAAATAATATAAAATAAATAATAAGACCAATAGGCAAATAAAAGTCGTCGCTATTAGATATTAAATGCGAAATTTTTAGCAGGAGGACAAAATTGTCTGCGACGTGTATATTAAATCATATCTAAGAAGCTAATCGGACCAGAGGACAAATCAAATCAATGGCAATGTTTAGCAGAATGTTTATTTTGCAATTATTGGTAATTTTCTGAGTTAAATTTGGATTATTCTTTCGCATCTGGAAGAATCCCAGTACAGAAAACCCAACAGTTGCAAAATAAACGTTCTGCTGAGCGCGGCCAACGTAAGCTTTGAAACACTTACCGTTAGTTTTTTATTTGAAACAAATGTAGGTTGAGGGGGGGGGGGGTTCAAAGGTAACTGGCACGATAAAATAGCTCGTTTAAAACAAAAAAATAATGACGTGTCTCAAAACTTGTATCGATTCGCCCTGTGGTCCAATTCGTCTCGGTCTACTCTACCTTTATATATTCCCTGTAATATTGCAATGATAGAGAAACCATTAGCATCGGCAAATATTTCTTTACAAAACGATAATCGTTGGCGAACCAACGACCGCGTTAGCGGCCCTCAAGGTGTTAAGAGAGCGAACGCTTTTCAGATGTAGATCTGAAAATAGACCGTTAAATAGAGGAGCGTTCGTCGCGTTTATTTGCGCTTTATTGTCTATTTGCGTTGTTCAGTTGTTGAAGGTAAGACTGTGACATGTGTTTCTGTAGGATGGTAGTAACAACAATGGTTACGTGCCATACGTTGACTATACACGCGATTATATGCCACCGACGACACAGGGCATAGGCGCCTCGCGGGAGTCCTTGAGCAGGATACCGTCGGGCGGTATTCTGGCGTCGAAAAAAATCGGCCTCAGCTCGGCCAATCTGGGCGCTTCGACCCCGCAAACAACGCCGGTGATCGATCCGCGATTTTCCGCGACGTATGGCAATCCCTACCTCAGGTAAGCCGATATGCATAATATCTCTCTTTCTCTCTCTTTCTGTCTCTCTATTGCGATCGCGTCGCCTGCGGGCAACTCCGGACGAAATAAAAAATTAAATCCGCCCCGCGGCCAAAAACCGGATAAAATCCGATCAATATTAGACATTCCTGCCGCGACCTTCGCAGGCAGGTTGTAATATCGTGAAATTTAATCCGACGGGGTCCTCCGATTTTCATCGTCGAGCGTATAACTGGCGGATAATTCGCCCCGCTTCCCGCTAAAAGGATCGACTCCGGGAACGTGACGATTTCTAATCGAGAGGGAGAAGCGCGACCAGTTCTCTCGGGTTAGTATAATAGCGTGTGAATGTAAAGCCGAGGGAGGTAACTCCGTCACCGAAGTTCCAAAATTTCTGAAAGTGTCAACATAGTCGCGGGAGCGAGAGTGTCGGGTGAAGCACGCGGCAGACAGCGCGCGAGTACCACGGACTAATTATAATTGGCCCGTGTCATTGATCGGCCGCGGATACCTTAGGCGATGTCACGTTCCGTTTACGTATACTACGAGCGCGAGCGCGGCGCTTGTCATCCCCGCGTGCGCGCGCGAGAATCTCACGCCGTACGTGCCGGAAATGCGTCGTCGCGAACGACTAAATTAGATATGAGTGGTGCCGCGGTTTCGCCTGCCGGTGCGCCGGGGGAGATGATACGCTCACCTCCCTCGGAAATATTACACGGAGACGCGCGACGATTAAAAAACCAAGCCAGTGAGGGCACTGGGAGGGGGGGGGGGGGG
>NW_014555502.1:296316-302227 GCF_001313825.1 Dinoponera quadriceps
GGGGGGGGGGGGGGGGGGTAAGACGAAGGAATATTCCTCGGAGGAGCAGAGTGCGAATTCAATTCGTTCGGAACTCACGCGTGAATTCCGCCTCCGCAACCGCGTATATATCGAGAATATTCTCGCCCCCTCCTGATTCCTCTCCGCTTCATTCCGCGCGTCAATTCGCGGAGTGGCGTTCGAAATTCTGCTGTCTTTGCCGTTAAATTCTTCCGAAAAGCTCACCTTTCAAAAACGTTTATACAACAGCAGCCCGACTCGGAGGACGCTCGCGCGATAAAGATCGAGACTTCTCGCTATTGCGTCTAGACAGACTCCGATTCACTATCCGTCCTGCCACGCAACCTTCTTTCCGCTTACCATCTACCTTATCCTCCTTGCGGCGAGGATTTCACGTGTTTTGTTTCAATTCGGCGCCGAAACCGCTCCGCCGAATCAAATAGGTCGGCGCCGCACGAATCAAGACAACGCGACGACTCTTTCCGGAGTTTAGTTCCGGTCGAAGAATCGAGACTAGGAGAGAGAGGATGAACTCATTACGGCTTCGGTTCAGGTCCGCGGTTATAATACAGTTATAGAACAAATCCAGGGAGGAAGAGAGCGGTCTGCTCGGCTGGACATTACTGCGGTCCGGCGCAGTGCTTTGCCCGGCGCCGCCTCTACCCTCAGAAACGGGGAAGGCATGATGTGGAAATCGCGGAGAAACCTTTCGCGAACCCGAAGCCGGAACCTCGCGAACTATCTTGAAATAAATTCGGATTCAGTTTCCGGTCTGCGCATCATCTTCCCGCCACTTCCTTTTCACACAGCGAGTTACTTTGTCACGCAAACACATCTTACTAAAAGCATCTTCCTCTGACACTGGGACTATCAAAGCGGTCAAAACAAACGATTTGTAATTTTATGCAAAAATTCCTCAAATTTACAACGGTACGTTTTATATTTCTGATCGAAGTTGGATAAAACTGAAAAAATATCTAAAAAAAAAACAAATATTTTTTCCTCTATGCAGTGCGAATTTTTTCAAAAACCTACCAGTTTTACTGCTGTGGTAGAAATACCATCTGTCTAATAAGAACGTGACCGGGCAAACTTCTGTTTGAAAACCGTTACATCGAAAACTTTTGAACGAGCTAGAGAAGGCTTTTTCTCTACAATGTATTATACGGAGGATCCCAGTCAATATCCGACTTACGCTAAAGAATAATATATTTAGTGATGAGTACTGGAATGTAGTCCGAAACAAATTGGATAAATATGAGCTTTGATATAGTTGCCGTTAGTTTTTTCTTTCAAATGAGTGCGGAAGAAGCGCATGGAGGTAACACGATGAAACATCTTGTTTGAAACAAAAAACTAACGACAATTGTCTCAAAGCTCATATTGATCCGATTTTAATGTCAACCCTTTGAATCCTATTTTCCCTGTCCAACTGTCCGAAGTTTTAAAAAATGTTATTTTTTTATCTGAGAACCAGACACCCTTTACAAATTATATTACAAATCATTAGAATAATTATGATCAACGCATATGCGATTTCTACGATGAGAAAACACTTCAAATCCTGTGAATTATACATATTCCAAAGACCTGTAAAATAAATCCAGATAAAGCAGAAAATAACGATGACGTTGAAATAACGAGAAAATAACCATAAAACTCGCTCTTCGGCCGTGCTTCGATTATTTTCTCGTCATTTCCGCGCTATTTCAGCGTTATCGTGATTTTCCGTTCTACCTGCCGGGGATATCCCGCAGTAGCGGGATAATGAGTTGAAAAGGTCGGGGAACCGAAAGAACGACGCGATAATCGCGATACAGTCGGCGTTCGCGGCACACATGTCACATCTTTCGAAAATGATCCCCCCCAGCTGTTCGTTGAATTTTCTACAAGACGTAGCACGCGGTCGAGCGACGCGGTTATTAATCGCGAATATCCCGCGTGTATCCAGAGGGAACGGTGTGTCGTTGCATCCGCCGTAACGAAGGCGTTAATGACCACGCCGCCTGTTGTACGATGCAGACCGCCGGGTTCTCGCTCGATCCGGCACAGTCGCTGTTTCGCGTCTCCCCGTGTATCTCCCATTTAAATTCCGACGCGAGGGAAAAATCCGATTTACCGTCTAACTCCCGGCATTTCTTTGCAAACGAATAGAATGTCAGCGGCCGAGCAGCTCCGACACGCGCCGCACACAGCCGTGCCGGGAGTCACGCCAGCACCGCCGCCCTACACGCAGGCAATGAGAATGAATAGCTTGAATACCTTGAACGGCGCGGGCCCGCAGGTTGGTACAATGGTGAATGTATGTCAAATTCCTAAACGTAGTTACACCGCCGTCGACGCCGCTGCCGCCGCCGCCGCCGGAGTTGCGGAGCTTCGTGCAACTTGGAGTAGGTCGGTCCGGGGGGAAAGAGGGCGAACTGTCAATATTGCAAAGCCATTGCAACAGCACGCGCTTGCAAGCGCGCGCGCGAACTTTTATTTGCAACGCTAATCCTTTTCCGTACAGTCATTCCAATTTCGCAGTCGCACGTGCGCCGTTTCGAATTGTTTCCGCCTGTTCCCTGGCTTTCACGCGTGCTCCCTCGCGCGTAAGACGTAACACGCGAGGCGCACCGCGACAAAAGGAATTCCAAATTTAATAATCGGCCAAGTCGCGCGCGCTTTCGCACCGGCGCCGCCGCTCGGATTTCATCGACGGCTCGGATTAATCCCGCGGAGCGCTTCAACGCGTTATCAAAGATAGAAGCGTATTGTCGGTGCTTTTAGTCAGTTGCACGCACATATGCATCGCGCGGGTTGGAAAAGGGTTGAAAGAGCGAAGAGCTGGAAGATCGCGATAAAAGTAAAGGATTGACGCGCTCTTTTTCACCACTCCAACTTGAACCGTTTACTGGCCGGTCCGATTACACGTCATCGCAATTGGGATAATGTAAACCGGAGAAGCGAAAAATGAATAATATGGCGTATGTGCGGGCGGTGGCAGCGAAGCACAACGGTATTTAAGCCGACAATAATGAGTCATACATTTGGGAAGGCGGTGACGCTTAATTACTTCGGCACGACGGGAAATTTTCAATTTTTTCCCCACCTAACCGGGAAAAAGTGCCGTAATAACATAGTTGGAAATTTATGTTACGCACTTTCACAAATCCGTTTATTTCGCAAAATGAAAAAAAAGTACGGCTTATAGCGGCCCTTTTCCTGCTAGCGTATTACTCGCGCGCGTTTGCCGCTCTCATGTTATATAATTCAATCTTTCGTGCTATTTAAAGCATAGCTTAATGGATATAGATGGAAACATTAGCCGGTTATGTCTATATATGTCTATTTTATATTTCAATAGAGTTGTTACAACTAAATGTACACGGAAACGTTAACGGTAACGCGACTTTCACAAACGTACGAATGTACATGAAACAATGGCGTGCTCAAGATTTCTCAGGAGAGATGCGAGATAAAAGCTCCACATACGAGAGAGCTCCCTATTATACTGTTATTATTATCTCTTATAATTAATATTATTCTCCGGTAGGAAATGAAAATCTGTAGTTTGTAACTGATCCTTTCAAGTAAACAATTCTCCTCGCTTGAACACACTGTTGAGTATTCTTTGCAATGAACGTTATCGCCGCTATCGTATTGTCTATTTTAATACTTTTACATTAAAAAAAGAGGAACGTTTAATAATGTGAAACGTGTACGGAGAAAATATTCCGTAAGCTCCATGTTTAGACGAGCAAATGTTTAAATATTAAGGGCGCTCATAAGTAATCAAATATTTTTCAATGAAACACTTAAATGTCTATAAAATTTTTATTTTACAATCAACGAAATAATAATAAGTTGAATATATATTTTACTTCCAAATATATATATATATATATATATATATATAGCACTCTAAGAAAATACTATTAATATATTACACAGTTCAAGTAGAGAATTTGATAAAAATAAGAGTTTTGTAAATGTTTGATCACTCATGGGTATTCTTAATTCGATATATTTATATACAAAGTGAGACATTAACTATTACTATTTCGAATACCCTCGAAGTATGAAAGTACGAGACAAATTTATCTAACAGAAATTACATGCTACAAAAGCGGTTGTCTTATGGCAGTAACGCTTTTTTTTTTAATGAAGTAAAATGAATATCTTAATGATAGTGTCCTAATTTATAATAATCGCATCTGTTCTTCTTGATAAATCAAATAATATAGCTCCATATTTATTTATTAAAAACATGAGATTATTGTTCCACTAATTGCGACATTCACCTTAATTTCGAAGATGTAAAAGTCACCATTGTTTTCCTAATCGAAGATATTCAAGATGGTATAGTTATATCTCACCCTGGACAGGGCTATCAAAAGATGCATCTCTCTCTCTCTCTCTCTCTGTCTTTCTCTCTCAGCAAATACGTATAGATAGATACATGGCGGGAGCGGCGCGTGATTAAATCATCGACCATGTAACCCATGAAATATCGCACCTCCCTCATTTTTCCAGGCTCCCCTGTCGGCGCACTACATCACCGGCGGGCCAAACGGCGCCATGGCGACGGTGAAGCGCACGTCCGCGGTGGGTACGTTAGCGACGCACGTATGAGGCCAGGGGATCTACCCGAATTAGAACCGTCGATACTCGGGCCTAACTGAAACTACCTTCGAGTTTGGCCGTGCCCTCGAGACGCCCCGCTATATGCGCGCGTCGGGATGGACGCACCTCGTCGACTCGCAGCGAGGTCGAGATCGTTACGAGAGCCGCTACCGCGCTCGCGAGGAGACTGCGGCGGCGGTGGGTTACGCAGGAGCGGAGGAGAGCGAGCGGCTGCTGCAGGCAAGGCCGCGGGACAGAGGTCACGGCGGGGTCACGGATCGAGCACAACGAATGGCCGAGAACGGCGAGGCGCTCAAATACATCGAGCTGGTGCTTCGGCAGCTGCGAAGGGCCAGCAGAGATCATCGGCGACTCGTGCAGCAACGTCACGCGGACTTCCGTTGCAGAATCGGCGAAGGATCGAGGTCGCGTTTCGAAGACGAGCGAGTCTGGCGGCAACAGGACAGACGCGAGAGTCCGGCGGGCAGAATGTGCTCTCGCTCCACGAGCGGCCCGTGGGAATCGGACGTGAGCTCGAGGGAGGAGGTCGCCGGCCGATCGAGCGAGTCTCCACGACCGGACGTCACGACGAGGTTGCTGACGAAGAGACGGGATTACGGCGGAACGGCGCAGAGCAGCACGGCCGGCGTTTTGGACGGGATTACCGCGGCCGCTTACCAAGACTTGAGGTACGTTCCCGAGGACTGGGAGAGCGCGCGGGAGACGTTCGGCGCGTGGAGTCTGCCTGAGACTCCGTCGAGCCACGGCAAAAGGACGTCCTCCACCCTGGTTTAGCGCGGACGGGACTGGCGCTTTGTGAGCCGACGGATTCAATTTCACGAGGACCGCATCGCGGAACGGCTGGAAATGAGGAGAATCGCCGAGATGGGGAGAAGGTATCGATGATAGAAGCGTCTATGATCGTCTCTCGCTCGTGTTTACGATATGCTTGCCTACTACTTGAAATCAAACTAATGCTCGCCCGCGGTGGTGACACATTGAAGAGCCTACGTGCGGCAAGGGCGCCGATATATCAAAGAGGAAAACGGACCGTACTCTCCTCTTTTGGGTCAATAAGATTAGATTTAGGAAGAGCGCCGTGAGAAAGAGAGAGAGAGTAGCAGTGTGCTCGGGGATTCGTGAGTACGAAGGGCGATGGTTGGGTTCGTGGATCGAAGGTACTCACTTCGGTCGATTCGAAAACAGACCACTCGGTATCGACAATCTTCTATTGACGTACTTTAGATCTTCTATAAGCATTTAATAAGACTCGTTGCGTGCGAAAGAACGGCGAGAAGGGAGGGGG
>NW_014555502.1:302426-327020 GCF_001313825.1 Dinoponera quadriceps
GGGGGGGGGGGGGGGGGGCGAAGATCGTCGTACGAATCATGTCGCGAATTGTTGCTGTCGCGGTGGTGGTCGAACGTACCAGGAACGTCGGCATTAAATCGAGAAGGCGGTGATTATTCGCGCGCGAGAGAGGTAGAGGGAGAGAACTGAAGTCTTTCCGGGGCTGAAGCCTCGAAAAGGGTGTCTCATGGTAGATGCCGCTTTCTTGGTAATCCGTAAGAGACGCGGGCTAAAGCTGGCTTTGCGCCTGACATTTACAGCGTGACAGTTCTGTCCGACACTTCTTCCCTCATCAGCGGAGACACGGCGGCGATAGGGCGGCGCGGAGAAAGCCTGTTTCATTTATTATTTCCTTCTCGCAAGTCGATCGTCACCTGACGATTTTCATGTCAATTGGAACGCGATGCGTGTGTGACAAATTCGAGTGTCTTTCTTTCTTTCGGAGAAACAGACAAAATAAATACATCTTAGAAAATCCACATTTAATAAATACATAGGCAACACATAAAGAAACAAAGACAAAGGCGGAAAAGAGATAAGGCAGTTTCAGACGTAATTTTATATCTTCTCATGGGAGCTTTCACACGAGACAGAGACAAAGAGAGAGAGAGAGAGAAACTCTCGTCGTCATGCCTACGAATCCTCGTCGCCATTTCTGCTCATTAGCGTAGCTCCGCTGTGACGTAACAACGTCTAAGAAATAGATCTTTCAGCGTGTTCACATTATGCGGCCGTAATACCATCAAACGCAACGTTCACAAACGCGCCGACGAATGTCAGACGCAAAACCTACGCACATCGTAATGAAGAACCGTCTCGGCTGCCACTACGACCTTTACTGTGTCGCTCGCGTGCGCGCGCGTGCGTGCGCTGCCTTTTTGTATTTGTAGGGAAAGAGATATAGGCAAGGAAGATTAGCTTGTAAGAGATCTGTTCGTGCGGCATCTGCGAACTAAAGGGATAAAGACGATAGCAGCGGTCGCAGACGCGTCGCACGCGCGATTAAAAATCGCGCGCAGCGCGTTGCGACCTCGCGACTTCTCCTCCGGCCTCAAGTTCCACGTGCGACGGACAGGTTAGTAACGCAGAGTTCCGCGTGAAAAGGGGAGGGGGGATTCGACCGTGTGTTTTGCGGTTGTTTGCATTTGTAAAATAGATAGCGAAAAATCATTAGGTATATATATATATATATTAAATATATAAATATATATATATATATAAATATATATTATACACCTGTTGTCAATATGAGCATAGGGCCTATATATAGTTTGGACGGCACTAAGAAAAGCGAATTCTATTGAAATAAGCTCGTTCGTGGGATAGGAACGGCTTCCTGTAAATAACGATAAATGATTATTATATACGTACGTGTAAAACGTAATGATACAAGGAACGGCGCGACGTTCTTTCGACGTGTTCGCGATTTCGTCGCGCATTTTCCTCCTCTGCTCCCCTCCGACAGAGAAATCAGAGAATAAGAAAGGGCAAAAGACGCGCGACTAAATCCGCTCGCGCAATCTCACTTGTAATGCGGTTAAGTTATTGTTCTTGTTTTTCTCATATCTGTCTTTTTCGCTTTGACGCGCCCGTGGCTCGTTCCCGAGGAGCGCACGGAGGTAAATGTGGTATCCATCTAAAGAATTCTTAAAAGCTTGTCTGTCTTTTAATATTTTTCTAATTTGCTGCCGCGTGTGTGCGACTGCAATATGCCAATCATGTTTTAGCAACTGTGACAACATGTCATGTCAAGAGATAAAAGTTTTGCGAAAGATTATTATTACAGGAAGAGAATTCGACCAATCCAGAATTTTGCTAGAAAAGCGATAACGAAGCCGTAATGAATATGATTTGATAAACGTCAAATTATCATCACACACACACAACAAACGAACGAACTGAAAAACATTAAAACACATTTAACACTAATCTGAAAAAATCGTGTCAGACGATTCTAAATTGAAATCGCTTCGTTCTGGAGAATTGATGAAACATGAGGTGTATCTATATTTTTTTCTTCTGCGAAATCTCCTCGTCTGTACTTCATCGGGAGCGATTCGCGGTGCGACCGATCCTCCTCCATTTGCGTATGTGCGACCGAGAGAGAAGCGTATCCTGGAAGTGCGCAGTGATGCGTAGCGGAGAATAATGGATACCATTCATAATGATAACGAAACAGGGTAGCCTATCAATTATTAAGACAATTTCAAAACGAAGGCTGCACATTACAGACTGGGCCGCGTCTATTCTGCGTCGTCGGGATAAATGATCCGCGAAAGAGAAACTCTTGACGATTTGCGTTATCGTTGACGGGGAAATTATCGGGTAAAACGATACTGATCGTCGCACGTTGAGAAGCTAGAAGCCCCCGGCTGCGAGTGCACACATACACACACACCCATACACACAAGTACGCAGGAACACGCACCGACACACACCGTGTACATTCGCATCGCCGGGGGGAGGGATATCTTTATATCTGTAACATAACTTCTGTACATATCTGGAATTATTGCTCACCGTATCTCGTAAGATTTAGTTAGTTTTGTAACTGTGAACCACACTACTGTGCATACTTCACTCGACGAGAGGCCGGCGTCTCGCGACGGCTGCCTCGCCCCGGAAAGACGGAGTCGTTTGCCCGGAAGGACGCGAGCCGCATTTTTCTCTCTCTCCCTTTCGCTGTAAGATTTCGCAAATTCGACGACAAATTATGCGGCTCGCGTCCGAGCCCGGCGATCGCGAACTTTTCCCTCCAGAACGAACGAGCGTTGACGATGTGAGAAACAAGGCGCTGACTTGTAAGAAATAACGCACCTGAGAGTGTGCCTGACACGATTGTCATCCACGCGAATGGGATCTTAGAAACTCGCGCTTCCGAATTAAATTGTCAGTCGAAATCAAATTTCCCAGTTTGCCAAATCATGTCGTTCTTTGCCTTAACGAGCGTCTTAGCGTGATATAGACGAATTTTCTTTTCCCTTTAGTTTATCAAAGATATAAATTCTCTCGAAGGGAGAAAATGCGATTGCTCGGCTAACGAACACCGAGACTTCCTTCATGTACGATAGCGGAACACTTTTTCTTACCGTTGTGTGGATGACAGGTAACCGCGATTTCGCCGACGCCTTGTCGATGTGAAACGGGTATTCGCGAGCGCAGCTTCGTCCGAGATCTCGGCCTCTCGTGCATCATTCGATCATTCTGTACAATGTTCACGCCGATGTTACTGTTAACTATTTAAGATTTCGAAATCTTCACTTGGGGGCGCGCGCACGGCGGCATGTGCGCGCGCGCGAACGGTGAATAACGCATATACATATATAAGTATCGTGCTTGCAAGTGGTACTCTCGAATGCCGAATGCGCGTAGGGAAAAGAGAGAAAGAAAGGAAAGAAACGAGGAACGAGTAAAAGAGTACATCGTGAGAAACAAAGAGAGAGAGAGAGAGGGAGAAATTTACTAATCGCGAACACGCATTCGGCAGGAGAAGTTATACATACAGACACACACGATTTCTATTATATGAAAACAAAGAGGGAAGGGAAGCATAGATTAAAGAGGTATACCGCGAGAAGTAACTACAATCAATGTACTGGATGGTCCGTGGCGATGTTAAAATTAGAAAAGTTTATGTCGTTTGAATCTTAGGAGTTTACGCCTTCTTGCCGTAGGACCATCCTATACGTATTAATTGGTTATATCTGTCAATTATTAATTGAATTATATATCGATTTCTTCGCCTTTAGTCAAGAAAGGGGATCTATTAAATGGGAGTAAGCGCGGGCGATCGCGATTGTTGTAAAGTCAAATTCCTAGGCAATGTAAGAGACAGTCCTTAGCGAACGAGCGAGCCGTTCGCGTTAACGAAAGATGATAATTGCCTAACGGGGTGGACGAGGATTTTTCAAATTTGTTGATACTTTTCATACTTTACGACTTAGGAATTATGGCCTATTACTACTATTACGCAAAGTTTATCCGCCGACTCGGTCGCTTTTTAACTCGTCCTCGCCGAGAAGAGAGCTGCGCACGAGAGCTCGAGAGGAAGGAAGGGCGATCGAGAACTACTCCGCGAAACAAAGAGGAAAGCCTGTAAATAATCCCGTCGGAGTGGAATAAGCGCGCTACTCCCCCCGTGAGATCGCAAGAAATTCCATTCATCTCATACGCCGCCACTTTAACTCATCCCTTTTCTATGTTTGATAGACACACGCATTCCTTGCCGATTAACGAGTCCATTCAGTTCCGACTTGTTGCCCGTTCGATGCTGTCGAGATCCTTCAACGTCGGGATTTTGCAAGTTAAGATTTCGAGAGTAACTTCCGCTGTTGACGTTTCAAAAGTAGAACGCACATTCTGTTCCTCTTAGTGGACTCGCAGAAGTTATGCCCTATGAGAGATCGTACCGTTGAGCGCTCCGCGAGAGGGTTGGAATAATTAAGACACAAATTAAACGGACAAGCGCGCACGACGTTCGGGGATGGCATCGGGCGGCCAAGATACCGCGAGAACCGGGCAGTCCCCCGGGGCGGTAGCGCGCGCCATTCCAGGACAGCTGACGACCGACCCTGCGGACTTTACCCCCCCTGTCTTACAATTAGTGTGACCGCCGCAAAACGCTGAAAAGGACCGAGTCGGCCAATTCGTGAATGGGAAAGTGACTTTTTAGAGAATGAGCGTTCTCTTTGCGTGCTACCGCGAGCTGCGTAACGTAACGCATGAATATAATCTATTTCGAATTCGACTGAACGACACATAGGAGATAATATATACCCCCATATTTTTCTCGATGTTAAGCTTTTTCTCAGAACGTATATGAAGTACGGTCTACGCGAATCAATTGCGAACGAGTCGTCCTCGCGCGTCACATACACACACACGACATCGTCTCTCCTCGGGAGCGGTCCCGCTCGAGGGATCGGGCCGCAGAGCCCGGCGATTCGAGTTTCCCGCGACGACGAACGCGCGGCTGATCATTTTCGAAAGTGCGAGTCGTTGTGATTCCGAAATGATCACTTTCGCTCAATTGATAGGAGGAACGCGTTGTTCATTTCGACGATTTCAGCGAAAGCCCCCTGTCCAAAGAGATAAAGAAGAAGAGGAAAGAGAAGAAGATGAAGGAAAAACGAAACGAAGATGAAAAAAAAACTGTATTTCTTCCGCGGTCTTCTCACGGCCGCCACCGTTACGGATAGAGAGGCGGAAAGCGGGGAATTAAAAAAAAGGAGGAAAGAGAAAAGGAAAAACGTAGCCATCCGCGAGAAGTCTATGTTACGTATCTTCCGTGTGTATACGTGAGTGTGCGTGCGTGCGTGCGTGTGTGTGTGTGCGTGTATATGTGTGCGTGTATGTATGTGCGCGTGTGTATGTATATGTACGCGTGTCATGTGCATGTCCGTGTGCTGCGATCATTTTTCAAGAGAAATCAGATCTAGCTGTCAAATTGAGTACGTGTTCGAGATAATTGATTGCATTTTAACACATTGCGGACCGCTAAGAAATCTGTAAGACATACGCCTGGGACCGCACGTTTTTGGGCAAACTTGCACGTTACTAAAATCGTCATAACATTTTTATTGATGAAGCAATGTTTGTCAAACTTTCAGAAATTGTAAAATAGGACGCATTTTAGGTATTATTGAAAAAAAAAATTATGTTTTTCAATAATTATCATCACTTCTTTTACTTGAAAATAAATTTTTACGAATTTTTTAAAAATTGTAAAATAGGATGCATATAAGGTATTATTAAAAAAATTGTTTCTTAATAATTATTATAACATTTTTCTTTAAAAATCAATTTTAAACCAAAGTTCCTAGTACTTTTTTGACACATTGTTGACCGGCAATTTTACTTAGAATTTATTTAAATTTTTTTTTATTTCAAAGGGGACACAACTTGACGGGTTTTATTAGCGAAAGACATAGCTTGTGGTATGCTGAACAACAATTACACTGTATGATTTCAGAGAACGTACTGACCCAACTCGTGATCGATGCGGTTTTGTTTCGCATCGATCACGAGTTTATTCGTGGCTGGTCAGCAACGTTTGAGCAGGAAGACATGAGTTAACTCGTGACCGGTCAACAATGTGTTAATATGTTAGGGACGACACTCTCTTGCGTACTTGGGAACAAGTAATCGACGTCGATGCATCCGCCGCTCTCGTTTCATTCGCCCGGCGATATTCCTCGCGCGCAAAAGTAGGGCAATAACGGAGAAAATTGTTCCGAAAATGAATCGGTCGTTTCAAACGGGACATTAGTTACGGAAAACAAACTTCTACGAAAGAAGTCGCCCGTTAATTTCATCGTGAACAAAAAATGTCCCCTTCGTGATATAAGTAACACGAATGCGACACATAGTTTATTTTATAGCACTGCCTACCAATTCGTACGCAACACTTTCTCCGAAAACAATCGATACCTCCCAAATTAAATATTGATGTCATTTTTGAGCTTTTACGCGTTGAGATGGGTTCCCGAATTTTGGATTTTTCGTGCCACTTAACGAAATGATCGATTCAGATATATTCGCGAAGAAATAGATCGAGCCAATAGCAATTGACTTAATGAAAAATTAACAATCGCGTTTCGTAAGTGACGTATCTCGTGACGTAGCACGAAACGCGAAGAAGCACAGGAGTCAATCAGATCGACAAATTGCCCTGAATAGTGTACAAAAAAAAATAAAAGAAACATTCTTGTACCGCGATCCGACGTCGACCTTCAACTAACACACACACGCACGCACACACACACACACACACACACACACACACACACACCTGTAAATCTCATTATTTATATACCGAACATATCCATTACTTCATGATAAATGAACGCTGATATCAGCGCTCTATCTATTATAGAGCGATACGATTATAATGTAATATTATTGTGTGATGTGTATGGCGAGGAGGGAGGGCAATCAACATGATCTACGAAATAGAACTTCGTCACGAATGCGGAAACATAATCGTATAAGATGACTCGCATTTTTCTACTCTACTCGACAGTACGAGAACTTTTATTACAAGCGCGCTTGTACACATATCCGCAAATGACGAGCAAGCTCCCAAGAATCGATCTCTTTTGGATCAAGTTCGCCGAGTAAACCGTAAAGCTCCTTAACCGATAGCTTTAATTACCGATTAATTAGTCCTTGGTTATCGTTACGACGGTTTCATCGTGATTTCTATTCTCTGAATCTTCGACCGTGCACAACGGTAGCGAAACTGTCGTCGCAATGACGATCGTTCGAAGGTGGAACCGACTCGAGACACCGTTCCGCCGACCCATCTGAATTTTATCCCAATTTCCGGAACATGAATTACACGAGCGGATGCAGAGAAAAGGGAACAGATCGAATTGTTTGTTGTAACATTATTTAGGCCGATAGTAAACTTGGAGCCTGCCCGTTCGATGCCCGACCAAGTTTCACCGTTCAGAATTACATGATCGCACAAATGAAATACGTGCCATACCGCGAACTGAATCTGAGCGGAAGGCTCGAGATAGGAAAACGAGAGACTATCAATTCGCGAAAGATGAGAGAAATCTGCTCGACAACGCTCGAGCACGCGCGCGCTCGCGTTTCGAACTCCCGACTTTTCTCCGTCGCGGCGCCGAATTTACACGAATCAAATCGTGAGATTTCGCGTCCAGCGTGAGAATGGATTTCATTTTGCAGCATTTGACGTGCGTTCAAATGATGAAAAGACACGACCGACAGACACGACCGACGCGCTCGGAGCGTGTAACATATCACGTCCATTACTCGTTCGTATCGCGCCAGAGCCTTGATTGCAATTTACCGCTCTATCGATTAAATTAAGATTGAATTCCGAATTCCTCGCATGTACCTGTAGCAGATAAAAGGAAGGGAAAAGGAAAGCAGAAAAGCAGGCATGAGAGACGCCAATAGAGATCACACAATGTTCGCACAAGATCTTCCGTTAAAACAAGCGGTCGAAGGAAAGAGTGTAAATGAAACGCGTGAATGAAAGAGAGAGAGAGAGAGAGAATGAGAGAAGACGTCGGTATGAAAGGAAGAAAGAACGAAAATTTTTTGCAATAACGTACTTCCGATACGTTAAACGCAAAGATTGAAACCGAAATCGTTTCGGTGAGTTCACTCTTCGACGCTGCAGCTGGACACGATAGAGAAAGAGGAAGAGAGAGAGAGAGAAGGATGCAAAAAGAGAAAGAAAGAGGATCTCACAGTAATTGTCGCGTTTCCCATCACGAACAAAGGTAAGAACCTCGTTCTCGAGTTCTCACAGCGTGCGTGCAGCGTCGAGATACGGGAACTTGCCGGGATCCTGCCGGCTTGAATCCTCGATTGAAACGACGCTAACGACGTGTAATGTAAAAAATAGCGTAAATTTAAGACAAACGTTGCCACGACGAAAACTCGGCGCTTACCGTATTCCCAGTGCGGCATTGCAAAAATTTCCTCACAACAATACCCGTGTATGTATGTACGTGTGTATGTGCGTTTGTGTATATGAGAGAGAGAGAGAGAGAGAGAGTCTGAAAACTCGATTACAACGCAAAGTGGTCAATCTATTTCGATATGACAGTGTGCCAATAATTCTTCTTCATCCCGGTGTAAGCTACTAACTCTAAACGTACGTCACATTTCTCGTTCGTTTCACTGTAGGCGAAGGCCTCGCGAGGCGGCCCTCGAGGCCCCGTGGCCGTGCAATCTATAATTTCTATTCCACACGCATGATATTACCGTAAGAGAGTGTAAGTACAAAACAGATATTACGGCCCCCCGTGTTGCTTTCGATTTTTCCGTGTTTCCAGCACGCGAGAGCCGGCCGATATCCGACCCGATATCGTCTGTCTATCCACCCATCCATCCATCCCGCAGCTTATCCGGACACATTTGTTGTACACGCGGCGAAATTTTCATCCGATCGATCTGATTTCACGCACGAGCAAGAGCAAGGCACGATCCGCAACGGTGTAAATACACGATTTGCGTGCGGAATCGCGTCGAGCGGCGATTTTTTCCCTTTTTTTTATGCTTGTATTTTTATTTTTTTTTCACGTTTTTATTTTCGCGATCGAGAGCTTCGCGAGAGTACGAACAGTTGGCGGATTCCTCGTTGTATTCTTTCTTTCCCTTTCCGTTTTCCCCCGCTCAGCACTTCGAGCGAATCTTACTTCGATTATTACTCAGCAACTCAATACGCGAAACTTCGAATGGCGAATTAGCGTTCACGCACGATTTAAATCGCGAATGCGTCGCGATACGCAATCCGACGTGCAATCCGACCTTCTCCGAGCGAAAAATCAATCTCGACTCCGCAGAACGAGTTCTCATCGAGAGAACGTGCGCAATTTCTGATACGCCCTGTACAAATGCGCATCGATCGAGACGCGAGAGAAGGAGAGAACGATCCACGCAATCTTTTGTTTCTCACCAATCGCGCAAAGAGCCAAAGAGATTTTATTTTATGTTGCATTGTATTATGTGTATTATTTGATTTTTACATACATTCTTCTTTCTTTTACGTGATAGCGTGATTCGCGTACGTCGAGTGCTACGTTCGACGAGTGCTTTAATTAATTGTTTATTATTAATTATCCCTTTGACACAGCCGCACACGTTGCACTTCTGAACAGAACTGGGGCAGCTTGGGGCAGCTATTAATTTTTTAACTTTTTAATTTTTCCGCGCACAGAGGGAAAAGAGCGACGCGTTCGAGTACCTTTGTTGCCCCCCCCCCCCTCCTCCATCTCCCGTTACCGAACGTCGCGTTTCCTGCCAGCGAATTCAATTACCGTATGATATTATCTAAAATAATCATTGATCATCGCGATTTAATGATGTTAATTAATCGTCGCGATTAAAATACTGCTTATCGCTTTTTTTCGTTAAATGTACAATGTGCACCGCGCAAAGCGTTCACGGTGTTTCTTTTTTCTCTCCTCTAGTTACTCCAATTGTGTTCAGGAGATGTAATGTGTACAAATGTGTCAGGCGCGATCTTCATTAGCAATATCGATCCCGATCAATTATACATAGCTTGAGCAATATATTATTTGCAATATATTATTATTACGATGTACATTTTCGTTTATAAGTGATCGCACATTCGTGCAAGACAATTATTATGGCAATGATGATGATGATGATGATTATTATTATTATTATTGATATTATTATTATTATGTTATTTATAGCTCATTTATGTACTTATCGTTAGGCGAATATAGTGCCGTTTCTTTCGTGTTTTCCATAGAAATAATGCGCACATCGCCGATGTTATTACGTTATTTTATCGAATAACTGCCATATGATAGCTCACACAGTCCGACGTTCTCTTCCGTTCTGTTACATCTTGTTCTCTTTCTCTTCCTTTCCTTCCAATTGCCTTCTATTCTCTTCTCCTCTCCTTTCTTCCCCTCCACGACTCACCATATCTCGGATGCTGCAGCGAGCTATTTTTTTCTCTCCTCACGCTACCTTATCCGACGGCACAATTAGCGATACGTCGATATATCGGAAATTACGTTGTCGCGTATCTCGCTTCTGCGTGTACAACGCGTACGTTTCATTTTGCGCAAGGCCGAGATAAAACGGTATAATCCCCGGCGCGATCGACGCGCGTTGCGTCGTCGCGACGTGGAAATGTCACGAACGACGTTCCGGAGTTATCTCCTCTCTACGTTATCATCTCAAAGGGCACGTGAAACGCACGCATCGGCGCACCTGTTCTGTATAGTATCGATGCGTAGGGCTAATCAAAGTAATCCGGAGACGCGGCGCTGTGACAAATTGCGTTACCCCGCTGGGACGACTTTCCGACGATACAGGCAACAATAACCGCGACAATTCGTCGAGCAGCCGTCCCGACACGGCAGAAATGTTTAGAATATATCTTGGAGATATCCCGGAAATATCTAAAACAAGAAAAATATCTTTCGGGCGTCTTTAGAATGTGTTTTGGACATTAATGCTGCATGGGTCGTAAAGTTAGTTCTGAGGCTCCGCGATTGTTAAGTTCCGATCGTCGGGAAGGCGTACGGCAGTAGTTTACCCCTCCCTACTAGTTCGGTGTTTATCACAGCGTCGCGTTAATCACATCGTCGTGAGTCCCTCGGCGAAGAGACGCGAGACTATTTTGCGAGATATTCTTTACAAACCTTCCGCGAGACGGTTTCCGTTTGATCTCGGAGAAGACGCGCAGGGCGGATGGAACTTTGATCGAGATCATCTCATATCCGCAACGCGAAGCTAGGAAAATCGCTTTTACACTTGCGCTTCGATCGTTGAGTAGCGCGCGTGCGCTAAGGTATTCCCTAAAGGTAAAAGGTATTCGAATTAACGCGAGGATTACCGTAGGAACTCGATGGATTTTTCGCACTTTCCATGTATGTGCCTCGGCAAGAGTAAGTGAACTTTCGTTTGCCGCGTATCTGCCCGAGTACACACGCGCAAGTCTTCTTCTATCTCGTAATCGTAAAAGCCGATATTCCTTTGTGTAATCAGTACTATCGACGATGATTTTTCAGGGAAGGCTTATTAAGCGACGCGAGGATCAGTTTGTGTGAATATATATAATGTAAAACGTTCCTCGAGGTGTAACGGCCGGGCCACGCAGCCAAAATGGAATTTATTTATAATTTTATCGCTTCGATCGGTGGCCTGTACTTTCATTCCCTGCTTGACCCGGGACGATCTCACCTCGACGTTATCCGACTGATCTCCGTCGAAACGCTCGCATACACCGTTTGACGGAGATCCAGTGTGTATCCATTTCGAGAGAAAGACAGAGAGAAAGAGAGAAAGAAAGAGAGAGAGAGAGAGAGAGAAAGAGAGAGAGAGAAAGAACAAATAAAATAGATTACTTCATATAGCACACAGTTGAGCAAACTGTAATGAAAGCAATGAAAGAAAATAATGCTATTTTTATATGTTGCACTTCATCATCCGCCGTAAAAACCCGTAGTTATTAAAAAGAGAGAAAAAAACGATCTACTTCAGTTCTCGACTCGTATCCATTGGGCCATTTCGTGTCGTGTCACCGAGATTTTCGCCGAAAAGCATACAACACCCCCACACACTTCGAATAATAAACAATGAGAGAACGATCCGACGGTGCTGCGGTTAAATCAAATTATGCGTTACGGTATGGTAAATGCACACAAACCACGGGATTCTGCTCGAAGATCCGCTCGGAGATCACTTGGTTCGGTTGATGAGAAAAATTGAAGGTACAGTTGATGAGAGAAATCTCGCGATGCGTGTACTTATGTAGATACTTTTATCCACACACACGTATACACCCACCAACACACGAACACATACACATACCGTAAATTTAATGTATAAACTTGCCCGCGCGCGTGCGGATAATCAGGCGAACAGAGAACGTAGTGGCGTTGACGAGAAATGATACACAAGACAACGTGCGTTTGCATGACAAACATAATCACACTCGTACAATCTGACAAGAAATGACCCAATAACATTACCGTCATAATATTTAGCAGCTTAGAACAATCGAATCGATGAAGAAAAATGTCTCGGAAGATGATCTAAGAGATGCTCTTGCTCACAGTTAATCTAGATTACTATAGTAAGATTTACTATTATTGTATTATTACTAATATATCTACATTCCTTTTCAGAATCTACCACTATTACTTTACGAAGCTATCTGTAAATAAGTATTTTGTATTCCTGCAAAAAAAAATAAAATTAAGAATCATTATAACTCGTCTGATATTTTTACCGCCGATATATAAGTATATACCGCGTAGAACTAATGAAAGTGATACTTTATAAAATAATCAGACTTGTAGATAAAATATGTGCTTTTTTATTAAAAACTTAAATAAATTCAAGTTTTTTGAACAATCCGTCGTGTGTGCTGTATTGGATGCTTTGTTTATTGGGGGCGAGGAGGTGGAGGGAAAGAGATCACGCATAGGAGGCCACAAAAGACCGCAGCTGTACGATGGAAAAGTTTGCGGAATCGCGCCGGAAATTCCCAAATGAAAAACTCTCTCGTGCATGTAACGACGAGACGGCGTCTGTGTGCTTTTTTTATGTCGTGCTACTTTCGACATCGAAATTGGGCAGGTGTAAAAAATACACGGCGTTCGGTGAACTTTCGACTTCGGCGGAAATCAATTCGGAGTCGTGTCGAGAGGAAATCACCCGTAGCTTCGGCTTTGTGACAGATCGATTATTAATTCCCAAGCACCGGACGAAACAAGCCCACGTACAGCATTCTTTTTGCACCCGAGCCGCGTGTACGTCTGAAATCAATTATACTCACGTCGAGCATATTTATATTGTGTGAGCGTGCCAAATATTTTATATTTGTAATATCAACATCGGTCGCGCGCTGTTCAAATATAACGGTGACGCGAACTCCATCTGAAAATCGGTAAACATCAATGTTTAGTTAAGCGAAAGCGTTAGTTTAACGACGTGCACACTCGTCTAGACGTTCTTTCTTCGCCTTCCCGTTTATTTCATGTTTCGATCGCGCGTTTTAAGGCCGCTCACATTATGCACTAATGACGCTTGGTGGAGAGAGAGAAATTCATTGCGCTTTCAGTCATTTTTTATTTTCTGCAAATACATAAACAAAGGGTAACATATTCGAGGAGACCCGAAGAAGAGTCTCACCCGGTGACACACAGTGTAACAATTACATTTTGTAATGACTAACGATATCTACCAAGACCTTCACGTTGACAGCGAAGAACAACAGGCCCGACAACCACAGTAAACCGAACAAATTGAAACCTTGGAATTCCAACAGGTAGGCCGCCAGCAGCCAAACGGCCTGACTCGCGATCCAAATGCACATTAGGCACGCGCATCTGCGTAGGCTCATGCCGATGCTCGGCAGACATAGCGGTAACAGGGACAAGAACCAAAAGAAGTACTGGGAGGTCAAGACCGGGTTGTACATCACCGCAATGATCGCCTGGACGAACATAGCGAACGGTAAGTCGGACTTCTCCGAATAATAATACGACGTGACCAGCAGCAGCAGCAATTGCGGCAAGAACGTGAGAACCTTCAGGACCACGTCGGGCGGTTGATCGGCGGACAAATAAAGCATGTAGAAGTAGACGGAGAAGTTGTGCCTGGCGTCTTTGCGCGTTAAGTGGTAGAGAAGACTCTCCTGCAGGAAACTGAAGCCATATAGGTGGTAACTGGTGGCGGTGAACGCGATGATTGATAGCACGCAGCTCGACGCGAACCTCCATTGGTCCTTGTTCGGCAAGAAGCGGTTGCCCTTGCGCAGGGACAAGTACATCGGCAGGCTGAACATGAGCGGGTACAATCTGAAGTGCACGGACACCCCGTGCAGCAGTCCAGCCGATACGTACTTGTCCCTCTGCAGCAGGTCCAATGTAAGAGTGACCAGGAGGACCGCCAAAGAGTCCGCGCTACCCCTCGTCGAGATCACCAACGTCAGCGGATTGCAGAGCCACAGGAGCGCGCACAGTTCCCTCGTGGCCGCGTTGCATCTCTGTCGCGCGAGAACGCTCCTGATCGAGATCGCTATCAGTATATCCGCTGCAGAGAACAGAAGCTTGCCGAAGTCTTTGTGCAGCACGACGTTCGGCGTCAAGAGCCAGGCCAACAATGGTGAGTAGCGATAGGTGTGACGCTCGAAGGGCGATCGTCCCTCCGTCACGTACCTGGCGGCGTCGGTGAACACTTTGTAGTCCACGTCCGTGTACGGCACGCTGAAGAGACCGTCGTGAACATTGGCGTACAGTATCAAGAGCAGCCGTACGAGGAACGCCGACACGCAGTGAGACGTGAACGACGAGTCGCTTATTTTGCGGCATATCGTATCCATCGTTCTCATATTGCTGTCGAGTAACGGTTTAAAACGGAAATGTTCAATCGAAAACATACGGGTGCCTAGGGAATTTAAGGTCCGGTCACATCTATAATTTCGTGTTACCGCTCGCAACTGCTGCTTTCACGAGGCATCTTTTCAACTCGTCAAACTCCGCGGCGCAGGCGTTCTTCTCCAGGTTGGATTTCGCCAACACGCATGACGCGTACTTCGATGCCGATTCGTGACATTTGGCTATTAGAGCGGGATACTGTCTCAATCTCTCCTTGGCCTTTCTCACTGCCTCCATTACTGTCGTACGAACGAATTTGATTTAAGCTTTTTTAATGGCCGGTTTTTCCATTTGTCGCCTTTGACTTCCTATTCCAAATACATCGCAAAGCTGCTTGCTGAATATTACGCTCAAAGCCAATATTGTACCTGCAGAAATAGTGAGACGTGGAAAACGTTGTGACAAAGTTCTCTTCCCTAATACCTTGTCCCTCATCTTTTATTTCAAGGCTTTCCGCTGAAACCAAATGTCATCTCATTTGTAACAACTATGAATTTGCAACAAGTTATACATTTAAATAAAAATAATTCCGACTATGCTTAGAAAGAATATATGACAATATATATTTGGTACAGCTAATATTAAACTTACAAAGTCAATAGTTTTATGTTCGTATGGCTTAGTAATATTTATGCCCTCACAAACTGTGGATTGATTAGAATACTTTCTACAACATATTCTTAACTCCTCAATGACTTCTTGACAACGAGATGGTTGGTAGATATTCTCTGAAAATAGAATGTTTCTCCATAATATCATTACGTATATTGCTCCCACAAAGATAAGGAATTATTTTGCAATTAAAAACCTGTAATCTTATATATGAGTAGGTATCATTATCTCATTTACGCGCTCTACAAACGTTTTTTAGACATATCCATTTCTACAGGTTTACTCAAAAATGTAAAATATATTTTTATTAGTCTAAACACGTTTTTACCGTTTGTTCTCAAGAAAAGAGGTTAGATATACAAGTCACGTTCCAGACGCCTTAATAATAAATTATATCCATGATAAATTAAACTATACAAACCGTTTAAACACTTTTGCAATTTGCAGGCAAATTTCTTACAAGGATCAGCGTCAGGAGACGTCGTCATAAAGAATTTTCTTTAGAAACTTAATCGTATACTGGAACCAAGAGCAAATCTAGAAGTATGTTCTTCATAGCTGAATTAGGTTGCACTTACACCCTTTAGGGTGATTTTCAACTCCGGTTAAAGCCCGTGTCAAATTACGCATTGGAGATCAAGAGTGAATTAAAATTTGACCAATCAGAGTAAAGTTCACTAAATCTGAGTTTAGTAAATTTTTCACTTAGTCAAATTTCAACTCAATCTCCAATGCGTAGTCTGATAGGTGCTTTCGACTTTTGGGTTTTAATCCTATTTATTTTGCGAATATTCAATAAATTTAATAATATTCAAAAGATCTTTTTATTCTCAGACAGCATAACCTCAACAATAGATCGGAGAGTTCTTTATTTTCATGTAACGAAGTTTGCTGATATCAAGATTTTTTTCTATGGCACAATCAAACAATAAGTAGTACAAATTATTTTTAATTTACGAACGAAAAATAAAGTATTTTCTACTGGACAGTACTATATAGTATCTTATAAGATTGTTACGAGTGTTCCTGGAAATTTATAAAAATTTTAAACGCTTTATTAAGAGAAATTATGTAATATACTTTATTACAATGTATTTACAAATATTAGGTTATGTAATATATGGCTTAGTAATATTTATGACATCGCAAATTGATTAGAATACATTGTGCGACATATTCTTAATTCCTCAATGACTTCTGGACGAGATAATTTTTAAATATTATCTATATGTTAATATACATATAGATAATATTTAAAAAATATCTAATTACAAAATAAATTAATTTAATGAAGCAATATTACAATCAAGTCAAATTTTGTATGTTTGAAATTACATATATATTTTATTTTATATATACGCAACTGTTAACCCTTTGCGCTCGAGGCCTTTTTCATTCAAGCGAACCAGCAACTCGAAAGGAGTTAGCTGCTCCCGCTTATTTCATGAGTTTTTTTACAGTTAACTTAAAATGATTTCTGACATAATATAACACTTTAACCCTTTTAGTGCCGGGCGAAAAAGAGGTGCTTATGCGAAGATAACCGGCCGATTTTACTAGGATTTGGTAAAAGGCTCATAAAAACCAAACGAAAAGCAATATTTAAAAATTATTTATTTTAATTCTCTCGTAATGAAATTAGACTATTTATAACGTATTTTAAATTTATTTTGATAGAGATCTCTCGCAATGCGAATAGTAAAGCGCTACAAGGTGCGGGCCGATATATCGGCTCTGGCACTTCTCGCCGGTGTAGCAGGAGCCGATATATCGGCTCCCGGCACTAAAAGGGTTAAACTTGTATATTTTAATATTTTACATATCTTTATAGTTCAAAGAAAGACATTTGTTAAACATTACATTCTATATTTTTGCTTCGTATGGTATTTTATAAAACAATCTCCAAGATGCATCCTTGGCTTGTCGGGGCAAGTGTCACAGTAGTATACAGTTTGTTGCCTTTTGCCAGAGTTGGTTCGTTGGGAACAAACCTTGCAATCCCTTTTACTTCCCATTAGTACAACATGGAGCTTCCCATTCAATCGGATATCTTCAGAACTGCTCTGCGAAGTAGAAGCTCGCGGTCGTTTTTGCCGGAAATCTCTCAATTGATCAACCAAAGTTTTCAAGTATTGCAGGTCACTAAGCGGCTGTTCGTTTCTCTGCTTCTTTGCTGAATTATAGAGAATATATACGCAACTTAAAATTGATTACAACGCAGCTAGCTAAACTTATTAAAGTAGGTTTTGCAGAATGTCTACTGTAGACTCTATCAGCAGTTTGCTGGAAACACAACAGGACCTGATGACTATTTCATGTTAGAAATCGAACAGGATTTGTTGTATTACTCCAATATATTTAAATGGAACATACTGCAGTTCCTATCATTACTCATTACTCACTACTCATTTTCTACCGTCAATTTGCTATCAGATTCTATCAGCAGGCTCTATTGACAGAACAGCAGATTGCAGAAACAGATGACTATGAATCTGCCCACAGATTTCGCTTAATCTGTCATCAGACTGCTAATAGATTGCTTATTAGGAATCTAATCTTTATACAATTTATATAACTAAAATTAGTAGTAGACAAACATTTATACAAAACTAGAGTTTTCTGTCGAATATAATACATATTAAATAATACATATTAAGAGCTCATGCCCTGCGGTAGTGCACAACCAATGACAATATCCCTTATTTTTACAAATTTTGAATATTCCATCTTCTCGTCACAACTGTTAAGTTTCGTTAGATATTTACGAGCCCACGGTTTAAGCGGACGCATTATTTCTATGATTTCATCTTTGTCAAAAATTTCAATGATCTTCAACCAGTACTCGTTTGTAACTTTATAAAGTATAGAGAATAACTCATCTGACTCATCAAATTCTGAACATCTGTTGAAAGCTGGTATATCCAAACACAATATAAATATATCATCAGGTGATAGAAATTACTCTGAATTATCTATAATTTATAATAAAATTATATACCGTTGTCAATATTGCAGGTTACATATGCCAAATATTGCATTACTTTCTTCGGAACCTTGATATTAGAAGAATGCCATATTTTTATGATATTTACAGTTCGTTGAAACACATCAGTATCCTCTTCTGTAAATTGTGTACACTTCTTGTATGGCCTCAATAATCTGATCATAACATCCAACCATTTTGATTCTTCTGCAAATGTTAAATTTATGGAAGGTATATTTTCTATAGTATCAAATACTTCCAACCATTTTACTATAAATTTCACATCGTCAGAAGAATAACTATCTTCCGGCGTTTTTATTATTTCCAGAAAACATTCTAATAGTCCATAAACCAAACCATCCGACGAGCGCTTGAAAACTTCTATCAACCAATGACCAGAATCAAATGACATATAGTGAAGCAAAGATATCGTTTCTACTAATAAGTTACCTACAATGTAAATATAAAAAATTACATGAAGAGAATAAAAATAGAATTATTTTATATATATAGCTAACTTACCACAAGATGAATATTTTAATATGAAGATTATACGTTCTCCAAGACATTCACATTTTTTTATGTGATATGCCCAGAGCGTATTGGAAGTATTCTTGATTTGCCATACTATAAGTTGCACAAGTTTGAAAATCTGAATTAATATCAATGAATCGTAGCATTTCAGGAATCCGAAAATTCTTTCCACTGTATTTGTTTTTTCGGCTAATTGAACAAATGCTCTTTTATCGTAACATAAACAGACAAGAATACCTATAGTGATTTCCTAAAAATATATTGTTAACTATTAATGTAACTCTCAACATTTGGGTACTAAAATATAATTTTTTTATGGAAAAAGTAAAGATAATATGATAAAGATATCATACAATAATCTTAGGTGACTCATCATATTCCAAAAAAATTTCTGCTAGATTGATGAAGTTTTGATCTATAAGAAAGCATCTCACATCAGGTTCAATACTAATCTCAAGTAAAAGTATGTATCTATCTTCTAGCTCATCTGTAAAACCATTGTCAGGTACCTGTAATCAATCATGTTGCATAAATTATTTTTTATTTAATGGTACTATAAACCAGTAAAGATTGTAAACAACTATAAGTTATAACTAAAGATAAATATGAATTCACATACATAAGAACCAAGATTATAAATATAATTACAATCAAATAAATGCCCCATATATATTATTGTGCAGTCTCTTACAACTACATGCAACAGCTTCTTCCTTACTTATGATTTTTTTATCTCGTTAGAAAGGCATCGCTATATTTTATATACAATAACTATTATACAGAAAGATTGATTATTGTAGATAATTACGTGAGTCAAAGATTTCAGGACACCTAATATCCATCGGGCACTGTAAGCACTTTCACCCACAAGATCACTTTTCAGCGTTGACAGTTCTTCCTGAGTCAGACCTTCCGCATCTATCATATTGTTTGGGCCAGAGTTTTTATTAGAATTATCAGTAGAAGATACGTCTGAATCCTTACAGTTCACTATGTTGTTACTTCCACTAGACGCTTTATTCGTATTGTTTTTAATTTCACTAAACTGTTTTGATTAGTATCGTATTCGTCGTCTATGTCACGAGTGTCATTCCAATACTTGACTGCCTTTATATTCTCGGCTTTCCCTGCATCATGAACACTTCTTGTATTTTATCGTATGCATTTAACGATGCACAAACCAAGATATCACAGCGACTTTTCCATGTCATTCGTTCTTTCTTCCACGTAATATTATTTCTCCCAACTTCCTATTCGAGATCACGAAAACTTTTGATGTTATCGTGTTTAGAAATTTCACCCAATTTCTCGATTAGGTTACATTTACGTACAAGCCTGCAGCGCCCTCGCTGTGGTTCGAATTTGAATTGTTCCTACAGCAAGCACCTAGATAAAACAAATTTATAAAAGACCTTTTGAAGTATCTGAGAGATATCTAAAAAAAAAATAGAACGTCTATTAGACGTTTTTGAAACGTCTTTAGGAAATTTGTTTTTTCTAAATAGATTCTCATCTCGGCTTCGTTCTCTTTGAACGCTCATACGCTGTATATGTGTTTATTCTCTTCATTATTTATTACATGCCAAAGGAAGTTAGAATGACGCTTACAGCACGTGAGCGTTCAGAAAGAACGCAACCTTAATCTGATTTGACACTTTAGGTTTAGATTTATTTATGTTTACCTAAATGTTTACAGTTTCATAAATGTGATTATTTTCGTCCGTACTTTCGTCATTAGCTTCCTCAAAACAAGATATTATTGTCTTTTTAAATATCTTATTATTGTTCAGGCCTTTTTATTGATCAATTAGTACAAAAAACCACTGGAAGAATTTAACTTTGTGCGCTCGATCTCTGCAAAAAAGCATGAAATTAAGAAATATATTGAGAAGAATCTTATATCGAAAGAATCTTTTTCTGCTAACAATAAAGCTGTAATGTGTACACAGTAATATACAGTTCTGAAGTTACAATAATTTCCTGAATTAAATCAATACATCAAATTGTCTTAAATAATTGTCATAAAGCGGTTGATTCGAAAATCGATACGTGTGTCGGTCCATCGTGATTATTAAAATTAAAACAGTCGATTTAACAGTGGACAATGTGCACTGTTAAAGCTTTTTAATAGTTTCGCAACTGTTTTGTTCTTTAATCCTCATTGCCGGTATTTCTAAAACAATTTAGTACTTACCGGGGCTAGATTTGCATGCATCTGTTCAATTATTCGACTAAGAGATAAATATTTTTCTCATTACTTATATCAGTACCTAAAAACGTTGGTAGTTCAGAAAGCATAAGTCGTCGCAATGTCTAAACATGGAAAAAAATATTTAACAGTTTACGTTCCTTTGATCGAAACATAGACTATATTTGTATGATGAAGTTAATCCAATCATGCCGGTTTCTACCATCATGGCTTAAATTTAATCGACGACTAACTCAACGGAATTGGCCAATCGCATTGATCAGTTCAGCTAATTGGTCAATGCGATTGATCAATTCCGTTGAGTTAATCATCGATCAGGCCTGTTCTATAATACGCCGTCCAATAGTCCAATGAGAAAATTTGTTTTTCGAGAACGAGTTTGCCCATTGGAACATCGGCTGCGTTCCGACATCCAACTCCGACGTATGGCGTATTGTAGAACAGGCCCAAATTTAAACCACGATGGTGAAAACAGGTCATCAGTATCGAACGAAAACTCGAATTTTTGAATCGTTCGTAACTATTTAACTAATTATAGGTCTATTTTTTTTCGCTACACTAAAACTGCACTGAACTGCACTGAACTGCACTGAACCGCACTGGAAAAAACTAGTACAGAATAGTTCAGTTCAGTGCAAAAGTGCAATTAAGAGGTCTGCTCGTTTTCGCTGCACCGCTGAACTAGTTCAATAAGTTGAAGCGAGATAAGTATATGTTTTCTCACTTCAACTTATTGCACTAGTTCAGCGGTGCAGCGAAAACGAACAGACCTATAATTTCATCCATATTTGTGCTGGCGTAGCTAAACTAAATAATCACCACTATATATATAATTTGTGAGTGATATCCTTAGAGCACATACTACTGGAGGGAGCGTGCCTTATGCTGCCCGTGTTATAATAGTGTGGTCAGGGTGCGAGAGAGAAAGGTAGATTAGAGGTGACAGCTATCTCTCTCTTACTGAACGCTCATTGGTCGCTCATGTGCACGCATATTTACAAAACGAAATTTTAGTCTGCTTTCTCCCCTCCTGACGTCGCGTGGTCGTCTTGGCGGCTCATTGTAACAACCAATCACAGCGCTCAACTAAAAAGAGACAGATAGGACACTCGGCATCCATCTCTCTCTTTGCCCTATCACTTCCACTTACAGGCTTGTTCCCTCTATTCTTATATTTCTATGCTTGCATGCGAGCTCACCTCCCACCACTCCGCCGGCGAGCTAGCTTTTGTCGCTGTACGACAGTAAAACAGTGGAAACTAGCCCGCCGTTGAAGTTGCACCGTTTTAGTGTTTCTCTACGTAGTAAAAGAGTCTTTCTTATTCTTTGTGTCGAGTACTCAGTAGGCACATGCCTAGATTCTTCCCGGGCTATCCTTACTAATCTCCACAACATGACGAAGTTCGGGGTTCCAATCTCTCTTTTTTTTTTTTTGATACATGTATTTTATTGTAGGATATAAATTTTTTTTTCATAAATAATTAATGTTGCAGTGTGATATGTAACATAATAGATAATATGTTTAATCAGTAACACATCATAAAAATGTTTATAAAATATTTGTGTTTATTATCATAAATAAAAAAATATAAAAACAATTTAGAATTATTTCAAGAATTTATTCGTTATTTTGGTGAATTAATTTTCTATAAATTTTTCGAATATTTTTTTTACATTTATGTTTCTTTTGAGTTTCTAAATGTTTAATTCTAATTTGTAAATACTTTTGTACAATTTTTTAAATTATGTTTTTTCTATGTTCATCGGGATTCGATGAATGACTAATCTTAAGAACGTTTCTCGGTATGCTATTATAGCATATTTTATACAGTTCTTGGTACATCCCTTTTTTATTTTTATAAAAGATTCGAATACTCTGTTCAATTAATTTACAAATCACAGTAACGTCATCACATGGTTTTATTAACACGTTCCCTGCCAGACCGTTTTTTGAAGACTCCGTTCAGACCGCATGGGGCGTATGCGTCCCACGCTTTACAATTATATTGTTTTGTTTCTGGCGTATGCCTAACAATAATTAAAATAGTGCAAAAATCATAATTATCAAGGAAAGGGTGTATAGTTTAAGATGCATAACACAACAAACCAATAAATTTATTTTTCTAGGAATTAGTTTAACAAATACCTGGCTGAACATTACCAAGCGAGTTGCATCCTCACATATAATATTTTTATTATGCCTATATCAGTTTAAAATAAAACATTTTAATTGAAATCAAGTTTGTATACAATCACAAAGGGATATTACGGTGAACTTTGTTAAAACATGGCAAACATAGGTGTGGTTTATCCACACAACTATCGCAGAATGTTGCAATTTTTACAGTACAGTTTCTTGTCGATTGGGAACCTAAATTTTTAACATTTTTTTCGTAACAAATTTTACAGCGCCTTATCGAATTAAAGCGGCCTTCCTTTTTTTAATTTCGTGTCGATTTCTTCTTGGTCCAATTAGTAGAGAATTATTATTATTATCATTATTATTACACGACATCAGATTCATTGCTAATTTTTTTCGGAATTCGATGCTTGTTATTTTTCGGTTTGTAAGACTGTTATATATAATCCATGAATTCACTACAATTGTCTATCACGCCGCGTGGGGCGTATACGCCCCACGCGGCGTGATAGACAATTGTAGTGAATTCATGGATTATATATAACAGTCTTACAAACCGAAAAATAACAAGCATCGAATTCCGAAAAAAATTAGCAATGAATCTGATGTCGTGTAATAATAATGATAATAATAATAATTCTCTACTAATTGGACCAAGAAGAAATCGACACGAAATTAAAAAAAGGAAGGCCNGCATTGGACGCATCGCGTAATTTTTATTATTGATCACACTATAAAACCCGCTACATATTCGATAACGTTGTCAATAAATTTTTTATTAGCTCCTTGACCATAAAAATCCGTTGACTCAGTCATAGATGACTCGAAATAACGCGTATCGTTCAATGGATTTTCATCGCTAACAAGATTATCTGCTTGTACATTGAGATCAGTGGTTGATGAGACGTGCAAAATTGTTGTATCATCCAATGCAATACAATTCGCATTCTCCGACCCTTTGACATCCGTTCGAACTAACAGTTTTTTAAAAATATTATTGAATCGTAAACAAGTTGGATTATCATTATATCCACCTTTGCTACGAACACAACTAAAAAATATTTCCAGATGATCCTACGACAATTTATAAGTAAGTAGATATCCATTCCAAGGTCGTATAAAGTCTTCGTAGATGTTAATTACACTTTGTAACGAAATAATTAGTCCAATAAATCCAGTTTTTTTTCGTAAATGAATTACCAAACTT
>NW_014555503.1:0-507 GCF_001313825.1 Dinoponera quadriceps
AGTATTTCTGCTTCTATTTTGTCTAAGTAGAAATTGTTAATTTTACCCCCTTTTGTTGTCATTCCACATGAGATTCATGAGATTATTCAGATTACTCATACTTTCGTAATGCAGGTTTCAAACCCATTGACATCTATCTTATGAAGAATACACTATGTTTCATATACAGGGTCATCGAAAAGTATTGCACCCCCCTAGTATCTTCAATTAGAATTCATTTTGGAGAAAATGTCCAGGAGCAAAGTTGTATGATTTCAAGCCTGGAGTAAGATAATGACTTTGATTTTGACCTCGACCATGTCCTTCAAGGTCATTTCAAGGTCAACTATATTTTTTTTAACCGAACTCCCTACATTTTATTTCATATTCTTATAGCTTATATCGAGAGCTTTCCAAAACACTTTTATAAACTATTTTTTCGTTAAGTGCTTTTTAAGTTATAAAGGTTTGAAGTTAACAATTTGTTAAGTGGCGTGTGGTTCCGGCCAGTTAATGAAGAACTTTGGG
>NW_014555504.1:0-214 GCF_001313825.1 Dinoponera quadriceps
CAAGGGAGCGCGTCGCCCGGGTGATCCGCCCGCGAGCGAGTTCGCTTGTTGGCGGGTATATAAGAGTGCTCCGTAGGAGCGCTCGGGGAGAGCGTTCTTGTCTGCCATAGCACTTAGGTCGATAGAACGGTGAGCATACATCTTGCGTGCTTTTCTCGAGTGTGTGTTTTCGGGTATTGTACGGTCATGTCTTGGTGGTCGTCACCTTTCAATA
>NW_014555504.1:277-521 GCF_001313825.1 Dinoponera quadriceps
TCGTGCCCGTGAGCGCCACGAGATCCTCCGAAAGGCCGGCAGATTCGTCCGCGGAGCAACTCCGCTGGCCTGTTAAACGAACTCAAGGCCGATTAACTCAGGGCCGAGCGTAGCTCGACGAGCGCGATCGTCCACGTGGACATTGCCTTCGGAAACGGTTGACAACACCATATCCCCGTGACTTCAGAAGAACTTGCTCACGTTTTAACCAGAGACTATTTCTCCGGCAGCGCGCAGTGCGGAT
>NW_014555505.1:0-458 GCF_001313825.1 Dinoponera quadriceps
GTCTTGGAGCATGAGCCTCTTTTAACAGGTGGAGTTAGATTTGGTGTGTATTTTTACGCGGTGGATAATAATAACACGGTTCTAAGTTTTTACATACTAATAATGCAAATTATTTTTAGAAGCTGATGCGGCCCCAGTACGTTGTCAACAGGCCACTACTGGGGTGGAAAGAGAAGAAATGCCGGAAAAGCGAAAAAAAGAAAAGAAAGAAGGAAATGAGAAGTTAAGAAAAGGGTGATGTGTGAGTTGCGGGATCACCAGGAAGTAACAATATATACGCATTCATGCGAGGCGACTTGGTATCAAAACTGGCATACGTTTGTGCCTGTTAGCGCTCCGAGTGGAAAATGTCACCAAAGGATGACGCAGAAAGATAAGCAAATGGAAGAAAAAAGAGAATTTACATATAAAGCCGTGAACGAACCGTGCGGATCTGTGCCGGTCTATCGGGGAAAATT
>NW_014555506.1:0-1005 GCF_001313825.1 Dinoponera quadriceps
GCAGCCAGTTTCAGATGTCAAAATAAATTACACCTACAACTAACGTCATTTAACTGTGAGCCGCAGGAGCTAAGTTTACCACCTAATATATAATACTATAATACTTAAATACTAATGCATAATAGCGCAGTAATGATGAAATAATGTTATAGAAATTTAATACTGAGGATTACTGAATTTGCCGTGAATAAATATTGAGAAAACAATGGATGTACAGTAGGTAGTGGGCACATATCAAACAAGTGCTTTAGCAAAAGATCAAAGATGCCGGAGTGTTAATTAGATGACCTAGGTTCAATACTGCATTGAGTCTGTATTTTTTTCGTTTTTCCCTTTTTTCTTTCTTCTTTTTTATTATTTTTATTTTATTATTAATATTAATGAAAAAAATATAATATTTATAGGTATATAATTTAAAATATATTAACTAATAATTAAATATTAGCCAAATAATTACTGAAATACTGTAAGTATTTATTCATTGTAAATTCCTTATTAATTCTCATTATTAAATTTCTGTAAGAGATTGGAGTGTAAATTTGTACAAGATTTAGTATTACAGCATCTATTTTGATGGTGATGTACTTAATGATTTATTAGTAATACAAATAAGTTTCCGCCGTTTTCAAAAGATGGCTCCACCGACAAGATTACTTTGAAATCGTCAGATGTAAAACATCATATAGAAAGTTTGGACACCTGGCAACAACATAACCTTAAAATACTATTGACTTTATATTGGCAGTATACATTTTTTTCGTTCGAAAATGTCGAGTTTTGTACGAATAAGCGTCATTTGCGGGAAGTTTTGATTTATTTCTTTCATTTAAAGAAATCTGCTGCAGAGGCGCATCGGTCGCTTGTAGAAGTTTACGGTGATGCTACTTTAAGTGAGAGAAGTTGTCGTGAGTGGTTTCAAAAGTTTAAAAACGGCGAGTTTGACGTGGAAGGTAAAAAACGCGAAGGAAGGCCAGTAAAGTTTGAAGACGCTGAGTTAGAGGCATT
>NW_014555507.1:0-221 GCF_001313825.1 Dinoponera quadriceps
GATTTAGCACAGATTTCTCAAAGAGGACCAGTTTCTTCTTAAATAAATTTATATAAAATTATAAACTTATACGGTGCGAGAGTTGCATTTCACGCTCGATCTTTATTCCCGCGCGATGCGTTCCTCATTGCAAGAGAGCCTCGCCTCGCTTCTCCGTGATACCCGAGCTACATAAGATCGTCCCGAGTCGAAACTTTGACTCCATGTTAAACATTTAATTC
>NW_014555508.1:0-721 GCF_001313825.1 Dinoponera quadriceps
AACCTAATTCATCCACCGTATTCTCCTGATATCGCACCTTCTGATTATCACTTGTTCCGGTCATTGCAAAATCATTTAAATGGAAAAAAAATTGACACTTCGGATGCCTTAAAAAACGTCGTGTCTTCGTTCTTCGAATCTAAACCGCGCAGTTTATATGATCGGGGCATCCGTATGCTGCCAGAACGTTGGAAAAAGATTATAGACAACGATGGAGAATATATCATTGATTGAATAAAGAACTTTGTTTGCCTAATCANTTACTCACAAACTCCGCATGTACTTTTGCACTCACCCAATATTT
The DNA here is from genome assembly GCF_001313825.1 of Dinoponera quadriceps. Classification (NCBI taxonomy): domain Eukaryota; kingdom Metazoa; phylum Arthropoda; class Insecta; order Hymenoptera; family Formicidae; genus Dinoponera; species Dinoponera quadriceps. The sequence goes on from NW_014555508.1 coordinate 305, forward strand.
CTTGTTTTAAAACAATTCGAAGTTGCCGCTACACCAAAATGTCATTGCGGGAAAGATTCCATCCATATTCCGACAATATTTCAGGTCCACTAATTTACTGTTGGCACGAGCGTTCGTTTCACGCCGATGTAACATCGATCGGGCGAAGAAATTTGCGATAGCAATTAATGTGGCAATATCTTGCACACAGTTAGCTGAATTTTATCAGCCATTATCGTGCTTCCCCTTTTCTCCACTACCGACAACGCAGGTCCGCGAGCCTCTCTTTTGCCACGGAAGAATTTTTATTGCTGATGGTGTCTACGTCTTACGTCCTACTGCTTTTATAGCGACGCATGTTGGCAGGACGTTGTTCTTCTACGCGGAATAAAAGCGGATATACCTGCAGTGACGCGCAAGGCCAAACAATTACTCGTA
>NW_014555509.1:0-1159 GCF_001313825.1 Dinoponera quadriceps
CTACGTGCCTTACGTAGAGGCGGTAAGATCATCTTAATTATAGAAAAAAAAAATTCATTGTTCCCGGGGTACCCAGGATGTAATAAAACTACGTATCTTACGTGTAGGCGGATAAGGTGACAGACACGTTAGGAAACATACGGCGCGTTTAGAGGCGAGCCATAGTTATCTTATCCTTTTTACAATAGCTCTTGCCCGAAGTCCGTCTGCTTCCCAATCATATAAAAAAAGAGGAATTCGTAGTTTCCAAGATACTCTGGACGTAATACAAGTACATTTGAGTAGTTTAAGTAGTTTCAAAAAAGCCAAGAATCTGTTGAATACGACCCACGCTCTGGAATACCATCAACGTCAACAGATGACGCTCACGTTGAGAAAGTGAAAGAATTGATGCTCGAAATTCGTCGATTGACTGTGCGATTGATAGCAGATGAAGTTGGAATATCATTTGGATCGTGCCAGCACATTTTGTCCAATGTACTGGACATGAAACGGGTCGCATCACGATTGATTCCGAAAAACCTAAATTTTCTCCAAAAAGAAAATCGAGTGTTGTTGTCGTCTGAGATGATTTCTACAGTATCCAGAGACAGCACATACGTAAAACGGATCATAATTGATGACGAAACATGGGTTTACCAATATGACATCGAAACAAAGCAACAATCATACAAATGGCGTTTGAAAAATGAATCAAGACCAAAGAGATTTCGCCGTTTGCAGTCAAAAAATCAAGGTCAAACTCACGGTTTTCTTTGATCATCTCGGTGTTGTGGGATTCCTTTCAACTGGTCAAAAAGTCAATGGAGAATTCTACTTGTCCGTCATGAAACGTTTGCGCAAAGCAATCCGTAAGAAACGGCAGGAATTGTGGGAAACCTACTTATGGATTTTGCATCACGACATGCACCAACGCATGCCTCGACACTTGTGGGTGAATTTTTGACAAAAAACTCAACGAATGTCTCTCCGCAAGCATCGTATTTACCAAATATGGCCCTCTATGCCTTTTTCCTATTCCTCTACTGAGAAAACCACTTCGCGGACAGCGTTTTGAATTGATTGAGAACATCAAAGAAAAATCACTGCATGAACTGAAGGCCATACCGTCTGCCGCGTATGAGCGATGTTTCCAGGGCTGGATCAAACGCTGGCATAT
>NW_014555510.1:0-315 GCF_001313825.1 Dinoponera quadriceps
TTTGGTAATTTTTTATTCCCGGTATCATAAAAAGTTTGCGGACGTGTATCAAACGAATTGCACACGAACTGCTCCTCGTTCGTTGTGAAGCGCTGTCCACCAAGGGCTTCTTTGTGTGGCCCAAACATATGGAAGTCGCATGGTGACAAGTCCGGGCTGTAGAGTGGATGTTCTAGGATAGCCCAATGCATATCGGCCAATTTTTATTGTATTACTAACACATTGCTTTCTACTCTGCATTCAGTAACTTTGGAGCCGAATGTGCAGACACTTTTCGAAATCCCTACTTATTGTGAATGGTTGATTGCACACTTC
>NW_014555511.1:0-235 GCF_001313825.1 Dinoponera quadriceps
AGTTATGCTGTCAACGCGGTCAAAAAACATGGTTTCGAGAAAAACGCGTATTAAGTTTTGAAAGGGGTAAATCGAATGAAATAAGGTAGAAAAAAAATGTCTTACGTGTTTTATTTTATTAGTCTGCTATCCCTGGACCGTATAGTAGCTCTTCGTCATCCATAGTTTGTCTTCGAAGTACTTGCTGGGCATGCAAACGTCCTTCGTGCGTGTTAGCCTGTGTATGACGATTCGC
>NW_014555511.1:447-4263 GCF_001313825.1 Dinoponera quadriceps
AAAGAGGTAAGAGATTCATTCCAATGCGAACTCCCATGAGTTCTAACACACGAAGAAGAGCCGTATGACCATTATTAAATATAATAGTAGCGATATTAGCTGCAATTTGTACAGTTTTGGCTCCACTAAACGTAGATTTCGGCACGAATTTTTGTCGTTTTTCCAGCAGAATGCCTCTTACCTCTTTTATCCATTATTTAAACAATCACAATGTTTTTAACTTTCAAAAATACGTAAATCAAAACTTTTGTCAACAAAACAAGAGCACGCTGTGTTCACTAAATTTACGCTCGGCCAACACGTCAGCGTCTGACGCTCTTTTCAAATACTTAGAGTTCGAATTTTTACTTGAAACTTTACATACATGTTCTTCGATGTCTAAACTATTGATTTAGCAAAAAATAAAAAATTGATTTTTTGAAAATTTTACAGTNTGACTATTTTCATTACATGGTATTATATTTAAAGTTTTAGCATCAAAATTTGAAGCGAATACTTGAGATTGAGAAAGGAATGGAATGGCATCCGGAGATAGTTTCTTTCGTTTTCCTTCATCATTATAAGTTGATAAACTCGTAGATTTAAAATGAATACTACACACAAGAGCAGTTCCGTAATTTACAGTTTCGTTTATTTGTAAAACTTCACACCATTTCTTTCGTTTCGTTTCGTCTCTCGGAAACCTAAAAAATTTTATCAAATTTTTCCCAAACAAAACTTTTGTTTATGAATTAATTTTGGAGGTTACGATACTTACCGATGGAAACTACGCGTGCACGTTCGACTTTGTTCTGTTTTGCAAACGATACATTTTTTGGTCATCTTAAATATATTTAATTTACATGTAATGTGCACTAATTTTGCGCAAATCTGATTGCAATATGTAACATACTTTTTGTTATTGTTAGCAGACGGCACGTGTTTATCGTACTCCGTAGTTTAGTCGGTTGCTTGGCGCTCACGGGGTGCGGGTCGGGTGATGGTATAGCCAATCGCGTGCTCGACTAGACAGAGATAGAAAGGTGGCTTAGGATGCGTTCTCTTCCTAAGCCTCTATCGCTACATTTGTCCCATCGCGCACTCTATTCTATAACTCTATGCTCAGGACATAACACTATGAAACATTCATAACAGCCAGAGCCAACTTTTGAAAACGGACCGAACTAATTTGTACTCCCAATATAAAATTGAGAAACTACTTTCATTTTTCTGTATACCTTTCCAGATAATCACTAATCTTGAAATTTTCACCCTAAAATTTTCAACTTCTTATTCTGTACTTTTATGTATGCTACTGCTTATTATAATGCTAGAGGAAAAAGTGTAGTTTCTTTGCCAATTTTTTAATATCTACTTTCTGTACGTCATGTTCTATGTTAAACGATTTTTTGATAAACTCTATTACCTCTATCTCCTTAAACTGTGATATTACATTTAACTGTAATACTAACTGTAATACTGTACATTCCTCTGCTATTTTTGGTTACGAGAGGTAATTAAACATGCGGCCTGTTATAATTAGGTAGTAAAGAAGGTAAAAATTTGTTTATACCATTATAAAACTTATCTTGACTTTTGTATTGTCACGCGCTTCACCGCCCTTCACGTCCGCGTCAGTGGCGAAACTCCTTCGCTCCCGTCTTTAAGCGGCAGCGGATCCACCTCGGCTAGCTCGAATTTTTAATTACCTTATTAGCGAGTCAAACCCCTCGCTATTCCGCGTTGCAGAGCGTCGTGGTTCTTTCGCGTCTTCCTCGATATTCGCGGACTATTCGGAAGAGAGCCGGAAGAGATAATGACTTTGAGACCGGTTAACAATAGCAGAATAACAACACTTTAATTCTACTCGACGTAGTACAGAGGATGTTTTTCTTCTACAGATTAGCGATCATATGGTGTGATAGAAATAACTTTTTTACTTAGCCTGTGTCCTCCGTAAACAGGCAGCTAAATTTCGTACCCCGGGAGATTCCGTAACGCGATCAAAGAGAGCGATATCTCGCCTTAAATGTTCCGCGAGAAGCTTTCTAGGCGGCGGATCTGAGCCGCTCGACTGCAGCTAAAATACGCGCGTCGTTTTAACGAGCTCTCTCGCCCGGCGCCGTTACGCGAATCTCACCGGGTTTTCGTTGAACGCCAGCCGGATCTTTCCCGACAGTAGTTTCCTGCTCCCGGCCGGTTCGGTACTTTCCGACATGTCCGTTCGCCGGAAGCAGTCCTTACGTACAATTATACTTATTCTACCGCGCAAGTCCTGACACCTGCATTCAGACTCCGAATCGGTAATGACTGTGCGACCTATGACTTGAGAAGGTGACCGAGCCTCGCGCCTGAGTCCCCGGGATCTCTACGCTCGAGACTCTCTCGAGCACGGCCCTTGTTGCCCTGCGACGTGGCCTCCCCAACCTCGTAAGCCCATGCAACCCTACCTTCCGGGCGCCACGGACCTCCAACGAGTTATTTCCCGGTACTCCCTTCGCACCCATGCCGCTGAGAAGCGGCGGCAACTACTCGGAATTACACGCAACTCTAAGTCTTTTACCCGCGGCTGTACATGGCTCTCGCTCACCCGTTCACCACCGGCAGCTCGCCTCTCCTCTTCTGGACTTCGTTCCCGGGACACGGCAGCTCTCCCTCACTCACTCGCTCGTCCCGTTGGTTTGCCGTCGGGCCGCACAGTGACGAGCAGGACTCGGCATGTAACGTAGGAGGCAGCCGCTGCAAGGATCTATCACGCCGCGCGGAGTGGCCCCCGATTGGTCCTGTCGGCTAGATCACGCGTCTCGAGGGTGCTCGCGGAACTTCGCGTCTGTTGTTGCTCTCTCGACGCGTGTTTACGCTTGTTCTATCCCCGGGACGGCATTCGGCAACTATTAGGTTCGCAGTAGTCACAGGGCTCCCGGGCGCGCTTTCCGCGGGATCTTTTCATGCCTGCTCTGCGACGGGGTCGCGGGACCTTGCGCCTTTCTTATCGCAAGGTGGCCATCCCACTCTCTGTCGCCGGCCATCCGTCCAGGCGAAGGTCTCCCCGTCCCTCCGCGTCTCGTTCTAGCCGTTCCTTCCGGGCCTTTGCTCTCATTCGTCCTTGACTTCCGTCGGCAGCTCCATTCCCCGTCTGTCTTCTTGTCGTCCGATGTTCTAGCTTACGGGTGTTCTTACACTAAAAAAAAAGAGAATTATAATAGCCGCGGGTTATGTCCTATGCGCAAACAGCGCACAGAACCAAAAATCTATATCTCGGTCACCTTCTCTTACGAGAAGGCGCGAGCCTCCGGCTCCTCTTCGGCCAAGCTACCGCCTGAGTGACGAGCGAAAATTTGCATTGTCACAGTATTTTTCAGCATTATGAAAAATAAAAAGACTCTTTCCATTAGAAAAGAATTTATACATATCTTCAACTGTAGAACTTATTTCTTTTTCTTCGCCGTTTACATTTTTTTTACTAATTCTCAATTTATCACAAGCTAATCTGCAAAAACATTCTGCAAGAATTTGATAATTTTCAGCATTTATCCAGACAATTTTATTATCATGCTTTTGGCTATATTTGTTGATATATTTTCTAGCTATTTTCACTTTTACCTACTCTACCAATACTACTTATAGATATAATCTGAGATATTATATTGGGTTGGCAAATAAGTTCGTTCGGTTTTTTAAACGGAGTAGGTTTATTCGTTCTGCTATCTTTTTTTCACAGCGCTATCGCACAATGCGTTTGCGCAGCTGAAAAGCAACGATCCACCTAACCTATTTGTAAATATACACCGGTTAATACCAAAGTATTGTGCGTACTGCACGGTTGCAAATATGGAA
>NW_014555512.1:0-465 GCF_001313825.1 Dinoponera quadriceps
TTCCTAGTATTAATATAAACAATTCTAAGAACCTAATCGCATAGGAGGGGCCTTGTTATACAAAGGTGGATAGATCGCAGCCCCATCGGAAGCCTTATGACATGTGTGGGCGGCGTGTACTCGTATCTTTTCATAAACCGCTTGATCAAATTTGTTAGTTTTATAATCATAAGAGGAGGAATCCGTTGCTATTTAGGTACACAGTATGGGCACATACGTGCCTAACGCAGAGGTGGCTAGATATCTTAATTATATAAAAAACGAATCTGTCGTCCCCGGGGTACCCAGGATGTAAATAAACTACATACATTACACGAAGGCGGAATGAATGAAAAACACCTAGGGAACCATAGGGTACGTTTAACGGCGGCCAATGTACTCTTATATTTGTTACAATAGCGCTAGCTCGAAATCCGTCTGTTTCCTAATCATATAATTAAAAAGAAAGATTCATAGTTTCCGGTA
>NW_014555513.1:0-510 GCF_001313825.1 Dinoponera quadriceps
TCCGAACAGTTGAAATACATACCAAAGGTTGTCCTATTGCGCGAATTTCTTAGACACATTGACGTTTTGTGGGACAAACTTCCCGAGCATATAAGAGCGCATTCGGAAGTGCAAAGTTATCGTCGCTGTAAAGAGCATTACAATCGCCCTTGGCAGCGAACGCATATTGACGGTCCAGCACCATTGATCAGAGACTGTGACGAATGTCAGCGACGAGTGTAAAACGAGGTAGTGGTTTGTTGAATCGCGCGATAAACGCGCTGCCCATCGAGGGCGCTGCTATATCGAGTTACACATACCTGGATCTAATTTTTGCGGTCCTGGAACTCGCTTGGCAAAACGATTGGCCAGAGATGATCAAGGTATTAATCTATTAGACGCCGCGTGTCGCGAGCACGATATCGCGTATTCGCGTAGCAACGATCTCACCGAAAGGCACGCAGCGGATATGATTCTCGCTGCGAGAGCTCGAGAACGCATAACTGCGAAAGATTCGACTCTAGGCGAGAG
>NW_014555514.1:0-1547 GCF_001313825.1 Dinoponera quadriceps
AAATAAATAAATTGCATCATTGCTTACTTCATATGCCGTTTCTCTCATTTATCGCGTGTACACGCGCGGTGAGTGTAGATATTTAAATTACTTTCACTATATCAATATTTCTAATGGTTCGTCGAAATTTTATAACCGTGAAAATGCATGAATTATTTCAGCAAGATTTTTTGTAAATCGTTTAACGGGATACAATTACGTACCTAAGAAACCCTTTTCTCTATTATGTATTTATCGAAACGTTTCTAAAGCAACTTGTACNGCATTATCTATTTATTATCTATCTATTATCTATTTATTATCTATTATCTACATTTAATACATTTTCTATTGAATTGTATATATATATATCAATAAAAAATTAGCTAGAAAAATTTGAACAAATTTAAAAAATCGTAACAAGAAAAAATGAAAAAATAAACTAAAATAGAATCGGTAAATGGTTATATTACAGAATGCTTTAGTGGATTCTCATTACTACTATTTAATTAGTTATAAATAAATAAATTGCATCATTGCTTACTTCATATGCCGTTTCTCTCATTTATCGCGTGTACACGCGCGGTGAGTGTAGATATTTAAATTACTTTCACTATATCAATATTTCTAATGGTTCGTCGAAATTTTATAACCGTGAAAATGCATGAATTATTTCAGCAAGATTTTTTGTAAATCGTTTAACGGGATACAATTACGTACCTAAGAAACCCTTTTCTCTATTATGTATTTATCGAAACGTTTCTAAAGCAACTTGTACCTTTTCATCCCTTCACTGTTAATTCGTACTGTAAAGCACGATGAAGTATGACGTAGAAGGAAGCTGAAAATACATTTTAATCTTTATTATATTACCGATATATTAATCTCTGAATGTTAGTGCAGCTACACATGACAATATTGTTATTTTTTCGATATAACGAGCACATTAAATTCATTGTTTGTAAGAGAAAAAAAAAAAAAATCATCTCCACTTTCGAAGGAATTAATTCTTGTAATTTACTACATGGGCTGAAAAGTCCCGGGATTTTTAATGAAAACAAGCGTATTTTGGGCAAAGTTATATTTATTCCTCAACATAGTTGCCTTCAAGTACGATACATTTGATATAGCGATTTTCCAACATTTCGATGCCCTCTCTGTAGTACAAAATGTCCAAGCCTTCGAAATACGTTTTGGTTTCCGCGATGATTTCCTCATTCGATGTGAATCTCTTTCCCTGGAGCCACCGCTTGAGGTTTGGGAACAAATAATAGTTTCTGGGGGCCAAATCTGGAGAATACGGCGGGTGAGCAACCAATTCGAATCGTATTGGTCCAATTTGGTCATCGCTTTCAAGGACGTGTGTGATGGTGCGTTATCGTGATGATACGGAACTGTTTTCTTCGCCATATGGGGCCGTATTTTTTTTATTCCGTCGTTTGTCCAATAACGCTGCGTAATATTCTCCCGTAACTGTTTTTCCCTTCTGCAGATAATCGATAAAGATTTTGCCATGCGCATCCCAGAAAACGGAGGCCAAAACCTTCCCGGCCGAGCGTTGGTCTTTT
>NW_014555515.1:0-1016 GCF_001313825.1 Dinoponera quadriceps
TTCATTCTCCAATTGCAAGATGGAAGCTATCATTTTGTTGGAGTTTCCTAAACGTAATTTCAAAAGGAACACAACCAGAGCTTGAATTACTGAACGGGACTTATTATCTCTCAATGAAACCATCATATCTTTTATTTGAATAAGATTGTCCCAAGTTAATCCTGTAAAGACATCAAGTTGTTGTTTTGAGAGAGTGAATTCACCGACTTTATCAAGTAATGTCGAATCACATTTGATAGAAAGTGTTTCCATCAATTTGGATAACTCTAACCCAGTGAGACATGTTGTGTTAGAGTATATCTTCAGAAGATTAAGATCTTTTTCAAAAATTCGATTTTTATTACATGGCTTCGACAACACCGATTATCAACTGGTATATAGATTTTTTTCTTAATGTATGATTGCATTCGAGCCTCTTCTGAAATTACCGTAAGATTTTTTGTGGAACAACAAATGCAACAATATTTAAGCGTAGANACAATAATATTTATGCGTAGAAACTGTTCTCTGAATAGGAATTTCAATATATTCAACCTCAGGCATGGCTTCCTTTGGTTGTAACTGAACTTCGAATATCGGATCAGAAGTTGATTCGGAGAAAGGAAGATCTCTTTCCAACTCAGAATCATTTTCCGATTCTTTTTTTCTATAAATAGAAAGCCGACACCTGTGGCATAAAATGTCATTGACGGATATCGTTCTTTTTAAACAACTAGAAAAAGAATTCGCTTCTTCTCCATTGAGAACTAATTTTTTTCTACCGTTTTTATTTAAAATAATGTCACAGCCAGCACACTGTAAGTGCACGTTTAACTTCGTAGATATTTTTTATCGTAACAAAATAATCTACGAAAATGAATTAGAAAATAGCAACAGTACGATGCTTTTTTCACGGAGTCCTAAACAGAGTAGTAGGCAATAAGATTGCCGCCGCTGCGTGAGTGGTAGTGGGTACGCTTTTTTACGAAGTCGCCGTAGGCATATCCGTAGCCGTTGTCGATCGTGTTTTGCGCCAA
>NW_014555516.1:0-200 GCF_001313825.1 Dinoponera quadriceps
TTCGACTAAATACGCTAGTTCCATGAGAAAAGGTATAAGAAATCCATCCGCTGACGAAACTTGCGAGTTTGCGTGCAATAGACGAAATAACGTAAATGTCGAATAATTTTGCCCTTCCTTACGTTAAATCGTGAACGGGTGCAAACTGGCGTGTGTGATTGAAATATTCATCTTTATTACGTTATTTCCATGCGGCAGCC
>NW_014555516.1:790-1048 GCF_001313825.1 Dinoponera quadriceps
CTTTATTACGTTATTTCCATGCGGCAGCCTCGCAGATTTCAGGCGGCGAGCGTTTCTTTCGATTTTACATCAGAAAACGTGAACTAATGTACATTCACGTTTCGGCTTGAATCTTTTAGACTAATTACGCTAGTTCCATGAGAAAAAGTAAAAGAAATCCATCCGCTGACGAAATTTGCGGGTTTGTGTGTAATAGGCGGAATAACCTGAATGTCGTGAATCTTGCGTTTCTTTACGTTAAATCGTGAACGGATGCAA
>NW_014555517.1:0-275 GCF_001313825.1 Dinoponera quadriceps
AATCTTGCCTTTCCTTACGTTAAATCGTGAACGGATGCAAACTGGCGTGTGTGATTGAAATATTCATCTTTATTACGTTATTTCCATGCGGCAGCCTCGCAGACTTCAGCCGGCGTGTGTTTCTTTCGATTCTACATCAGAAAACGTGGAATGATGAGAATTCTCTTTTCCCTTCGAATCTTTTCGACCACATACGCCAGTTCCACGAGAAAAGTTCAAAGAAATAAATCCTCGGGCGAAATTTGCGAATTTGCGTGTAATAGGCGAAATAACGC
>NW_014555518.1:0-369 GCF_001313825.1 Dinoponera quadriceps
AAAAAACACGCTCGTTTCTAACCTCTATAGAAAAAATACTACTACAGCGCTAAAAACGAGTTTACTTACTGGAATAGTAGACATTTTCACCTATCCAACGCTGTATTCGTTTCCCCCTCTATTCCCCTAGGACGACTTCAGCGCGCGCAGTCTCGTTATTTAATAGCCAGACCTCGTATATCTACTACTATTAATAATATCGTCCTTTTACATAGAAATATTTTATGGTTATTGTTATTCTATACTAATATTAGTTCTAATCGCCTATTATTACGAGGAAGTTTGATGAGAACATGTTGCTTATATTATCGAGTAGTATAGGCTGCTACGAATATCGTTACGTGTTACATGGGGACGTTTCCACCTGTT
>NW_014555519.1:0-366 GCF_001313825.1 Dinoponera quadriceps
CCGCGGGCGCGCGGTAGCGGTAGAGGCGAGCCCCGCGCCCCGACCGAGTATACACCCCGCTCCAAGGAGCGGCAAGAAGAGGAAGGAGCGTCGGCCGCCGAACGAAGGACCCCGCCGCCCTCTGCCCTGGGATGACCAACGAAGGGCCGCTGCCGAGACCACCGGGGATATCCTTCTGACCCCTCGACGACGGTAGGGCCGGCGGGCCGAGGTCGCGCTTAAGATCACGGAGCCCGAAGCCGCGGAACCGCGCCGGGATAGATCGGCGGTGGAGCGGCGGGCTCAAAGGCGACTCGGGCACCGCCGGCAAAGAATCGGCTGCCGAAAAGGAAGTGGGAAAAAGGAGATATTCCCGGTGAGGAGTAG
>NW_014555519.1:481-9058 GCF_001313825.1 Dinoponera quadriceps
TGATACCGGGCCGAGGAAAACGAGTGTGGAGTGTGGTGAAGGAGTCCCGGAGCCGAAAGATCGTTGACGGGGACGGAGAGAGAGCGAGCGAGAGAGCGAGAGAGAGAGCGAGCGAGAGAGCAGGAGAGAGAGGATTACCGACGAGGACCAGCCACCCGGGAGCCCGCAAATGTAAGGCCGCCTCACCGCATTCTACTATTTGTCAATTATTTTTTGTGATTGGGGATTATCGTGGCGTGCGAGGTCCCGGCCCCTTGGCTCGACGGCCGGTCAGTTAGCGAACGCGAGAAGCGGACGTCTCAGGTCCGCCGCGGCGTGGTAACGAGCGCGTTACGTTGTATATAGTTGTCGCGGTTTGAAACAAAGAAAAACGGGCGAAAGTGCTGTCGAGGTCGCGGTTCTTTTTCTTTTCTTTTTTTTCTTTTCTTTCCCCTTTCTGCGTCGGTCGCCGACGTCAGTCGACCGTACGGACCCCCCCCCTCCCGGCCTCCGACTTAAATCACCCCGGAGCTGCCGGTCCCGATCGAGACGAACTCGGCTCGAGTGGCCGACGCGCGGACGGCGACGCCGACCGCGGGGCCCGTAGTTAGTGGGTGCGATTCGCCCACCTGGCGCCCACACGGACTCGTGGAGGTCCGGATTTAATTAGCGGCCCGAGGTTCGCCCGTCGGCGTTGCACTGGCGACTCGAAGAGGCCGAGTCGCGAATAACGGTCGCAACACATTACAAATCTTCTTATGAGCTTCCGCAGCTCGTTTGCCTTTTTTAAAATAAAAAAGTAAAATATGGCGAAAGTGGACGTTCTTTTCTTCCATATTTGCAACCGTGCATTACGCACAATACTCTGGTATTAACTGGCGTATGTTTACAAATAGGTTAGGTGGAACGTCGCTTTTCAGCCGCGCAAGCGCGTTGTGCGATAGCGCTGTGGAAAAGAGATAGCAAAACGAGTAAACCAACTCCAATTAAAAAACCGAACGAACTTATTTGCTAATCCAATACTTCCTTTACGATTTTTATTTAAATTTTTATTGAGAGTTCTATATTCAGAGTTTTCATACTGATTTTTAAATTTTGCAAATTCTAATGATCTTGCTAAAGATTGTGATTCTTATTTTAATCTTCCATTTGAGGTTTGAATTGAAATCGGATGAGAATATTGTGAGTTATTTTTCTCATTATTAATAGTATCATAATTAAGCGATGTAGTGTTTTGAGAACTGTTTCTTGCGACGTTGGAATTATTTATTGTACTTTTATCTTTTACGAGATTACTTATTTAACCAGATGGAATATTATCTTTTTGAATCGGATTAATTTAAATTTCGCGAATCATATGTGATTCATTATCTTTCTTTTCCATTCGTATCAACATGACTGGATGCGTTTCCTTCTTAGTTTGCTGATCCGAAATATTTTCCTGATTTTTTAATAATTTCTTGGATTTATACTGTTGTTTTGAATTCGTAATACGCAATATTCAATCGAGTGACCCATTTCCTTTCAATAATCACATGGAGTATTCATTACTTCGTATCTTTGATTAAAATTATCATTTATGTTCTGATTGCCGTAACATTTTTTAGCTTTATGCCTTATCTGATTACATAGTTGACAAATGAGCTGATCATTACTTTTTGATTGGTTTTTATTTTCATTTTGTCTTTCTCAACATTGAGATGCCGTATGCCCGCGTCGATTACACCATTGACAAATTTCATTACTGAACCCGGAATTGTGACTATTATTGGAATAACAATTTTTTGCGTTATGGCAGGTCTTATTACACATTTGGCAGACGATATTATTACTAGAAGATGAATTAATAAGATTAGTATAACAATTTTTCGCATCACGACCGGTCTTATTGCATATATGACTGACAATATGATTATTAGAAAATGGATTATTACTGCTAGTATTAAAATATTATTTTTTCGTATCGTGCCCGGTCTTATTACATATTTGACAAATAATATTATTATTATTACGAAATAATTGGTCATACATTTGTGAAAACTATGGCCAAGTCCTTGACAATTCCGGCAAATAATATTAGGCTGGTCATTAAATAAACAATTTTCAGCTGTGTAACTTGTTTTAGAGCACATTTGGCACATGATTACATTACTTTGAACGATATTTAGTGGATTTTGGGTAGTAGGGTCTCTCAATCGGCATTTGACAGCACTATGTCTGCATTTTTTACAAATTTGACATATTAAAATTTTATTCTCTAGATGTGAATTTATGGTATTTTGTAAGTATAATTAACATGTTTCCGCAGTATGGCCAATTTTCCGACAAATTTGACATAAATTTTTTGTAAATGAGGAATCTCGTAGCTCATGTATTTTGCTAATTTCCGCTAATTCTTTTTCGATCCTTAGAGCTTCGTGTACTGTCGCGGTTACATCTAAGTTTCTGGGTATTCTTCGTTCTATTTCAGTCGTTAATCCTTTAATAAATCTATGGCACATTTCTCTTTCTAAATTTGATTTAAAATTTAATCTATTTTTCCATTAGTTTCTGTGCGAAGGGCTTCTAAAATTCGGTTACCTACAGTTTATACTCTATTGTCATAAGAAATCATCGGCTCATCTGCCTTTTGATATATGCGTCTTAATTCGCTTAGCAATTGACACGAACTTTTAGAGGACACAAATATATTTTTTAAATATCTGGTTAATTGATTAATTCGCGTAAAGTCTTGGTCTTGGACCGAACTTCGTGCTTCTCCAGTTAATCGACTATGTATGACATTCGTGAAATAAGGTTCGGCTTCTGGCAGTAACGTGCGCTTCGCTAATTCGCATCCTTCTACAAAATGTTCTACGGATATATTCTGACCATCAAAGAAAGGAACAGCTTCTACGGCGTATGATAGAGTCGCGAAAGAATTGGTAGATGGGAAAGTAGGCGAATCCGTTGTATTATACATTTTGCTTTTATCGACAATAGACTTTTTATCAACTGGAGATTCTGGTTATAAGATTAGGTTTTTTTGTTAAAGATGTTTTTAAAATGTAACGTTTTGATGAAATTTCGTCAGTTTTAAAATTATGTCATACTACGTACATATTTATTGTTATTAAGCAAAAATTTGTTATATTAATCTGGCACAATTATTATGAAGTCCAGGATTGTTAAGGAAATTTCTTTTATCAAGAGTTACAATAAGTTACTAGGATGTGATGGATTGTGTGACGTAGAAATTGTAAATGATAAAATGTGTATACTTTGCAAGGAGTAACTGCGCAACTTTTCCTTCCTCGCAGCCATTCATACCTTCGACACGATACTTCCACCTTGGTAGGAGGACTGTAAAGGCAGGCCGGCCCGCACTGGAAATGAAAGGGATAACTCCGGTTCCGTCTTCGCTGCGGACAAAGCTACGGAGACGCAGGGCTCGGTAATTTTAATTTACGAGCAGCCCCCGCGCACCTCCCACGCACCGCAGTACGCAGGAGTAGGGCAGAAGTGAGCTGTCCCGGGGATGAGGTTTAGGTGGTTGGAGTTTTTGGGTGAGTAAGGCTTTTACCGTCTTTGAACCAATTACGTGTTCGCGGAAGTGCTCGGGTGGGTTGTGAGAGCGGTTTGCGTAGAAGAAATGTGGGGAGGATTGGGGGTTTGTGCGATGCGGTCGGGTGGCGCTACCTCAGCTGCAGAGAGCTCAGCGAATGTCAGTGTGTGTTTCATACCGTTCGAGACGCTGGCCATCTTTCGGCGCCTTACTGTTTCGTCGTCACCCGCTCTGCTACCGCAACGAACTAGGGAACCTGAAAAAGAAACCTGTATTAATACCTCCGGTTCCGTCGCCGCTGCGGCAGAGCCGCAGGAGTTCAGGACCCAGTAGGTCTGTATAGCGCAGCCTCTGTCCGGCTTTCCCGCAGCACCAGGGTTGCGAGGAAGAGGGCGGTTGGGAGACAGGCCGCGGCAGGAAGTGGAATACTAGAGCTTTACCACATAAAAACAGTTCGACTGTCCGCGGTACCGCGGTGATTTTCTCGATGGGAAGGTAGAGGCGTTTTCAACATTGTACCGCTTAAGAACTACTTATTCGTTCGCGGTAATACAGTGGGCCTCTCAGAAAAGGTGGGAGGGGTAATATTATAGGTACCGCGTGAGAACAGATTTCCTGTTCGCGGCAATTCTTGTGGGGGTAGAAGAAATGGGTAGATTTGGTTTTTAACCGCGTGGGAAGAGATTATCTGTTCGCTGTTATGTAGTGATCTTTACAGGAAGGATGGAAGGTGTAAAGGTTGGAGAATACCGTGTGAGAAAAGATTTTTTGTTCGCGGTAAAATCATGTTAATTAAGGAAGGAATGAAAGGGAATGGGAGGGAGGTGGGAGAATCCGCCAGCAACCCCAAACCTCCAACACACCAGCTTGCTGTCTTAGCGGATTTCATACTGCTCGAGCCGCTGGTGTGCCTTCTGCACCTCGGCACCAAGCCGCCGGCACTTTTTTCCACGAGGGACCCGCTGGGACCTGCCCCTCACCACTCGGGGGGATGGTAGCTTAAGTCCAAGCTAGTGCCCCGTCAGTCGCCAGGAGGAGTGATTGTTGCGACCTCCTCTAGCCTTTCCGACTCACACCACGAGGAGGTAAGCTTGGCACGTGGGAGATGCTGAAAAACAACATCTCCTTTCTGAGAGTCAGGAAGTTGTACTTCAATCATATTGATTATAAGTACATCTGAGTATCATTGTACTCTAACCTATACAATAATATGTAGCAGTTTCTATATGTCGTCAATATCGACAATTGCCAAAGATATATATTAGGTGAGCAAAAACGTTCTGAGCATTTACATTTCATACAACCGAAACAACAATTTAAACTTTATTTATCTTTCCGTCCTTTTGTGTTCTTAAAGCGTTGACATTCAGCCTTCTAAATTCCCACGCGGTTTGGCGTTTGATGTACATAACCTCAAAAATCAGTAGAGTTTACTATGTCAATAACAAAAAGCATATTTGATTTTTCATCCACTTAGCGTTTCATCTGAAGAGAAATGCTGCTGAAGCCACTAAAATGTTATGTACTCCATATGGAGAGAATGTTGTAAGTCATGCTACGTGTAAAAATGTTATCAAAAATTTCACCAAGAAGATATCAGTCTTGAAGATGAATCGCGTGCTGAACGCCCTAAAAAGATTGAAACGGAAGAATTGCAAGCATTGCCGGATATAAACTCTACGCAAACTGAAAAGGAATTTGCTGAACAACTTGACGTTACGCGAAAAGCCATTTCCGTACGTTCACATACGGGGAATGTTTCAAAAAGAAGGCGGATTGGTTCTGCATAAACTGTCCAAAGACAACAAACATCAACGGATTGACACTGCGCTCACTTTGCTTTCAGAGATCCAGAAAAAAGATTTTCTGCACAAAATCATAACAGGCGATGAAATGTGGATTCTTTATGATAACCCTACGTGCAGAAAATCATAGATTGACCCTGGTCAACTTTCGACATCAACGTCAAAGCCCAATCCATGCCAAGAAGGTTTAGCTCTGCATCTGGTAGGATTGGAAAGCTGTGTTGTATTACGAATTGTTACAACCGGGTGAAACAATCACGGCAAATCGCTGCCAACAACAATTGACCAATTTGAGTGATACAGAAGAAAAGATAGAAGAAAAGAGATCATTTACTGGCCAAGGAAGTCGTAAAGTGATCCTCTTTCATGTCAATGCCCGACCACATATTGCGAAAGCGACTATATCTTTGCATTAGGCTTGGATCTTCTCCCGCACACGGCATATAGCCCAGACTGGCGCCTCCCTATCACTACCTATTCCGGTCGCTGCAGCATCACTTGACTCATACATATTTTATGAGATTTGAAGAGATACGAAAATGCATTAATGACTTTATCGCGTCGAAGTTAATGAGCTTCTATCGTTAAGAAATTCGTAAGCTACCCGAAACATGGCAAATGATCATTGATGCAAACAGGGAATATTTTGCTGTTTAATATTATTTTGTTTTTGAATAAAGAGTGAATTTTGCAAAAAACGCTTAGAACATTTTTGCTCACCTAATATATACAGCGTGGGCCAATAGTCACATTACCATGTAAAAATGAAATAACATTTTTCCTTTTAATTATTTAATAATTTTCTTTCTAATATTATAATGTACACATCTTGGAGATTTTGTTGGCCTATAGATGAAAGATAAATCATATTACATCTTTTAAATGATCTCCGTTTTCCCCTTCACAAAGATGAGCTCTTTCTATGCCACTCTCCATAACTGCTCGCAATGTGACTCTGTTTATCATTTGAATTTCCTGACGAATATTGTCCTTCAGCTTAGCAAAAATTCGGGGCTTAGTAACAAACACTTGCTGTTTCAAATATCCCCAAAAAGAAATCTGGGGCCGTCAGATAAGGAGAACGTGACGGCCAACGAAACTCCGCATTTCTGGAAATTATTCTTTCTTCGAAAATTTGTGGGATCTTCCAGTTCGTGGAAGATCCTGAACAGTACCTTTCTGTTGAAAACGCCGAATGAGGGCTAACATCACTGGTTTTGACGGAGGATTTCTTTTGTTATTGTGTCGCATATATGCTCTCGGAGTAAGAGCAATGGCTGATGTCCAAAGTAAAACTCAATAAGTTTTAAACGTTATTTTATTGTTAATGTACCGATAATTTATTTCCGAATTATGTTTTTTAAAAATATGAAACAAAAAAAATATAATAGCAAAACAGTTATTTAATTTTTAAATTATAATGTGATTATTGGCCCACCCTGTATATATATATATATTGTTACGTCCTAGAGGTGAACGCACGCCTGCGCGTGTAGGCGCGTGCTCCAAACGTACCCGAAAGCCGGCGGTGCAGATCAGAGACCGGAAGGGTCTCTTTATACTGACGCGAGCGTACGCAGGGTGATCCTAATTTAGGTCAGGGCACCGAAGCCCTTTAACTCAGATGGGACCGCGAGCGGAATAACTGGGGAAAGGGTAGTGAACGCGCTATGGTATTAAATAAAGTGGGAATTTTAAAATAATAATTTCAATTTTTATTCTACGTTTGCGTATAACATTACAATATTTCGAGAGTGGTAAGATTACAAAATAGAACGGTGTACGGCGCGATTACAATAATACGGTATGTGAGTGTGTATACGCGTATGTGTGTATGTGTGGTTACAGGGAGTGTTTTAAGGGGAGGGCAATGAATTGAGAGTGGGGGGTTCCGAAGAGGAAGTAGGGGAATCGTACGGGGACGGAGATGGGTCTGGGGTCCATGGGTATGGGGTACGAGATCGCGAGGGTGGATTAAAATAATATGGGGGAGACGGGGTAGGCGAAACCCAAGGGTAGGGTGAAAGAGTTCGATAGAGTGGTGTTGAAGGGGTTGGGGGTTGATAATGGGGGTCAGGTGAGTAGGAGGGAGCGAGAGGGGAACCTGGAGGTATTAGAGAATTCTCGTTATGAGGGGGTGGTGACTGTAACCTCCTGTCAGAGGCTAGAAGTTCGGAAAAGGCTGTCAGCTGAGCGATCAAGGTAGCGTCGTCAGCCTCGGTTAAGTCCCTGACTGCGAGCCGGAGGGTCTCGAGCCTTTCCTCATCATATAAAGTATTCACTGCGACACGGGGGTGTTTAATATACTAAGGAACGGGGCAAGGTAGGGTGATTAAAAACGGAGGTAGGTACTTACTCGTACGTGTACTAGATTTGGGGGTGCGGAACCTTTTCGGTCGGGTGGTCCCTCGGATGCGGATCCTATTCGGTCGACTAGTCCTTCGGATACGGAACCTTTTCGGTCGGCTGGCCGTTCGAATAGTTGCACTCGCGGTGGTCGATCGGATAAATCGCGAGATACGTAATTAATTGCTCGGAAGTGCTGCTGTACCGTGTAGCAAAGATCAAAGCCTCCGCACAGTTGAGAACAAAGAATTGAGAATCGTAACGATGATACGTGACGAGACTTTCGAAATGAAAAACCAAGTGTGTCTTGCGGCAATAGACTGGGGTTTATATAGGGCAGATTTTTGGGGGTGGTGGATGACGTCTACCAATGAGAGGAGGTTGCGTGGAAGACGGTTACTCCGGGAAATTTCTATTATTACTATAAACAATTCTAAGAACCCAATCGCATAGGAGGGCCCTTGTTATTCTACAAGGGTGGATAGATCGTAACCCCATCGGAAGCCTTATGACATGTGTGGGCAGCGTGTACTCGTATCTTTTCATAAACCGCTTGATCAAATTTGTTAGTTTTATAATCATTAAAGGAGGAATCCGTTGCCTATTTAGGTACCCAGTATGGGCACATACGTGCCTAANATCAAATTTGTTAGTTTTATAATCATTAAAGGAGGAATCCGTTGCCTATTTAGGTACCCAGTATGGGCACATACGTGCCTAACGTGGAGGTGGCTAGATAAAAGACGAATCTGTCGTACCTGGGGTACCCAGGATGTAAATAAACTACATACCTTACATGAAGGCAGAATGAATGAAAAACACCTGCGGAAACATACGGTACGTTTAACGGCGGCCAATGTATTAGGTTGGTGCGTATGAAATGTCGCATTCTCTTTACATGCG
>NW_014555520.1:0-647 GCF_001313825.1 Dinoponera quadriceps
AAAAATAAACCGGTGTATGGAACTTGGGTTGTTGTGTGCCGAAAATCTTTGTCAGCTTTTAAGGGGAGATGATGGCGCTGCAGAAACGGTCTTACGATCACTAAACTGATGGCTAACACCATCTATAGGGAAATTCCGGTTTCATACTTCTACACCTGGTATATTGTGTATGAGCAGTTTATTTTGAAAGTGGCCAAAGTCCATTTTTCAATTATTTCCGGTTGCCCGTGGTTACATGTACAACTTCAAGTTATCTATCAATAAAGCATTTGAGGTTACTTATAGTCCGAGTAAATACGATAATTTTGGACATATTAGTTTTCAGAGTTAGTTCCATAATTGAGCCGTTTATTTTGAAAGTGGTCTAAGTCTATTTATACTTAAATTGAAATATTTATTATTAATAATGATAGCATTATTGAGCCGTTTATTTTGAAAGTGGTCTAAGTCTATTTATACTTAAATTGAGATATTTATTATTGATAATGTCCGAAGGCAGTGATGAAAATAATTTTAATTAATTAGTATTTAACAAGTTAACCTCACTTTTTGCACAATTACTTTAGTTGAATAATCAGTACGTTTAATTAATGATGTTAAAAAAATTTACGCAATATATATACAGTTAAATATAAAACTTAAAATTT
>NW_014555521.1:0-35725 GCF_001313825.1 Dinoponera quadriceps
ATTGGAAAGAAGTTATTATCTTGAAACAATTTACTTTTACTACCTACTTGTGTTACTTTTTACTATCTAATGTTTTATTTATATTTTAATATTCAAGTAATGACAGTTGATTTACAGCATAGTTGGAATTATACAAATAGTATATACGAGGTCTGTTCAAAAAGTATTGCGAATTTTGTGTATTTCAAAAATTAGTTATTTATTCATGAATATCTATTTTGTCTCCTTCAAAGTAATCCCCATCAGATATTATACACTTGTGCCAACGTTTTTTCCAATCCTCGAAGCACTTCAAAAAATCATTTTTTGTGATCTTGTTCAGCTCCTCTTTCGATGCCGTCTTTATCTCCTCAATCGTAGCGTAGCGTCGTCCTTTCATGTGCCCCTTCAATTTCGGGAACAAGAAAAAGTCACAGGTCTGGGGAATACGGTGGCTGCGGCATCATTAGTGTGTTGTTTTTGGCCAAAAATTCGCNATTCAATTTCGAATAAATGAGAGAAAAAAAAGTTGGTAACTCGCAATAGGTAAATAAAAACGATCATTTGTGTACCATCCGCGCGCAGCGCCGCAGCGGAGGCGATCGTAAACGATTAGAGATTACTGGTACTTCCTAATCAGTTACGACAATGAGGTTTAGATATTTCGATTCCTTATTAAATTTCGAATAAATTAGTGAAGAAGAATGTTGGTAACTCGCAATAGGTAAGTAACAACGATCATTCGTTTACATCGACCCGCATCGGCGCGAACTGGACGCGATTATAAACGATTAGAAATTACATGTACTTCTCAATGCTGAACTCTGTTCCGTCCATAGAGAATTTCTAGAGTCTTTAACATTTTCTCTAGATATAATATCATTTTCAATGGCATTTCAATGCCATTCAGCGGAAGGAGTAGCTCTGGGAGCGTTTAGTAATTGACTTGATTGACCAAATTTCAATCCAATCTCAATTTTAATTCCTAGCCTGATACAGATGGCGTATCACTTTGACACGAAACACAGTCCAATCAGAAGTCGCTGCTTCAGGGGTCCCTAAAAATATCTCTAGGTATACGGGGCTGTGATTGGCTGCGTGCAACTGCACTGTGGCCAAGTGCACCGTCTGATACGGGCATAAAGCGGGGTCTACAATGAGAGTTTAAGCTCTTCTAAGTCTTAAGAAATTGACCAACCACTGTCGATTATTCTTCTCATATTCGACTGTGATTGGTGAATTTCTTAAAGCTTAAAGTTTAAAGCGCACTATTGCAGACCGGAACTAAGCGCGAGCGCTTATAGCGAGAACTTCCAAATCGAACGTGCCATGGGTACAACCACTGTTTACGCGACAGGTTCAGGTAGGTTCAGACAGGTTCTACGAGAGCTCGTTCGTGGTGTGCCACGAATGATCGCGAGCAGTGAATAACTGCCGTTGTGATTGCCATATTTCGATTCGACAACAGCACCCGAGGCTGCTTTTCGAGTCACCGAATTGGCGGACGTCGCGTACAGACTGAATCGTTTCGAGCGGCGACGAGTATCTCGTACAGTCGCTGTTCAATATGAGCAGGTTAATCACTTCGACGATGCCCGAGCACAGTTATCAAGGCCGCGAGCCGAGTATGGCCGAGCGACTTGGATTAGGACCCGAAGTTCGTGAACTCAAGCTGGGATCGACTTTTACGAACAACAGCTCGACGGCGTTTCACACTTTGAAATGTAAGCTATTTGGAATTCGAATTTGCTGTCGCAGCACTCTCTTCGTCGATAGTAAAAATTGTCCTTTGAAGCCACATGTCATGAAAAATAATTGTTCTGTTATTTAAATTCGAACAATTTTGAAAGTATTAGGAATCTGTTTAGGAATATTCGGTACGAGGAGATCCTTTATAATTATTATTTTTGAAGTTACCTTTGACTGTAAAATCTGAAAGAGACTATGTCCATATGGTTGACTGTACATATTTGAGTAAATTACTTGGGAATATGAGCAATAAAGTTACAGGAGAATAGTTTGCCATATTCTACTTTCTACCTTGATAGTTTGATTGGAGATTAAGCAAATTCTAAAAATTGCCCAAACTTGACACCGAATAAAATATGCCAATCTCTAGATATTGGTTGTGCATTGTCATTTTTCCAGATGATTTTAAACCAGCAAGTGTTGATGTTTCGAAAATGGCTAACGTTGATGCAGGAGCTGACAATACAATGACAGTTACAGTTCCTCATTTAGATGGAGCTGGTACTCCTCATACTGTATTCAAAGGTTCTCAGAGACCTCATCACAAAGAATGTGTTCTCATTATTGACAAGACTACAGGGGAATTTATATTGGAGAAGCTAACAGCAAATATTCAAGTTAAGAAAACAAGGTATTGTCGTGAAGTTTATTATTAAATATAGTTAGGTATGATAGCAATTATTATTTGTAATTGTGTGTACTTGATTATGTATATTACTTAAAATTCACTGGAAATCTCATTTGCAGAATGGAACCAACAGCTAAGCAATTTTTAGCAGTTTCCAATGGAAATAATAGCAATGGTAGACCCGCAACGCCTGTTGAGCATAAAAGGAGTCCTACGCACGGCAGGTTAAATGGAAGGACAAAAGTTATAAGTGGGACAAAGAGAGAACCTTTTGTCCAGTTGCATCCGAAGGGACAGAGTCCTCCACCCCAGCCATCCAGCAGGCATGTACTGTCAAACATACTGAATATAAAAAGAAAACGAATTATGAAAAAATTTAGTATATATAAGAAAAAATGTCCCAAATAGGACAAGGTTACTTTATTGTCATACATTTTTTTTTTAAGTTTTTAATAAAAAGCTGTATAGAAGGTATTAATACAGAGAAAACGACTAATAGAAACATATTTTTATATTATGTGAACATTTTTAGAAATGTCGCGTGGTATTTTAAATATGGCTTGTTTAATTCTAGTTGTTCGCCCGCGCAATCGTCAAATACACAATCGACGTTGGCTAGTCTGCCAATGATTGGTTCCGAGATTGATGATTTCGCATTATCAACTCCGATAATCCCGTCATTTTCGTTCGTACCAGTCCGAGTATCTCCTCCACCTGTCGTAGTACCAAATACAAAATCTACTTCCTTGAATAGTGACGAGGGTGCGTTAAGTGACTCGAGCACAAGCAGTTCGAGTTCTGACAGCTCGGATAGCGATTCCGATACGGAGAACATTCCCGTACCAATGGCATCAAATGGTACATACCAGAAAATATGTTAATCACTACTCAAGTTTATCTGGGGAGCTTTCCTCACAGACCACGTTTATGTTTTTATGTAATTATATGGCACAAACTTTGCTTACGTAGATATAGAATGGAGAATTATCGCTGCTGTAGATGTGACGTTTGTCTTTGAAAAAAGCATCTGGTAACAATTAACCCTTTGCGCTCGAGGCCTTTTTCGCTCGGGCGAACCAGCAACTCGAGAGGAGTTAGCTGCTCCCGCTTATTTCATGAGAGCTAGGAGTAGACTCGTGAAGCGATATTCGTTAGGCCAAATCTAAATAAACACCGTTATCGCCCGATTTGCCGCCTCGATCCGAGTGGTGCCTGAGAGGCGCAAGGGTTAACGATTTAACCATATATTATATACAGTATATGGTATATTATATACAGTACTAGATGATTTGGTTGCAGTAACTTATTTAATTAAATCTTGGTAACTGTTACCAAATCTCTTTTTCAGTGTACACCTTAGCTCTGTGTATGTGTATTAATGTTTAAATGTTTCCTTTATTTTTTCAGACGTTTTAAATACCGCCGCAAATTCAACCTCAATCGTCGCGCCACTTATGCCAGACAACTTTTTAAATGAAGATCTGCAATTGTCCGAATCAGAATCTGATAGTGATAAATAATAAGATATCGATAGTATCAATACAATACATCAATACATAAGTTGTGATTATTAACGTGGTGATTATTAATATTAAACAAATACTACGTATATTAGGTTCTTTTTTAGCTGCACGATATCACATCTTTCGTACTTAAATTTTACACATTTATATGTGTTATCAGATGGTACATGATGTATGAGAACAAACATTTCGCGAGGAAAAAATTAGGAAGTGAGTGCAAAGGGTGCAGCTAAGAAACTCTTACACAGAACAGAGAGGAGTTGTATTATTCCAAGACGTTTTTACATATCTCACATTTGATTGCAAAAATCGCGTGATATGAAGGCCACCCAAGGCTAGAGGGGATCTTTGTATATTATTCAATATATTTATTTTTGATATTGTCATTATGCAATTTATTTCTCCTTCATATATTTGCTACTACAAAAATATATATGTATACATATGTATATATATATATATATATATATATATACATATATATATATATATAATAAATAATATAATAAAATATTTATTACATGATGTTTATAATTTTTCAACAATGCTATTACAATTCACGTATATATATATATATATATATATCGATTTAATACTGCGACTTCTGTTTCCATCACGTGTGGTAGTTTTGATAATCTAATATTAGTCTAGCCAGCTGGCTGCGTTTACCCAAGTGACTATTTTTTAGTCTAAGGCAGCTCTTATAAATACTGTCGTTGAAATCGTCCTCACAGTTGACATCTTTGTACTTGATCTTCAGCGTCGGCTCGATCGCGCGGAACACATGCATATCGCTGAAGGACACGTACATCTCAAATAAAGAGGTTACGGGACTGTGTTTCGAGAATTTCAGCAGAGTCGCTATATCCTTGTCGGATCGCGTCAACGGGATGTTGGCTTCAACCGTCTGCCGCACTGAAACAATTAAAGAGACATGATATTTACTGAATTCAATCGGCAAGTCGAACTTCTGCGGACGACAAGTCACTTAAGTCGGTGACTTCTAATCTCGAAATAGGATAGGAGAATGTGTCATCTACTATATCGATTTAATTTAAGAGCTAACAAAGACGCGTGCGCGCGACGTACTTGCGTTGTAATCCTTGATGTAAAACGCGATATTGTTGTAGTTCTGCTCGTCGTATTTGCCGTAGTTGCTGTTGACGTCCACCTCGTCGTGAGCCACTTCGTCCGTGTAGATTATATCGGGATGATACTCGATGAACGGGATCGGGCTGAAGATCTGATAACGGCTGATAGTGTTCATGCGAACCTGACAACGGGTCATCATCGAATTGCTCCGCCGAGTTACTAACTATTAATAACACGTCTAAGGATGAAATATACGCTTACTCGGTTTAAATAATCCATCTTCAGCTTCGCTCCCGTTTCCGCGAGCAGAACCAGACTCTCCGGTGAGAATTTCTTCGCGCACAAGTCGGTCACGGCGATCTTCATCATCGGATCGAAGTCGACGGAAGTCACGTTGCTCGGCAATCGTATCGAGAGCCACGTGATCCTAGACTGATCCTTCTTGTACTTCTCGTTCAGCGCCAATATGTTCTTCTTCACTTCGTAGAAGACGTCGCCTTTGCCCTTCGATTGCGAGTTGAAATTGTATAACAGCACCTGTATGAAGGGATAACTACATTAATCGCCGAAGATGAAGAGACTTGAGACGATATTAAATATAAGATCCGTCTGTGAACACCGTCCTGAGTTGCCTTTTCTACCAAACGCAACGTTATAAGCGAGATAATTGCGAGCGTTGTTAAAGACGTATCGATCGAACCAACCACCATGAGGAAGGTCTTGTACTTCTTCTCCATGCAATCTTGCGCGTAATGCTCCATGAAATTCAACGCGTCCTGCTTCTTCTCCAGATCGATTAGAACGACCACGTTGATCCTCGTGTTCTCGGTCACGTACGGCACGGGTATAATTTCCACTTTGCCCAGCGGCTTGCACACTTCGATCCGCTTCCTGACCTCTTTGCCCGTGGCCACCTCGTTGAACGCGATGTCGAGTATGTAATCCATCCCCCTGGACGCGTCGAATTTCTGATAGCCGTTCAGCAGCCTCTTGTAGCTCAGCTTGTCGTCGTGCTTGCTGATAATATTGTTCGCAGCTGCGTCGATCACATAGTCAAGGTCGGACTTGGTGTTGCCGCGCAACTCTTGGATATTGACGAAGTCGGTCTCGAAGAACGCGTGAGATTCGTTGAAGTATGACCAGCGCAGCACGTCGAAACGTCCCGATGGCCGGTTACCTGGCTGATTGCCGATGGGCCATGACACGTTGCGCTGGTTCGGCGGGCCCAGATGCGCCGTCTCCGAGATCACCTTTCGTATGTCGCCGATCAGCTTGTGCACCTTCATGCAGTTGATCTACGGAGTAAGGCGTTATATATGGAGCGATATGATCCCGAAGCTTCCGATAAACAAAAACAAACGTCAATTTAAGGGACAATACAGGAATTGATTGGTGTTAAAAGAACTATACGATTCTATTAAAAAAAAAAAAAAAATGAAGTTGAACCTTCGTTTAACTTTGCAACCTTCGCCCAAGGTCAAACGGATAAGATCGTTAAATAGATCGTTTTAAATACTTTTATTTAAAACATCTTTCTCAAAATTGTTTTGTTTACAAGATATTTGACCGTATCCAGACTTTTGCTCCACCTTGTATACTATATTATATATTACTATATTTTTATATATTATTCATGTACACCATTATATTATTATGTTATACATACAGAATGAGTCAATATATCTGCCACCATTTTGGAAAAATGAAAATATCTCATTAATGACTAGACGAGGATGAACGAAGCTTACATTTTGTGTCCGAAGTGATGACTATTAGTACCAACACACACAACGAAATTTTTATCTTTTTATATTTTAATTTTTCTTTTTTTATAAATTTTTTTCTCTTCTCATATTTTGAAGATATTTAAGGTGGTAATAGTTATGTTCTCTTTTTGTATGCTATATATATATATATATATATATAATTTTTTTTTAGACTTACCGCAGCGAAGTACATGTTAAATTTGTAAACGAGCATGTGATCGTGAATAGGGTACACGGACAGCGAATTTCGGAAATCACTTCGCTCGGCCAACTCAGCGAAATCCCGTTTGAAGTGAAACGCAGGCTTCAAGCGCGTGAACTTGAAGTCCTGCCCTTGCACGCGATCGGTGCACGGCATCGACGTGGAGTGGAGGATGCAGCGGCCAACGTTAACGTCATCCGAGTCCGAATACGCGTTCTTCACGCACCAGTCCAAATTATTCTTTATCTCCTGTATAACCGAGTTGCTCAGCAGAACGCCGGGCTCTGAAAGTGATTGTAGCGTGGGTTAAGCCACTTTCAATTTCGATCCGTCCAACATTTGTACCTTACCTAAGGAACAGTAATTCTCGATTTCGCTCAGGACGCCTGCGTGAACGTTTTGGCTCACGCTTATCTTATTCACGAATTCGGCCAGACCCCTCGCATTAACGTAACTCACATCCTTAACTAAAAAGTAGTAGTCGTAGTTCTCCAGATAATTGTCGATGATGTACTTCATAGCATGGAAGGGTTTCAGGACGTTTCTCGTGTCGGTGAATCCCACTATACCGGGGAACGAGACGTTCGGCTTGGTGCCTTCCGGTATGGAGATGAAATAGCGAATTTTATCCACTATGTGAGCGACCGTTTTGTTCAACGCCACATCCCTGCTGTGCAGGTGTTCCCGGCTCGTTATAACGCCCACGAATAATTTCTCTCTGATACCGAGCTCCGTCGAGTAATATCGCGGCCGAACGAACGCCTTCCGCGCCTTCGGCGCCTGTTGCGGTTTACCGTCGGTGTTTATCCGCGGCTCATAGGGGTCCACGTCCTCCAGGGTATTAGAGGAGTGGTCGAAAGACTCCGCTATGTCGTGTTGCTTGTCAATGTCAATCGGTACCAGCAACAGACTGAAACTCAGACCCATGCATATGCCCATGATCAAGTAAACGTTGCTCCAACAGAGTGAATATAACACTTTAAGTAGCGGTCTCATTTTGCTGGCTCCTGTAGATCCTGGCTGGTGTCTCCGAATTACTTTTGTCCTCTTGCGTGTGAGTTAATAGTATCTCTGGAGAGCAACATCTCGTTTAGTATGACGATACTTTCCTGATGGCAATATTTTGTGGAAAGTACTATGAAATCAATGAAAGTGAAGTGAAAGTTTACTGAAAAATTACTGAATATATAAAAAACAAATCACAATTTTCCTTATGAAAAGCAATGTAATACTTTGAAATATGAGGAGAGTTAAAATACCGTTGAAAAATAATGAAACAATTTTGAAATATTAGATGTCGTAAGATTTACCAAACACGACTGAAAACTGCACAATTTTTTTTCCAAGAAGAATTCCTGAAATATTGATTAATATTTTACTGAAACATTGATGAAATGATAATGAAGTGGAGTCAATTGAGGAAGATTTTCAAATGTATTTTCACTATATTTCCAATAAAATATTCCCATCAGGATCATGATTGAGACGACATCATTAGATTGCTGCGAAAGACTCTGGACTATTGAGTTCAGTCATTGAATCAAGTTAGAAATTTTGAGATATTGAAAAAAAGGGATTGACAGATCATCTTTTATGTAGAAAAGATTGCCAATTGATATTGAATGGACAAGGCCATCAGTGACTATTTCTATCGATAGAAATTACAGCATAAACCGTGTGCAATTGTCAATGTGAATCGACACAGATATACAGATCTTTTGCATCAATCTAAATTAATCATTACACGTATATATCTTATTCGACTTTCGATAAGTGACGAATTCCTTGGAGCGACGTATATGATAATTTTCATACGTGACACACGAACTTACATTTGTTTACCGAGATCCCATGATAACCTGTGCGTCGCGTAAATTTCGGCACATGAATACTCTTGCGATCATTTAGCCGTCGTATCGCGAGTATCAAGTCGCGATCGTTCGTGTCATATTCACCGACACCTTGTTTGCGCACACGAAGAGTTTAAGTGAGTCCTCTATTAGCCACGAGCACCGCACATAATTCCGCTCATACAGTGACAGCATCTTCCGTCGACGACACGTACTCTGCACATCTTCCGTACACGTCAGTAAACTCCAACTTCATAAGTTGGAATCTCATTTTCCGATTTTTTTCCGCTCCTTTCCTTACGAAATTCTGTTGATATGAGAGACCGAGATAAAATCTTGTTCGTGACTTTTACAAATCGCCGATAATAATCAAGCTTCGAAATCAGCTGATTCCACTCACCGACGAGGGGCTACAAGGTCATTTCATGATTTGGACAGTCGAATTGCAGGCCTCCTACGCCAATTGCAGGAAAGGAGCTACAGGGTGACGCACAAAATGTCGTGCCATTTGTTCTTCGATAAAACAAATTTATTAATGACGAAATTAGTGCAAACTGTGAATAAAACGAATCGTGGAAACTTGGAAAATTGTCATTACGCTTCTCGAAAGCGCATCTTTGAATTAAAAGTTTTTGCACGTAAAAATGTCGTAGCCATGACCATAAGGCCATAGCCATAAAATTTAATATCCATTCGAGATTTCAAACAGTTGAAATCTTAAAACGTGTCCTACAATGGGCAAAAGAAGTATGTTTACAAGAATAAGGAATTAACCAATCATAGTCGATTATTCTCCTTACATTCGAATATGATTGGTCAATTTCTTATTCTTACCTCTTATGAACATATTCCCATTGTAGACTACGCTTTAAGCTTAGTTTACAATGGACAGTAAGAGTATATTCATAAGAAGTAAGACCCGTTTCACACTGTTTAGGAATTGGATTGGGATTCAATTGTAATTTGGCGAATCAGAGCAAAGTTCACTGAACTCAACTTTAGTTAAGCTTGCTCTGATTGGTCATACTTCAATCCGATCTCAATCCTAAACCGTAATGTGACACAAACATACACCAATCATATTTACGAATTTTGCAACAGTTGCAAAGCCACTTTTTCTACTGAACGCTGCCATTGATTATTGATCTTTACTGTTAGATCCTTAAATTTATATTACATTGACGGATTACTCAACCGTTTTTCAACTGTTAAGCCGGTATCAGACTACGGATTGGAGATTGAGATTGAATTGAAATTGGACCAATGAGTGCAAAGTTTACTAAATTTGATTAAATTTGAATTAAGTTAACTTTGTACCGTGATTGGCCAAATTCAATCTCAATCCCCAATCCGTAGTCTGATACGGGCTTTATGTTCGTTGAACGCATTCTATAGTGCGTGTCATATAGATAGTAAAAACGTCTCCGTGTGTGTGTGTGTGTGTATGTAACAGATGAAGTAAAAACGTAGCGTGTGAGGGCTCGAAATCGTTTTACTGTTGATGTTTCTGCCGGTTACGTTCTCTGTCGCGTTTGATCCGGGGCACGCTTTGGCGTAGTATACAGCACTACTGTTTTTGAGAGAAAGTAACAGCGACCAATCAGGTTAACTAGAAAAAGACGGGACGTGTTTTCATATTATCTACCTCACTCTATTCGTGCAGCTACTCCAACCATTGCCATTAGTGGTCCGTTATATATATCGACGGTAAGTACGTTAAAAAAATAACAAAGTCTGCTTTCCGTGAATGTGTATGCGCTACTTCACGAATTGTTAATCAGCAAGTGTCACTTTTATCGAAGACACGATGCGAATACCAGCAAACTAATCGACAATGTTCGCAGGTTCAAGATATTTTACATTAAGGCTAGTGAAGATCCAGCTAGTAACGAAAAGTGCGCAAAAAGGTGCGCTGAACATAAGAA
Organism: Dinoponera quadriceps; assembly: GCF_001313825.1. NCBI lineage: Eukaryota > Metazoa > Arthropoda > Insecta > Hymenoptera > Formicidae > Dinoponera > Dinoponera quadriceps. Next base: position 10,715 of record NW_014555521.1, read on the forward strand.
GGTCGCATGAAGATCATCGGAGTACGCGGAGACTTGTAAGAAGATCGGCCGAGTTCTCATAACGCTCGCAGGAGAATCATCGAGTAACGTAGGATGTTGTCGGTGGCTCGTCCGACCTTGCTAACCGACGTTGCAAAAAGAGTGACTGACAACCACCTTGGATACGCATGACGATTGTAAACGTATCGTGAATCGAGGAAGTTGAGCAGAGTCGCCGAAGGAACATGTATCTGTGAGGCATTCGGTGACCTCGCGTTTCCACCTGATCTCCGGAACGTTTTCTGAACATCTTCCATTTCTTTCTTTTACTCTTCTCCTTTTTATTTCCGTGATATGGAGGAGAGTGATAATTTGCCCAAAAAACCTAAACGAAATTTCGTAGAAGCTTGGCTCAGCGATGAGCGTTACAAGGACTGGTTGCGTAAAGTACCATCCGATGGAAGTCTTTATTACTGCACCATATGCAAGAGGAATTTCTCGTGCAGCGCGTCGCATATTTGCAGACATGCGAGTACCTCCCTTCACCGAAAGAGTTTGAAGCGACACAACAATGATTCGGATGTGTCGTCCGACGATGATATGACGCAAAATGGGAAGTCGAGTAAGTCGGTGTTCAAAAGCGAATGGTTGGAAATTCCTAGCTTTAAGTTATGGCTGCGTGACGTTCCGCACAACAACCATTTGTGTACATGTGTAATTTGCGAGAAAACATTCGCCGCCCATTTCTCGCATATCCGTCGACACTCAGTTTCCGGAAGGCACGTGAATCTATGTAAACGGAAAGGTATGAAAGTGAACAATTCAAATGATGACTTTAAGGTGCAAGATAAGCAATCTCTCTTGTTGTTTCGCGAGCGTAAGAAAACAGCGGAGATGCAGTACGCCGCAATCATCGCGGAGAGAAACATACCGTATCAAACTGCGCAGGACATTCTGAGCTTCTTCCAACAGTTAGGACAGGATCCTAATGTGCTGAAAAGCATGAGCATGGGACGAACTAAATGTAAGAATATCATATCCAATGTGTTGGGTCCGGTCGAGAGCGAGCATGTCGTTGACAAACTTCGGAAGGCAAAATTCTCCGTTTTTATCGAGGACACGTATTACTGCAATGAAAATTGGATGACGTTCTTCGTTAGATACATCGATCCCCACACATTGGATGTCGGCTCGCAATTAGTGAAATTGATCAACATCGATGTGAATGGTTCCAGGTCTGAAAACTTATTCCATGCGTTCAAGTGTGAAATGGAGAAATTACAGATTCCCTTCTCAAATATCGTCGCATTGTCGTGCGACAGTACACCCGAAATGACGGGGAAACATTCATTTAAAACTAAGTTAGGACAGATATGCAAACATTTATTAATATTCCCATGCCCGTGCCATTTGACCACGTTGGTCACGCACACCGCGTGCGCGAAAATACCATCATTCTGTGACCATTTCCTGAAAAGAATAGTTAATTATTTCAACAATTCGAAGCACTCGAAAACTTTTCAGTTTCGCGATTGCTTTCAAGAGAAATATCGCAAAATTTTGAAGTTAAGTAAAACGCGCTGGCTGTCTCACTACCCATATGTCGAGAAACTTCTCGAATCATGGAATACAATTCAACATTCTCTGCAGGAAATGGCATCGAGCGACGAAACAAAATGTGCAGAATATCTCTTGGCCATGATGAATAATGTAGAACTGAAGGCTTATTTTTTCTTTCTCAAATATATTTTATGTTTCTTCGATGCGTTCAATACATTTTTCCAATCTGTAGAAACGAGGGTCCATTTATTGCAGTCAAAATCAATTAACTTACTGTACGAAGTCTGCCAAAACTTTGTTAAAGAAGAACATCTAGAGAACTTGACGACAATTGTGAAATTCTCGAACAGAGAAATTCAGAAGGATGTAAATGAAGTTTATCTTGGATCAGAATGCGAGGAGTATCTTAACAAACTGATGATGGAAGATCATGTGGATGTAGTTACAACCGTTCGACAAAACTGTTTACAATTTTACCTTACTGCTGCGAAGGAAATACGTGAGAAATTGCCCATTGTAGACGATATTTTGGCGAAATTACACATTTTCGAATCATCCACAGCTCTGTTCGATAGTGACAGAGAAACGTCGTTCCGACACGTTTCTTTCTTTGCGAAAACTTTCGGTGACTCCGATGAAGAATCCTTGAGAAAAGAGTGGTTTGCATTGACAACAGATTTCACTATAAAAGAGAAACTGAATATGTCGAACTTAAGTTTCGACGATATGTGGAAAGAAATTTTGCACCGCCCGGCGCAGTCGTGTACTTACAAATATCCCAATTTGCGAAATATTCTGAGCGCTATTCGAGCACTCCCTAATTCAAATGCAGATCGGGAGAATACGTTTTCAATTTTAACTAATTTAAAATCGAAAAAGCGAAATAAATTGTCTTCGGTCTGTGTTAATGCCACTTGCGTATTAAAATCAGCGTTAAAGATGAGAGGCGAATCAGCTATAAACATGGAAATAACTTCACAGCACTTATCTCGTATGTTGTCCGACAAATTATATCCGGAGTGCCCTAAAAAGGAAAATCCTTTAACTGATACTAATACTTTTACTGACGAAATTACTGAAGTTACTAACGAAGTTGATCCACTGGAAGGTTGTTAGTCCTTCGTTTATAATACAATAATAATGTCTAAAAGAGCATCAGTTATGGACGGCAAATATTGGCATATCCAAGTCAAATGAAATCATTACTTGATTTTTACTTGTAATATATAAATCTTGTTAATTTCTTTTCTTGACATTGTTATTTTTAGTTGTTAACATTATTATTATAGTTTAATGCTAAGAAGAGTATACAGATTATTCAAATTTTTCTATTTTTGAAAATATACACAGATAGGAGGGATTCGAAGTTCATAAATACTGTGGTGATGATGCCGAGCTACGAGATCTTGATCTCTTTTTGTAATATACACATACACGCGCATAATTTTATATATGTACATACATATATATATATTATATGTACATATATAATATATATATATTATATATTATATATGTACATACATACATATATATATATATATATATATTTTATCTGCAACAAAGTTTCCGTGCGTTAATAAGTTAATGTCGCTATTTTGTACATAACTTCTATTTTGAAACCATTGTATTTCATTATCTGTTGAAAATATTTCGCCGTTTTGAAAATATTTGAAAGTATTAGTACACTCCGTATATATGTAGATTTATTTGTTACAATAAGAATTCAATATATCAGATCATCTTTTAAATAATGTAGTTTCTTGAAAGCAATCCCAGTAAACAAGAAATCATTAATTTTGTGTTATCACAAGGATATCTTGAAACTGTACGGTTACGACTATTTTCAGTCAAAAATAAGGGTTACCTTTTATTATACTTCATTTACCAACCACAGTCGATTTATTTTTCGAATCTATGAATCTAATTGGTCAATTACCTTGCTACTTATGTATTACTGCATACTTTACGGCTATTGTAGACAGCTCTTTAGTCCGAGTCTGTATTATAATATAATAAGTGCAATAAGCTTTAAACCGTAAGAAATTGACTAATCACAGTCGAATTATAGAAGAATGATCAATTGCGATTGGTCAATTTCCCACGGCTCAAAACTTACTACACCTATTGTAAATCCGGGCTATCCCGTCCACGATCTTGCTTCAAGACGTAAGCGGTAAGCAAATTGACCAACCACGATCGATTATTCTTCTAATAAACGCCTGTGGTTGGCTGAATTGATTACTGCCTAAAGCAAGATCGTGGACAAGGGGTAATCGTAACTATGGACATGTAACGATAAGCGGTAGAGGATTACGATTTACGTAAAACGTTACACTCAAATTCTTACGATTGCTTTGTAATCTACTTTACGATTTTACGATTCGCTCATATATCTCCTTAGAATTGCAGTATTTCTGTGTTATCCATTATATATATTATTGGTTTGCTCGCGTTCGTCAATTTTATCGGCATCGTGCCGTATTATCGATCCTCGCGAGCTTCATGAATCTCTGTCAACGCAGCGCGAGCATTCCTCACCTTCGACAGGTGTGGCTCCTGTAAGGTGTCGGTGATGCCCCATGGAAGATTCGTGCGAGGTAACGGCGACGATTTGCGAGCACATGAGCGCCCCTAAGAATGCCCGTGATATGACGCTATGCGAATTATCCTTCTCGTCGTGTTCTACATCGCGGCTTACGCGGCGAGAATTGCGCCCGGCGGTATCGCCGCGACGATACCAGGTAATTACTTTGACGGGCGCGGAACGAGGCCACTTGGCGGTGTCGAGCTTAATTCGACACTCGACGAGCCTATCCGTGCGCGACCGACGGACAGAGCGAGATCTTTGTTCTTCAGATTCGGGCTTACCTCGTGAGCTCGTGGGAATATCTGATATAATTCCAGACTTGAAGAGCACTCGTGACTGTACAAGAAATATTGATATATCCCGATAGCGTTGAATAATTTTTAATTAAAATTGGAATGGGTCGTCATACTCGTTGCTTCTTTCGCCGTAGACTTTGTTCTTGAAATTTCAGATTTACCGTGTAAGAGTGCGGAAATATTTAACGTCACTTCGGATTTGACTGGATTAAATTGTGCGGAAAAATACTGATATTTCGGTAGTATCGAGTAATTTATGGGGTTAAGAATGAAATTCGTTGTTGTTTCCTGCCTTGTGACAGATCTTGTTCTTCAGATTCAAGCTTACCGTGTCAAGCTGCGGAGATACGCAATCTCAGGTTACAAGAAACTCAATTGTACGAGAGAAAATTTATTTATATCTCGATAAAGCATCAAATAATTCTAATAAAGGAACGAAACGCGTTATCGCTCGTTCGTTACTTCTCGTTCCCCAGATTCCGATTCACCGAGGTGAGATCACTAAATTATTCGACGCGATTCCAAGCTCGAAGAATCTGACTGTAAAAAAACATATTTATATCCTGATTATATATCGGACAGTTTTTACTCCGAATTACGAACGTAACGCGAACTCCGTCGCGTTCCTTGCTTCGCGCGAGATGCCTCAGCGACGTTTTCCTCGCGCAATTTCCCTCCCGACGTCCGTAGGAAGCAGCGTGAGGTGCATCCTCAAACAGAGGGCCAGAGCGACGCGGAGCCGAGCGTCCGAGGCGCCCGTCGACGATGGAATGATTCAGAAGACGGTCAAGCGCGGTAGACAGCCCTCGTTGATGAATCGCATCGACGGTTTCCTGCAGATCAGACGAATCCCAAGCGGCGAATCGAGCAAGCGCGTCGGGCCGACTCCCCGGAGGAGGACGAAACGCACGCGGAACGACGAGGCCGCGCGTCGTCGGGACGACTTCGAGAACGACGACGACACCGACGCGGACGATGTCTGGCCGAGCGTGGCAGGATCATCACGAGGCCCGCCAGTCTGGCAGATTCCGGAATCACCGGTTCCGACGACGACTCCGACGGCCGTCCAGGTGGAAACCCCGGGGAATTCCGACCGCTCTTCGCGATCTGACCGAACGATTCTCCCTGTCACTCGCTCGAATTCGCGAGAGATGCTTTACGAGTCGCCGGAGACGGCCGAGATCGACGGGAACGAAAATCGGCACGAATCGGAAGCGGGTTTCCTCCCGCCGAGGAAGCCCGTGTACGTTCTGAATTACCCGGACAGGTACGTCGATGCGCTCGACGGAAGTTTCGCATTTTCCGGCCCGTCGGGAGACGCGGGGAATCCCGGGAAACCGGTCGGGAGAGTACTCGTCCCCGTGTATCGCCTGGGGACGCTCGCCGACGCGCCTTCCCCGAGGTTCTTCGGCGGACATCGGGAAACCCCGTCGAGCTCGCGCGATAAGGATAAGACTGAGCCACGAGTCGCCGATGATCGTCCATTTGCCGGTCCCCTCCGAAGATTCCTGCTGGTGCCGGTGTCCAAGGATCTGTACGTGCTGCAGGACGAGGAGTCTCGTGCTCGAGCGGATGACGCGACGTCGGCAGTCCTCGCGTTCAAGGCGCACCTGCATCACGACGCGAAGGACGCGGGCAGAGCGTACCTCCGGAGACCTGTGTCGGAGAATCAGCACCGTTTCTCCGAGCACGACGCGAATCGCTCGCGTTTCGATCCGGATCCCAGCACCTTCCAAGAGGAGGAGACGGATCTCGCCTCGAGATACTCTACTCCGTCGTATCCGAGTTTCTTGTACCCTGGAGTCCCCTCGCAGACTTACCCCCGATTGATCGATTCGTCCGAAATGCCCGACGAAGGAATCGTTCCTCAAGCTGCGGATTACGGGAACGCGGGCAGCGCTGCAGACTCGGACGCTGAAATCGATTCCTATGATCAGCCCGGGTTCCCGTCCTTTCCCCCTCCTGGCGTGTCTTCGTATTCAGTGAATGCGGACGATCGTCGATCGAACGTTCCTCCTGCGACCGCGTCGGACGGCGAGAACTATGAGGAGTCTTCTTCGAGATACGGCGAGTTCGACGACGTCGATTCGACCACGATGGATCTCCCGAGACTTCTTAGCACACCGGACGACGGTGTCGAAGCATTCATTACCGCGAGAGACGTCGGGATCTACGTAACCGGTGACGAGGAAGCGTATTCGTCGAGCGGATACACCACCGAAGCGTACTCGCTCGGCGGTCCCGAAGAGCGCGCGATGTCCGTGCCGTTATTCCCCGATGTCGAGGAGCAGTCGTCAAAGAGGGGGAGAACCGAAGTGGAGAACTCGCGTGCCCTTCTAACGGCGATCGGGCCGCTGTCTTCGGAGCTGCAGAGGCTGCTGAGCGCCGTTAAGTCGGTCAACGAAAGCATCAGAGCCGTGCGGCGCAGACTGTGCGATAAAAAAAACGTCGTCGGACCGACGAGGCTTGAAGGGAAGGAAGCGACGAGTAGCGCAAGTTCGACCGACGATCCCGACGAGCCCGTCTCGCCCGCGAAAAGCGTCGAAAGCCGAAGGGAAAGCGGAAGAATCCCGTCGGACGAGAGAGTCGGCGATACGAAATTGCGGGAACTGAGGAAGAGATCCAACGGCTCCTTCTTCCTCGGCAAATTGACCGCACCGTCGCGCAGACGCGTGGCGAGCTCGGCGAGCGATGGGGACCTCCTGGAACGAGCGAACGAGAGGAAACATCCCGAAAAGCCGGTCGGTGCGTTGCGCTTCAGGCTGAACCGAAACCTGAAGTCCTGGACGAGGAATCACGAGGCGCCGCGAACGGAGCCGACTCGGCGATTCGGTGGGTCCGGCTTGAAAAAAATCACGCGCTCGACGGAAGGCGAAGGCGCGTCGGGGGACGAGGATAATTTTTCAGGCGGAAGAAGCGTGGGAAATTCGCCGCGACACAAACCAATCGTTCCGGCGATTCGCAGCTACGAGGATAACCCGGAGTACCTCTGGCCGAATAACAAGAGAGATTTGGAGCGATATACGACGAGGAGCGCGGGAGAAACGCGCTACAGCCCGGTTGACCCGGAGTTCTACAGAGAAGCGACCGCCTACCTCGACGTGCTTCGATTGTTGAACATGACCGAGGAGCCTCGCACCGGCTACCCGATCGTTCCCGATTACACCATACCGTCTGTCATCACGAAGCCGTTATCGCCGGCGAGTCCGCCGACGACGGAACTCGTAGCCACGTTCTCGCCTCGTCCACTGGAAGAAGCAACGACCGCTTCGGGTGTAACGAGGCCGGAGGCATTTCCAGAAGAAGTGACCGATTTGGTCCCACGTGAGAATGAGACAGACTACACTACCGATTACGAATACTACGAAGACCTCGAGGATTACGACTGGCAGAATTACACGGGAATGTACGAGGACGAGAATGCCACGTCCTCGACGTACTGGTACGAGTACATGGAGGAAACTACGAGCGAGGAAGTCCGTGGAATTACCGTCGGAGACACCGTTCCCGGCGAAACGCTGACGACGATGAGGGTCGAGATTGCGGGGATTGAAGTCCCAGCGACGACGGAGACAACGACATGGTACACCGATTACCCACTTACCACCAGCGCGCTAATTACCGCAGTACCAACGGTTCCTGAAATTTCGGGGACCACATCAGCGACGCTGTTGCCAGTTACGTTGACAGCTTTCACAGTGCCAGCTACGTCGACGTTATTCCATACGACACGATTACCGACCGCGGCGGTCGACGAGATCGTAACGGGAACTACCGGAATTGTTGCTGGCGAAACAGCCGCGGTGTTAACTACGGAGATACCCGAAGCAATTGAGACTACCGTAGCGACTCCGATAACGAAGGGATTTACAGTCGAATCTACGATGATGCTGACTCCGCTTCTGGAAGGTACGACGGGTGTTACTTGGAAAGTTACGATTCCCCAGATTATCGAGACTACACTCGGGCCGACACTCTCACTAGTCAATGAAACTGTGACTATCGAGGAAATAATGATGGGAGCCACTACGATTGCTGGTTTGCCTACAATTCTAGAAACTGAGGAAACGACCTTGAGTACGACGTTGACAGTAGAAACTACTTCGGGTTATTTGGCACTGGAGGAAGAAGAGAGTCCGGTGACGCAGATTGAGAAAACTATAACTGCGGAGGAAATGACGACGGAGAGTCCGACAACTACCGAAGCTCCGACCATTACCGAAACTTTAACAACTGAAACTTTAACAACCAGTGAAACTCCAACTACTACTGTCGCTGTTGGAACGACTAAAATTCCAACGATAACGGAGACAACAGCCACTAAAATACCAACCACTACCCGAACTCCAACGACTATCGGAGTTCCAATTGCCACTGAAGTTCTAACAACTACAAAAACTCTAACAAGTGCCAAAATTCCAACAACTATAAAAACTCCAACAACTGTCGAGATTCCAACTACTAGAAAAATTCCAACAACTATAAAAACTCCAACGACTGTCACGGCTCCAATCACTGTAAAAATTCCAACAACTATTAAAACGCCAACTATTACAAAAATTCCGACAACTATTAAAACTTCAACTATTACAGAAATTCCAACAACTATCAAAACCCCAACAACCACCAAAGTTCCAACCACTGTAACAACCTCTGAAGTAACAATGATTACAAAACCTACAACTAGTAAAATTCCAACAACTATCAAAGTTTTCACCACTACCGAAACTCTGACAACTTTAGAAACTACAACAACGATCAAAATTCCCATGACTACAAAAGTTCCAACCACTACCGAAACACTAACAGCTACTGAAACTGCAACACTAACAGCTACCGAAACTGAAATTATCGAAACGAGAACTACTACAATTCCAACGATTACCGAAACTCCATTGACTGCCGAAATTCCAACAACAATCGAGGTTTTAACCACTACTGAAACACTGACAACTTCCCGAACTCCAATAACAATAGAAACAACAACTACGGAAATTTCAACCACTACTACCGAAATTCCAACAACTATAGAAACTCCAACCACCGCTGGAACCCTAACTACAACCGAAACTTCAACTATCGAAACTCGTGTTACCAGAATTCCTACAACTGCCGAAACTCCAATAACAACAGAAAGTACAACTACCAAAATTCCAACCACTATTATCGAAACTCCAACAACTACAGAAACTTCAACCACTGCCGAAGCGTTAACTCCTACCGAAACTTCAACTATCGAAACTCGTGTTACCAGAATTCCAACAACTGCCGAAACTCCATTAATTACTCCAACAACCATCGAGCTTCTAACCACTACCGAAATTCTAGCAACTTCTGAAACTCCAATAACAACAGAAAGTACAACTACCAAAATTCCAACCACTATTATCGAAACTCCAACAACTACAGAAACTTCAACCACTGCCGAAGCGTTAACTCCTACCGAAACTTCAACTATCGAAACTCGTGTTACCAGAATTCCAACAACTGCCGAAACTCCATTAATTACTCCAACAACCATCGAGCTTCTAACCACTACCGAAATTCTAGCAACTTCTGAAACTCCAACAACAACAGAAAGTACAACTACCAAAATTCCAACCACTATTATCGAAACTCCAACAACTACAGAAACTTCAACCACTGCCGAAGCGTTAACTCCTACCGAAACTTCAACTATCGAAACTCGTGTTACCAGAATTCCAACAACTGCCGAAACTCCATTAATTACTCCAACAACCATCGAGCTTCTAACCACTACCGAAATTCTAGCAACTTCTGAAACTCCAATAACAACAGAAAGTACAACTACCAAAATTCCAACCACTATTATCGAAACTCCAACAACTACAGAAACTTCAACCACTGCCGAAGCGTTAACTCCTACCGAAACTTCAACTATCGAAACTCGTGTTACCAGAATTCCAACAACTGCCGAAACTCCATTAATTACTCCAACAACCATCGAGCTTCTAACCACTACCGAAATTCTAGCAACTTCTGAAACTCCAACAACAACAGAAAGTACAACTGCCAAAATTCCAACCACTATTGTCGAAACTCCAACAACTATAGAATCTCCAACCACTGCCGAAGCGTTAACTCCTACCGAAACTTCAACTATCGAAACTCGTGTTACCAAAATTCCAACAACTGCCGAATCTCCATTAGTTACTCCAACAACCATCGAGCTTCTAACCACTACCGAAATTCTAGAAACTTCTGAAACTCCAACAACAACAGAAAGTACAACTGTCAAAATTCCAACCACTACTGTCGAAACTCCAACAACTATAGAATCTTCAACCACTGCCGAAGCGTTAACTCCTACCGAAACTTCAACTATCGAAACTCGTGTTACCAGAATTCCAACAACTGCCGAATCTCCATTAATTACTCCAACAACCATCGAGCTTCTAACCACTACCGAAATTCTAGCAACTTCTGAAACTCCAACAACAACAGAAAGTACAACTGCCAAGATTCCAACCACTATTATCGTAACTTCAACAACTATAGAATCTCCAACTACTGCCGAAGCGTTAACTCCTACCGAAACTTCAACGATTATCGAAACTCCAACAACTACTAAAATACCAACAGTACCAAAAACTACATCTGTCAAAATCTCAACTACCGAAATTTCATCGACTGTCGAGGCTCCAACGATTACCGAGCTTCTAACTAGTACTGAAATTTTAACAACTTCCGAAACTCCTGTAACAACGGAAAGTACAACTACCGAAATTCCCATCACTTCCATCGAATCTCCGGCAACTATAGAATTTCCAACTATTGGCAAAACTCTAACAGCTATCGAAACTTCAACGACCATTGAAATTCCAACTACCGGAATACCAACGGTTACAGAAACTACAACTGTCAAAATTCCAACAACTTCCGAAATTTCATCGACTGTCTTCACGACAAGTACAGAAGAAGAAATAATAATGACAGAGGAAGAGATTATTACGACTCCGATCGCTACTGAAAAAACCGTGGCAGAAGTAACAACTCCAATGATGTATCTGTCATCACCTGCCACACTTTACACGGAAATCACTACGGAAGCGACATTACTCGTAAGCGTGACGGTTCCTTCACCCTCTATCCCAACTGTCACGGCCGTGACGCCAGCCGTAACCACTTCTACCGCGATCATTGAAGGAACCTCAATTTCAACGACCGGAGAAGTCACTAGTGCTAATTTTACTACAATACCCGAAGAGACTGTCGGTGTTATTTTCACAACACCGACTGAAAAAATGTCAACGTCTACGGAAATCACGCGGGCTTCTTCTGAAAGAAGCACTGTGTCGGAAGTGGGAACTATTAGCACAAGTACCAGTTTCATGCCGACGATAGTCAATGCGACCGAGATCATAACGACTTCTACAGTTTTATCGGAGGCTACCACAGAAACAGCAGGGACAAGCACAACGACAGCTACTGTCACCTCATCGCCGGCTACTGAGCGACCGGAAGAGGAGATTTTAGAAATCACAGCCACCGAAACGCTCACTCCGCTTACAAAATCGACAGAGTTGACAGAGTTGACTACAACGGAAACGTCCGTTACCACACCGGCAGTTACTTCCGCATTGCCGGAGACTACCTCAGAGACGGAGGAGTTCACAACAACACCGACTACGACTGAAAGTATATCAACAGCATTATTTATCGAAACGACCGTCCACCCCGCTACTTCAACTTTGGTAACGACTACTGAAACGATGCCAGAGGTCGAAACGGAATATTACGTAGACAAGGCGTTGGAGTCGCAGTACGAAGAAGAAGAAGAGTACGATACGGAAATACCGACCGACAAGTGGTACTACTATGACGAATACGGCACTACGACGAAGGAGAGAACAGTCCTTACATTAAGCACGGTGAGTCACACGAAGCTGCCCGAAGAAGAGGTGACGAGTTCTCCATCTCCTGCCGAAGCTACGACAGCTTCTCCGTATGAAACTAAGACTTCCGAGTTCACGACATCCTCAACGATCTCTGAAACGACGATGACGACTTATGTCGGGGTGGCCACGACGACATCGAGGACACCTCCTCGCACGTACGCCGGCGAAGAAGTTACCTCAATTGTCGCTTTGGAAACGTCTACGTCAACCGTTGCAAAGGAAACGAAGACACTGGAAACAGGAACTACTGAATTTTCTACCGAGTCCTCGACGTCTAGCACGAGTGGAAAGGAAGAAACGGTCACGACTGCGACCTTCGGCTCTACGGAGGAATATACTCTTCCGCCTTCGACGGTTTTCGAGATCATGACGAAACCGCTCGAGAGTCTAACGATTTCCGCCAAGTACGTGTATACGAAGCCCGACTGGCTGAAGTCCATCACGAAGCCCCAGGAGATTCTCGATCAGGAGGTCGAGCTGAAGAAGACAACGTTTGCGAAGATAGGCACGACCTCGGAACGCGTCCCAACGGTAACCGAAGTTCCCACGGAGAAGTCGACTCTCCTCTTGGTCTCGCCGGTGCTCACGACGTTATCGGAGGAAGAATCGATGGAAGCGTTCGCGACAACCGTGAGTTCTGCGGTCCCCGGTTTGGAAGTGGAGATTACCGGTTACGAAGTTACCACTCGGTCACCGAAGACGATGCCCGTTACTGAAGAAACTGAAGAAAGCACTGTGGAGAAAGAGAAGTATACTACCGAGGAGATTCTTCCACGCCTCGTCACGCCGTTCACCGTGCCCGAAGTTGAAGTTGAATCCACCACGATGAGTAAGATCGGGAAAGACGTGGTGCGAGAACAGCAGAGGAAACGATTGCAGCACCAACTTGACGAGCTGACGCGTCATGAGAAAGAAATGGCGGAGAGGGAGGAGAGGCTGAAGGAAAAGGAGCGACAGTGGGACCGAGAGAAGAAGAGACGCGAAGAGAAGATGATACAACTTAAGGGAGAAGAAGGTACCACTGCGACCAGCGCGACAGAAACTGTCGGTGCGGAGAGTCCGACGGTGCCAACTGTCACAACGTTCAAGGTCACGCCTTCTGTCGTCGATGCGACGTTCGCCACGTTGAGTACCAGTTCGGACGAAGTCATCGCAACTTGGACCGAAACGACGCCGTACTATAGCGCGGAAGAGGTCGGATTCACGACCTCGGCTACGGAAGAGACAAAAGGAACGTATGATTATGTAACTGAAGCCACTACCGAGCGATTCGGCGCGGATTTGCGCGGCGAGGGCTTAACTTCAGCGGAGACTTCCACCCCTTACTCTGTCGAAGAAATATCTGTTACAAGTTACGAATCGTTTACTTCGCCTATAGTGGCGACCGTTTCGGCTAGTGTCGCGACTTTCATCACAAAGAGAGAAGAAATAGACGAAGAGATAGAAAGTCTGGAGGAACGATTGCGTGAAAAGGAGCGCGACCTGGAGGAGAGGGAGAAGATGTTACTGGAAAGAGAGCGGAGGCTCGAGGAAGATATGAAGAAGTTCGAGAGGCACATGGCAGAAGTTGAGAGTGAAGTAACCGAGGAGTTGACCGCGCCGAGTTTATCGACGCCGATGCCGCCGACCGAGGGACTTACGACTGCCAAAGCCCGAGTCGCCACGCGAGTTGAGGAGAAGACGGAGAAGAAGGAAGCTCGGATCACCACGATGAAGATGGTGGTAACGTCTCGACCGGGCGCCGCGGAAGCGATCGATCTCGAGGAGAGGAAACGAACGAAGTACGTTCCCGAGGAGGCCGTTACCCCGAAGGAAGAAGAAGGAGAGGAAGAAATCGTGACTAAGAGAATATGTCTGAATGTTCTGGCGAACACGACGATCCTTTACGATAAAAGAAGGCGAGACTTAGTGACGAAGAAGATTTGTCTGCCGTACCTTCCCGAGGGAGAGGGAGAGGTCGGTCGATTGGGCAGGAAGATCCTCGCTCTTCGAGTTGCGAGAGAGATCGGGAAGCCGAAGTTGGGTTACCTGCCGCATCTCCGGCGCGGGAGACGACGAAAAGAGACTATTCGCAAGATCAGCGATCCGCAACTGTCGCGTCGCGAATGGCTGGATAACGAAACTGCGAAATCGCCGAGGTACTTGAAAGGTTTCACCGGGATGTACGAAGGGGCGAGAAGAATTTTCCCGGAGCATGATGCTGCGACTGTCACCGATTCGCGAAGAAACGCTGAAGATCGCCGAGCCGTAACTTCTCCGTACGAACGACACGTACTCGATCAACACGAGGATTCTTTTCGACCGACCGCTACGGCTATGTCGGACGGTAAAGGATACAGAAGGAGGAACGCTTCTCCCGGGAGTAGTTCGATTCGTGAAAGAAGAAGCGATCTCTCTGGTGGTGACTACGAGGCAACGGTCGGCGATACTTCGACCAGCGAGGAGAAGAGATCTGGTGAAGACGAGCTCGGATCTTACACGGTGAACGTGCTGCGTTTTAAGTACAACGAAGACGATGAGACGCATCGGACAACGTCCGTTAAGTCAGACGCCGATGAAGCGATGGCGTTCACGTTCGTGCCGGGCAACGAGCAGGAATTCGTGGACGACGGAGACGACGATTTCGATCGTACTGCTGACTCTGGAGAAGGCGATAAAACTGTCAGACCGTATCGACTCGAAGATGACACGGAGGAGGAAGACGATGAATCGTCGAAGGAAATAGAAGAAGAAAGAACCGGAGAAGAAGAGGAGGAGGAAGGAAAGAATGAGGAAGAAGAGAAAGAAAATGAAGGAGAAGGAGAAGAAGAAGAGGGGGAAGATGATTACGGTAAGGACACGACGAAAAGTGGGCAAATCCGATCTCTTTTGAAGAGAAGAGGAAGAGAAGGCAAATTTAGATCTCAACATTTGCTAAGATCGCTTTATTTATTCTTCATTGATTTAATTTTCACTTATTTATACTTGCTTCTCCCGATGTTGCAATAAGAACGTTTCCTCCTTGGGTGTAATGATGATATCACATTCTAGGTCGAGCGAAGACGCCGACGTCGGTGTACGACGTGAAAATTTTGGTCGATCCGAGCCAACGTGGAACGCTGGTGGGAAAGCAGAAGAAACTGATGGACCAGGTGTGGCCTACGGAGAAGAGCGCGACGGATGACTCGAGTGGCACCAAGTATCTCGAGCCCCAGATCACGGAATCACCGGATATATTTGGCAGCACCGCTGCTGAAACTGTCGGCCTGCCCATCGAAACAACGTGTTTCTACGTCGTTCTGAAGAACGAAAGGAAGCGCGCGAGGGCAAAGCGCGATGCACGTCGTCGTGAAGGGAGCCTTCGTCTTCCAGCAAGCTCGGTTCGACCACGAGATCGTCTTCTTGAGAATGTAACGAGCGAACGTACATTGCGGAGCAAGAAACCGAAGAGGAGTGCCGACGGAGGAAACACGAGGCCGAAACTTGACGAGTTTCCGGATACCGGCGACGGGCCTTCGACGATGAGAGGCCGCAAGTTGTGCGGGATCGGCGAGAATAAGCTGAAACGTCGTACTGTCAAACACAAGAAGAGTACCAGAAATGCGAAATGCAACGGCAAGAAAGCGAAATCGGCCGAGCCGCAAAAATCACGAGTCGTCGACTCGCATGCTCCGCGAGTTCGCGAGGCGGGTAGCCGCGTTGTGGATAAAAAGAATCCGGATCACCGCAGGAGGATCGTCGCGAAGGCGAGCGTTGATCATCATATTCGAGTAGAGGACAGCGATAACGGAGAAAGTGAGGGGAAATTAAGCCGTCATGATGTCGCAGTCGCCGATCGTAGAAACAAATCCGCGCCGGGCGTTGGGAAGACGCGCGGTTGCGCGGATTGCATCTGCGACATCTCGGACGTGATCGACCGGGTGAAGTCTGTCTTGGACGGATCGAGTTATCCGTTGGACGAGATCAAGGCGCTCAATTGCAGCAGGTTCAAAGAGACCCGGGAGAAAATAGTGATCTCGGTGGACTCCGACGTGGAGGAGGACGCCAGGGCGTTTCCGCAGCCGCGTTACAACACCGAATCGCTGAAGGGGCAAAAGTACATCAAGCCGCAGGAGCTCGGGGCCGATCCCAGGGGTGACTTACCGCTCGAGAACGGTATCTTGTGAAAGTTAATTCAAATGAAATTGCCTTTCATTTGATCCCGACCGCCTCCACCTAACGTCAAACTCATAAGATCAGCAAATCGATCTTTTTCAACCTTGTAACTTTTACGTAAAACATTCTCGTTTCTCAAAATTCCACCGTTTACGAGATATTAGACTGTACCCAGACTTTTGGCTCACCCTGTATGTGCGTTTTTTCCTTTTTAATATTATTTAGAATTTTATGTATTTAAGTTTACGATCCCCGCTAATGAACTTTGATGAAACGATAAACGTTGATGAAAAGCATCGCTGGGATCGTTTGTACTTTTCCGCTTTCTCCTCCCCCGCAGATCGCGATATCATTTCGCTACCGGGTCTTAATCTGAACGTGCCCTGTAACCGAGACGGCGACGGTGTCACTTGGCTGTCGAGTGTCGGCAGGCCGAGTTACACGTGGAAACGGGCGGACGGTATCGCGCTTTACGGTGAGAAACGTCACTCGCGCGATATTCGGAAAAAGAAAGAAAGTGGACGCGAGAAAACATACGAGAGAGAAAGAAATCATTTTTTAAACGAGCTTCCCCCCCCCCCCCTTCCCCAAGGTTTCGTGGCGGAGAACGGTGACTTGGAATTGCGGAACGTGAATGCGAGAGACACGGGGAATTACACGTGCGTCGTGACGTACACGGGCGCCGACAACGAGGAGCCCGTGGAGGCCACTTACGAAGTTCGCCTGCGAGGTAAGAATTCAGCCGATTCAGCCGGACTCTATTCACGAATTTAAAGGGATTTCTTCCGCAGTCGTGACCTTGCCGAGGTACATTCTACACGGCGAGAGTCGTTATCGCGTGCGATTCTGCGACGAGAGAGGCTTGGACGCGCTGACGACGTATCTACCCTTGAAATTGAACAACGTTCTGTGCGAGGCGGACATCTGCAACGCTTACGTACTGACACCGTCTTGCTCCCGCAACCAAGCAAGTCCCTTTTTATATCTCACAGGGTGGGCCGAGTCGGATCGATGTAAGCTTCGAAACAATAGTCGTTAGTTTCTAACGAACTATTTCACCGTGCCAATTATCCGCGCGTGCTTCCCCTCCCCGTACGTCGTTTGAAACGAAAAACTAACGACGACTGTACGAAAGCTTATATCGATCCGATTCGTCCCGTCATCCGATCTGACCCGGTCCTATCCTGCATCCCGGAGCTTGCAGAATTTCGCCGGAATTCTCGTCGTGTTTCGATATTGTGTTTTTGGTATTATTCGGGTGAAAGACGGCTAAAGCAGATTCCTTTCTTGCTTTTTGCTGGCTGTACGATTAAATAAATGAATAAACAAACAAACAAATCAATACGATGAAATTAAATAAATAATTTGTCTTATTCCTCAATAACGCGATAAATGTCATATCCCTTCTGCCACTTTTCAAATATATAACACAGTTTGTATCATTGCAAAATATTCTCAAGGTGATCGTCTGATCCAATCGGATCGATTTAAAATCAGATTTAAAATTAATCGTTTAAATTCTACCGAGTTTGTAAAACGTATTCGTGAGTCGAAGAAACCATCGGTGATCTGACGGATTTTCACGAGCTTTTAATTTCATCCTATGCATTACATGCGGCGCCGATCCCGCAATGAGAGGGTATTCCGATTCTCATTACAGATCACGATGAATGTTCTGATAGTGCCGTCGCATATCGTGAAACTGACGACGATCGATCACAAACGTTGCAACGTCTTCTGCCTCAAAGCCATTCAGGACAAGCTCTCGCTGGTACTGAGTAAAAATCTGCAGATCTTCCTCGAGAAAACCAGTTAGTCGACACCGTCTTTTTTACTCGGTCGCAACTTATATCGGGCTGATGCGAAATATTTGTCATATTTCTATTTTTTAAATCTTACAGGAAGGTTCGGATATTAAAAAGAAAATATAGAAGTCCACGTTGGACTGTCGAAAAGAAATATCGAATCGATGTTGCTCGTTTTATTAGTGAAAATTGATAATCTCTCTAATAAGCATACTAATAAGTTATCGTAAGATTTGACGATCGTTTTCCGCTTCATTTAACGAACACGACAAACCTTTCGCACCATCCCGATATCACAACTTCGTGCGTATACGCGTGTGTGTATACGTGCGAAGTGTTGCGACGTCTGCAATTCACAATAGCATCTCTCTATAGAGTTCTTTAACTACAGTTATTTTCAGATTACTCCATTTCGAGCAGAAACTGGTGCCGATTGTGGAAAAGCCGTCGCTTGCGAGACGAAGGAGAGGCGAGAACGGCGAGAGCGAGCTCGACGATGCTTTCGGCGACGATGTCGGCTTATTTTCCAGCTGCCCGGCTGGATACGGTCTTCGCGGTACGCATTGTGGTACGTGAATCGCATGTGGTTGAACGAACGACAATGTGAGGAATAATATTACGAACCGATGTACCTTGCAGTTCCTTGCGACGTGGATACTTACAGCGAGGACGGGGTATCGCGCTGCAAAAAGTGCCCGCCCGGCACTTACCAGCCGAATCACGGCGCCAGAGTTTGTCGTACGTGCACTAGTCCATTGACGAGAGGCTGTTATAACATGGTACGGACGTGTGTGTGTGTGTATATTTAAAAAATCTTATAATTTCGATGATGCGAAGCTTCGATATTTTTAAAATTCGAATATCGATGCTTTCGAAAGTGAACACCAAGCCTCTAGTACGAATACAACGCCCTAATAAGATCTATCCTGCGTTATATAGACGTTAGATCGAAATAAAAGCTACATATTAAAATCACGAAAGAGTCGATCTATTACCCGTTGTTATGTGAATAATATTTCGTCGGTAGTATCGCCCAGTAAACACCAACTAACAGTAATTACATCAATGTTATAATTTCTCATTCAACAATGTGAGTGCAACGTCACAGCTGCATACAACAGTTACATTGTTGAGTGGAAAATTATGATATTGTTGTAATGTTACTGTTGGTTGGTATTTATCGGGCGTGAGTTATTTAGCTGAATAGAATAGTATCAGAATAGAATAGTATATTCTCAACGTTGTTTCATCGCAGCTCTGGAATTCGTTCTCCGCCGTGATGATGACTCTGGCGAGTCTCAGCGTGATGCTGTCGATATTCCTGCTGTTACTGTGGTTGGTCTGCTGCGCCAAGAAGAAATTCTGCGCGAAGCGAATAATCAGCGTCGTATCCGACGAAGGCGCACTTCTACAAGAGGTAGAATTACAACTTGGCGTCGTGGTTTAGGAAAAGAAAAGCAGTCAAGATCTTAGATCTAAAATACACGATTTTGTGTCTCACAGAAACACGTGGAGGAAGAACCATTAATTAAGGACGTTAGTGAGAACGAGGATCAGCTATGGGACGGTGAATATAGAATTAAGAAGAAGCGGGGGAAGTTCAGTGTAAATAGGAAACGTCGGAAGCAGAGCGAGAAGAGATACGAAAAGGCACGAGTTCGTAAGAGAAGAAAAAAAAAACACACACACGAGACGCCGCGTCTTATGAATTCCTCTTTCGTATCCGTGAAACTGATCTTTGCCGTGTAAACTTTTAACTGAACTGAAACACAGCAAAGTAAACACCCGTCATCAGTAACGTAACGTCAATGATACAATTTTCCACTGTTAATTCCCCACATATAATTTCCCACTCGACAATATAATTGTTATGTAATTGTTACATAACACACGCGTTAATTCATAATATTCGTTATATCATCGCATTTACACCGTTGAGTGGGGAATTTATAACATTGATGCTACATCGCCGTTAGTCGATGCTTACTGGCTGTATTACAGCCGAGAAATAATCATCTATCTCTGATCGTTACAGACACACGAAGACGAATGGGGATCGCATCGTATAATGGACGCGCCGGTCAACGGCCTCGACTCTTATCGGTCTCACGAAGATTACAATAACCGTGAGCCACTCTCAGTACATCAAATAGTCTTCCGTCTGATATCTCTCTCTCGTCTCCACATAAACGTCACGTACAATGATTATCAATTCTGCGCAGATTACCCGAAGCAATCGCACCGTAAAGGACCCCGTCTGCCCGAGCGTGACTTCGACACGTGATCAACGACGGATCATATCATGGAGAGTATATGACGGAAACGTGTAGCTCAAGTGAACTTTGTACAAATACTTTAGACTTAATTCCTAATTCTTGAAACCTATGTAACATCTATGAGTAAGTACCTGTTCAACTTTAACGGTTAATTATATCTAGCTTAAATAGTGTGTATTAATTACCAGGCGCCTATTGTGTATCGAAGTGAGTACGTTATAATCAAATGCTATCTGTATAAATGCATATATATGTGTATACATACATACACACATACACACACACACACATGGGAAGTGCGACATTTGCACAACTGTATACACACATAGGATAAGCGTTTATTTTATCTTCCCATCGTCAACAAGGTGACAAGATTCAATTAAAGTATATGACAAGCAAGATAATCTGGTGTCATCTGATGAGATATAGATGCTCGCAACTGCAAGGTTGTAAAATTGATATTCTATAACCCAATCTTGGTGTGATATCCACTTTTAATGAAGGTTCAAGTTAAGCGAACATATGATCCGATACTACTGAGGTCTCTTCGTTACAAATACATTGTACTTTCTATCGCAGTAATCCTTTGGCCATAGCTCAACGATCCTTCGGCATCGGCGAAACGCTACTAAAGCCGCACAGCCAGTTGATCTGTAAATAAAATAATTACTGTAATTATATCGTCTCACGTTTTGTATTCTGCACAGCCGAGGAGATTCGTCAAGCCATGAAGATTAAGTCAGGCGACGTACTAGTAATGTTTCTTCAGTTGGTGGCGAGCTATGAAGAAAGGAATGGAGAAGCCGCTGCTGATGTAGACCATGAACAATAGCAACAGCTTGTGCCTGTTCTGCACGCTGAACGGCAAGTTCTGTGCGAAGAAGGTTCAAGAGATAGGCGGTTATTACGTCAGGACATTACACAACCGAAATTGCCACTCACGTATCCAGGGACGCCGTCGTAGGGATCGTGATGTTCACTTCTGCGAATCGCGCTCGTCGTGAATCTCCTCAACGCCTGACGGCCGAACACGTTCGCCAGATTGATCATCTTCAACGTAGAAAACACCGAGCCTCCTTCGCGTAACGCACCTCGTACAATATGGTGGCCCGTCGTCTGCCTCACGAGAATCGATCGCCGCGATGAGTCGAAGTGCGTTTCCTCTCGCGTATCCGAGAATCGATTATCTCTCTTCGATACTTTAAATAAATTTATAATTACTTGTCCGCGTGTTGAGTATTTTATATAATTAATAAAAACGCTAACAGGTTGAGGAGTAATCGAATTATTGAAAAATATGAAAATTAATTAAAAAGACACAATAGCTCCACCTGGAAATTTTAATAATTTCGATACCGAGGCGATCTGTATTTAACGAATATAATAGAGTTTCGATAATAAAATTAATTAATCATGCAGATTGATTAGTTTCATGTTATATATCTTTTATTATTATCTTATAGTTTACGTTTTACTGCAACTTTTAGTGTACAAATGAAGACCGAGATAAGATTAAATAAAATTCAACCGGCTGTAACTTCCGTAAAAATATTAATGATAAAATAGTTCAGGAAGAATTTCGCAGCGCGAGGTCTCTAGTTTTCAAATATATTGTTGAATATAATATTTACTTATTTTTTTACAATGCTACGCGAATATGAATCGAGATCCGTCAAATGCTAAAATTTTTTATAAAATTCGCCGAGTTACATCTTTTGAATAAAATATGGTACATAAACGTTGACATTATTCGGAAAGTTCTAATCTTTTTCTTTAATGCGTGTGTCAGAAGATTGCAATGCAATTTTCTTTTATTGAGTTATTCAATATTGAAGCAAAAAGCATCCTTTCAACTTTTATTGCTCACAGAAGGGAAATGAATCGGGAGCACGACATTTGTTAAGCAATGAGTAGAAAGTTTAAAATCCTTTCCTTGAAATTTAATTACATTTTCGATGAAATTAAATTTTTAGTGTAAAAAACTTAACCGAAATATAAATGAAATATAAAATAAAAAATCAAACAACCATTTACTACTTGCTTGAGTTTTACCACGATCTCAGTTTTTCTTGGTAAATTCAATAACGATTCGTAGCGAAGACTTTGAAAGTAAATGTCAATATCACAAATAAAAAAGTAACAAATTTAATAATTACAAAATCGAATGGTTAAATAATCAAGACTCGAACCATCTTGGCTGAGACATAAACTTTCTGGCGGAAGAGTTTCTATTCGATACTGTTAGATGGCACCAGGTAGTCCGTTAACCGCTAAATACATATTGAATAATTTATATCTGAAAAATTCAGGCAAACTTAACGAAATGCTCGAACAAAGCGCATCCCGATCAGTCAGCTCAGAACAATTTTTAAAAATGCACCTGCCGATTATGATCGGTTTTAATATGGTAAATCTATATTGAAAAATATTTAATCCATTTTCAAGCGTTTTGTTGAATTTGGATTAGTTTTCGAGATATTAATTATTATTATTAAATTGGGTTTGCGACTCGTCAAGAAGGTTTGAGTCTCGAACTAAGTAATCGATAAATGTTGGTTGGAGAAGGTTCGAATCTCGAGTGCATGATGTCGACTATGGTTCCAAAATCTCCGCTATGAGGCGCCACCATACTTATCGAGAAATTGTGTCGTAGTACCTCTTGGCTGAGTTCCTTAGAAACATTAATATTCAAATTTGAAAACGATTGTACACCTTTGTTTTATTTTCGTTTACCTTTAATTTTGTTTTTCCTATTCTCTGTTTACATTAAGTGCATCTCGGAACATTATGTTAAGAATTTCCGAAGTTTACGTTTGTGTTCATACTCACATTTGTATTTATACCCATAAACATAATTTTAGTTTTACTTTATTTGTCAATTAGATATATTTAGGGATAAGTTTATTAATGTTTTACGTGCACCAAATATATATATATATATATATATATATATATGTGTTATTAAATCGCGATTTTATTTAAAACTTTTTCATTGCGATCGTCTTGTTAGTATCTCAACATTTATCATAAGATTTGGGTGTTTTCTTAAGTTAAGACATGCATATTGTAATCGAATTGTAATCGAATAGACAAGTATTTAATTTAGACTGCGCATAGAAAATATTATTATTTAACATTGGGTCGCATAGGCTGGATTCTTAAACCCTGCGCTCTTGTACAATTTTTATATTGAATAAAAGAAAAATGAAATTAGGTCGTAGTACGACTCAACAGTGGATCAGGCGTCACTTCTATTTTTCAAAGTAGTATGACTCACCGGATGATCAGCCGCACTTATATTAAACATGTATAAAATTCAACAGGCTGCAATCCTGCAAATGAAATGAAAATAACGAAACGGCTTTGGAAGCATTTTGAAACTTGAAATTTCTACTTTTTAGGAATATGAAATCCATAACATTATTTTTGTTTATTGCTAAGTTACATCGAGCTAAATGAAAAATGACGACCGATCAATTTTTAACCTCATGTTTTACTTAAATTTTTATGCCGAAAGAAGATATAAATATTAACACGCAAAATGCATTTTTTAGGAATATTACAAATTGCAATGTTTATGTACGATACTTCATTTACATATTACGTAAAATTCGGCGAACTTAATAAAAAAATTTTTACATTATTTTCGTGTTCATTTCATATTTATGCGATGCCAGGAAAAATAAATGTACATCGTATTCAATGATATATTTGGACGCTAGAGAGTTCACGCTATAAAATGTTTCCCGAACTATCCCTTTGCTTTATTTTTGCGAAAGTTACAACTCGTTGAATTTTGTCCGTGTTTTACGACTGAGAAAAACAATCAGCCGTAAATCAAAATAACTCTTATTTTTCAGCAACACGATTCTACAAAAAGTGAGTCGAGGGTAATATTTTAAATATATTTCTATCGGTTAATCTATTATATTTTCCCGACATTCTGTTTATATGAAATGCGCGGCTATAGATTTCAGGATAGGTAGGATAAATGTGGAAAATGGTGGGTGAAGATAAAAAGCGAAGAAAACAGCTGCAGAGTATACGCATAAATATTTATTTCCGTACATGATAAAAGATAACTGTACAGGGGGATATTACGGGATAATTTGAATTTTCCCATTTTCCGAGCAGGAAATTCATCTGAAACTTAATTAAACCGTGCTGTTTATGTAAGACCACAAGGGAGGGGGGGAGGGGGGAGGAAGCAAATTGGTTTTCTTTTTTCCCGCGGTGTGATCTCGCACCCGCTGGTAACAACTGTATAAGGGCATTTATTTTCCGCTTTGTTACACAGAGAATCAGCGTCGTTAAATAATACGCTAAATAATACAAATAAACATTGCATTTTGCGGCGTGTGTACATATCCGGTAATAAATTACGCGCGAGAAAAGATTAACGCTTTATTATTATGTTTTCGTCGGGTACACACAGAGAGGGAGAGATGGGGG
>NW_014555521.1:35730-77956 GCF_001313825.1 Dinoponera quadriceps
GGGGGGGGGGGAAGGAAACGCTGATTTTTATATAATCGTTACCGTCCGCAGCAAATTCGTGCATTCTTCATTAACTTCCGCCTGACAAATATTTCGCCGGCGATTCAACAGTTGTTCGCAACAGAGCTCGGGCGAGTAACTATTTATTCACGAAAACGTCGATAAAGATTGAATCTCGATTAATCTTTCCTTAAATATATGTATGAATTGTTGGCGCGCGCGGGCTATCGACAGCGGCCGACAGCATCGGTAACATTCGAATAAACAACGGCGGCTAATTATCGCATAATAAAGTTCGCATTGCGCGATTTAATTAATTAATTCGCTTGACCCCCGGCGGCGCGGTTGTCGCGCGCGCGCGCGCGAGTGAACGGACGGGCGGTGGATACTATTATTCGAAATCATTTATTGAACAACGCCGTCGTATTGTCGCGAAACAATCGATGTACATACATCTTTTTGTTCCGCGCTGTTGTGAAATTACAATGACTTTAATTAGCAGCCATTGCGAATTGTCTTCGGTAACCATTGCGAATTGGGCTTGGACTATGTGTGTAGCGCATACCGCGCTGTAATAAACGTTCACAACACTCTCGCTCGTATGTGTGTGTGTGTGTGTGTGCGCGCGTGCGTGCGTGTGCGTGAAAGAACGTGCGCGTTGTATCTGCGGCCGAAGGTGCACGAGGAATTTAACGCACTCACACACCTGAAACTTTGCTCACCTTTATTTTCTCCAAGTAAGAGAGCGCGCAGGCCAGGTAAAAAGCAAATTTCAGGCGTAAGAGTACTGTCAAGAGACACACCGGGCTCGATTCGTGTGTAAAAACCTCGCGCGCACCAGTCCGTTTCCTCCTCCCCTCCCCTCTCCGCCGTCTTCCCTTCTTTCTTCCTTTCTTACTCTTCTCCCTTTCCCTCTTCTCCCGAGGTACGACAGGGTCGCGAAGGTACAACGTCACAAACACACCTGAAACTTTGCTCACCCAACATTAGGTGTACGGGCCGAGCAAAGAGTCAGGCCCGCCTGTAACGCTTCGGCATTATTTGTCTCCCACTCCCGCCTTCTTCCTCCTTTTCTTCCTCTTCTTCGGTTTTTCTTCTCCGGTCCTCCCGCCGACGTTAGGAGACGCACACACACGCACATATACATACACACATAGACGCACGGAGAAAAAGAACCGAGCATGAGAACGGAGCGGTGTACGAATGCTGTTGCTTTTTCGTTTCACGAGCGAGGTGCTTGAAAATACAAAGCGGCGCTTCCGGTAAGCGAGAGCTTTTACCGCTATCCACTCCGGTTGCCGTGCGGTTGCTCGCCTTTGGTTTCGCATTCGCGCGACTCGATATCACGGAATGCCCGCGGAATGTCTGAATTACCACTTTGGAGGGATGATTTAATCCGCCGCTCGTGATACCACCGAGACAATTATTTCTCCCGTGAAAGTAGAAGGCGCACACACACACACACACACACGTACGAGCGGCCACGCGCACGCGCGCGTGCATTATGCTGGCTCGCGCGTCCTACATTCCTCCTCGCGCGAGAGGCACGAGCCGCCTGTAACAAAAAGCAAAGCAAGGCTCATTCGTTAAGTACAGTACAGTAATTATTGAACATGGCTGTTATAGTTATTACAGCTATTAATCACGTTAGTAGTTAAATTAATAATCATCGGCAATTTATTGAATAATATACGTGAAAGGAAAAAGAAGTGCTGCATTCAAGTAAACATTTACTAAAATGTATTGGAGTAATCATCTTATTATATGGGTTAAATAAATATTCACTTGAATATAGCGCTTCTTTCTTTCGGTGCGTGTTCTGCTTATACAAGGCGACGCGATATTCTCGCTTGTACATGAGAATATCTATCCCCGACTTCAGACTAATTTCCTCCCCCGTGTAGTCACTTCAGTTATTAATTACAAAAGCCGTTACAATCGACAATTATTACTAATTATCCCAACTTTTCTCCCAATAAACTTCCCTTTCTACGCGCGGTCTCTGTATTTTACCGGGGTCGCACAGGGTCCAGTGAAGACTCCCGTTCTCATTTTTTGAGAACGTCGCCCGATTGCGAGGAGGAAGAAAAGAAAAAAAAGAGGGGTGGGGGTGGAGGAAAGAAAATGAGAGAAAGAGGGGAAGAAGAAACGCGACTCACGAAAGGACTGCCGCGTCGCGGTCCTCCTCGACTCTCGACTTCGGCCGCGAAAACTTTTCCGTATGCGCGGCGCAGGGCGGGCTGTTACATGGAGGAGTGCGGACGTTTCGACGTCGTTCCTCGTGAAAGCACCCTTTCTTCGGGGCACACGGCCCGCTCGCGATCGTGCGATGACTCGCACGATAGCGAGAGAGCCGTCGGCGGAGGAGAAGCCGGGGGAGACGGCGGAGGGGGCAGGAGGATGAGCGGCGCGGGCTAAGTTCGTGAGGAGGATAGAGTGCGCTTTCATTTGGCGTGCATGCACGCGCACGTACGTAGCCGGGAGGAGGGGAGAAGAGCGAGAGGTGATCATCAGACTCATGGAATGCGAGCGTCAGGAGAGATAGGAGATTACGTCAGGGGCTCCATTTAAATGCCCGGCATTGCTGAAATTGGTCCGAGGTGACCCCTTGACTTTGGGACCCGTCTCTCTCTCTCTCTCTCTCATTTCTTTGTCTGGCCGTTCTTTCTCCTCCAACTTTTTCCCGAGCGCAAGATGGGACGCGGGGTTATCCGTCGGTACAAAGGGACACGGTCACGAGCCGCCGGTGACGAGGAGGGACGACGAAGAAAGGTCCCGGAGAGGCACGAAGAAAGAAAGGCAGAGGAATCTCCTGACGGGCCGCGGAGAGAAGACGACGACGCGTTATCGCCGCCGAATCTGCTGATTTACCTTCAAACCGCGCCTCATACGCGGAGACGCACTCGGGGATCCGAGGGATCTAGGGCGAGACAACTCGTTTTCTTTCCTCCGTCGGATCGGTTGATCCTCGCGGGGAAAGGTAGGGGTCGTTCACAGCGCAGGACGTTTATTGTATTTGTCACCGGCATAGAAATTTCACCAGGCTTTCCCGTTCACGGTACGGGTTCCGGCTAAAATGCGCAAAATTCTCCCCAAAATAGGTCGTCCGATCGCGATACCAATTGGGAATCCCGTTTTTATCCCGGACATTGCCTTTCAGTTTCCTACAGAGAAAATATCCTGCGATTTAATTGGGGTCCTCTCTGATTTCCCAAAATAGTGGTGGGTCTCAGTTGATGGATCAGGTTACACCCACGACACACGAGATGTCAGTGCAATATTGTGTGCAGTGATATTCTAATAAGTAAATATTAACGTTGGTAATATTAAGCACGTGCACATTTAATTCGAAATTTCGTTCATTTCATGAAGGGGCAGGCTCAGGGAGCCGCGTAAATTCCGCATTGTCGTCGGTAGGAAGTCGTGCTAGGAGCTGGTGTGGGCCGAAGGTTCCAAGGACGATCGGAAAAGCGAGAGCTGGCGAGCTCTCTAATTGACGTAATATTCTCGGGAGAAATTCTCCCGAGCCTCTTCTCTCTCTCTCTCTCTCTCTTTCCCCCTCCCTCTCTCTATCGTTATAATAACGCGCCCGTCGCTGTGTTGTCCTTATTATTTATTGATGTTGACTCACATAACTCGCGCTCGCTCGCTCGTTCGTTCGCTCCCGCGAGCTGACTGGCTCTTCATGGCAATTTTCGGGAAGGCATTAATCATGCAGGTCGGGAACTACTTGTATATGATCCGGGTGGGCAAACAACACCGGCGGTTGAATACGCTAATGCACACGCCGGTACACAACGGGGGCGAAGGATTAATATTCTTTCCCCGTGCGTCGTCTTGCTCTCCCCCCTCCCCGCGCGTTCTCGGCACCGTTTGTTATTCCGGCTGCCTCACACAAAATCCTCCGAGCTGTGCCGGCCACGATATGATTATTCGTGTGTTACCTGTGATGCAGGCGGTATGTGTGTGTGTGCGTGTGCACCACCGACCGACCGTTATTTTCCGCTTAGATACGCGCCGCGGAATAGACAAACGAATGGATGACGACGGATCGGCGGAATGACGGAAGACGCGGGGCATGTTAGTTTTCATGCCGGCCGGTCTCTTCCGCCGCGATGACGACCGAGAACCGTTCGGGGGACTCGCGACTTCGAAGCTCGAGTGTCCGAACGCGGCGGTTACCACACGTTGACTGTGCCGGGTTTTCACTGATTGTACGAAAGTTTAGCTGATAATTGAAATACTAAAGGTACAGTAAAAAGTGCGAAATCCGAATAATTATAAATAATTACTTCGATACTCCTTAGACAATTTTTTACTTGGAAGAAGTAAATATTTTACTTGGATCAAGTAGATGTTACTTGATCCAAAATGCTGCTTGATCTATTCTAATGTTAAAATAGTTCCATATATATTGTAATCCGAGACCTTCTATGAAATAAATAGAGTGATGTTTTAATTAAGAATAATTATGGTGTATGATGGGTCAAGTATCTCTCCGACTGAGTCTGAACGAGGGTCTCGTGATCACTTGAGATATCAATGCGACGGCATGATATCACGTACAAAGTTCCCGTTCACGTCTCTACCCTCCCACGTGTTGTCGATTAACGCACGTGTATTCTTCGAGTAATTTCCGGCAGAAAAGGCTTTTAAACGCTCGCACTCGTATCACATCGCCGAGTATCTCGAGGCACTTCGACGGTTCTTTACGATCTTTTAGCGAGCTCACGCTCGCTCAAAGGACACACGCCGAGAATTCTTTGAAAAACGCTACTTCGAGAGAGAGAGAGGGAGAGAGCAATTCCGTCTTTCGCCTGGCTATCGAATCGCTATCGAATTTTATGGCGTGACTTGGCTCGCTCTGAGATCCTCCGCTTTTCAAGCGAGATCGATCGATCCAGCCGCAAAGAGGTGGATGAGGAGGGGAAAAAGGGGGAGGAGGATAACATTGAACGCGAGGAGGTAACGCAAACAAGGTGGATTCCCACCTCGGCCGGGAGATAACGATGACGATAATCGTTTGGGGAAACGCGAGGTCTTCTCTATTTTTGGATTTCGGGAAGATTTCACAGCGGGCTCGGCGCCCAGTACACACAGGCGGCGAGAGATACGCGCGAGAGCTACGAGCGAAAAGCGCGACCTCGCGGTGGGGGAAAAAAGAGAAAGAAAGAAAGGAAGAAAGAAGCGAAATGAAAAAAACACCACGCACCGCTTATGAACGGATTCGATGGCACACATTTATCCCGGGCCCGGAACCTACTGCACACGGCGGATGATCGATCGATCGATCGACCGATCGGCTGAACGGCCGAGGGAGCGAGCGAACATCGTTCCGAGCGGACAGGAGCGATATTTTCCGAAATATTTTCGGGACACCATTTTTCGGCTCGCTGTGTTACATTTTACACGCGCCCGTGGCCGAATTGATATTCGGCGGAGCGATTGTTCGCGGCGCGCCAACGAGATTATTTCCCTGCCGATTTAATTCTCGACGGCCATCAATATAGCCGAAGATCGCTTTTTGATTATTGTTATACCCGTGTGTTGTTTCGGCGCATTTGCATGCTTATTACCCCGCGTCGCTCGGACCTCGCGAGTGTGTGCGTGTTTTAAGTCGCGACGAGACGCGCTCGCGGCCTCATCGCACTCTTTGAATTTCTCCGAGCAACCCCCCTCCCCCTCCCTCTTTCCTCGCCCCCGGTGGAGAAGTAGAGTGACAGTCGAATTATCGTGGGAGATTTTTCACACGGGGGAAAAATTTTGCTGAAACAGCAAAGTGTTTTGTTAATATAGTGACGGCGAAGGAAATTGGTTTGGACAGCGGAAAGATTTATTAAGGGTGTCAATTTGTTATTCGCTGGATATATGAACGGCAGAGTAGTTTGATTACGCCGATTAAATTTCATTGCTGTCGCAACGACGTTCTGCCGCAGCAGCAAAATTATTTTTACTGTGTGACGCATTTTTTTTCCGCTGTCATTATATTAACAAACAATTCGCTGTTGTGGCAAAGCTTGTTTTCCCCGTGCACACCTCCACAAAGTCCGAATTACAAACTCCGTTACGAAAATATTTCACCAGTTTTTAGCACTCGCGAGAACTGTTAATTTGGGTGGTGAAAATGCGCGTATTCGGCTGAATGAGTGCGAATCCGTTTTTAAATCGGAAAGGGACATTTTCCGTAATAACGAGTGGTCGTAGCGGATTGCATATTCGAATGCCGCATGTATAATCCAATATTAAGGTACCATTGGGTATTTTTGAGTAATAAACACGTGCACGGTGCTGTGTAAATTTCAGGTGTATAAACGTACATACAGCTACGAGTACGAAATACTCGTTTAACTCTCACGAGCATTCAATTGCGCACTTTAAAGTAGCACGGGTAAATACCCGACTCTTTAACGTGTTTCTTTCCGCATTGAGACGAAACCGAGTAAAAGAGGAACGTATTAACGCGATGTCATTCATCAGCTGGAAAACGAGTATCGAAAACGGGCGAATCTCCTCAAAATTATTCAGGCATACTCAGGCGTATACTCGTCATATTCCGTCGCTTAACAGACTGTGAGTGCCTGAGAGTGCGAGAAACGAGCATAAAAATAATAAAATAGAATTAAAAACAGGCGAAAAGCCATGTAAGGAGTAAAAATAGTACGAAATATTTTCGTAAGTTCGATGCGTTATATTCAAAATTCTGCGTGCTTGTTCCGTAACTTTTAGGCCGGGTGTGCGTGGAAAAACACAAGCAGTAAGAAAATTGACCAACCACGATCAATTATTCCTGAACTGTAAAGAGAACAATCTCCGTGGTTAGTCGATTTGCTTACCGCTTGGGTTTTACCGCGTGCGTTTGTCTATGTACTTTCCTGGCCTTAACAGCGACATCGTTCAATGTTGGCAAGTAGCTATTATGTTATGCGATAAATCTGCGAGTTACAGTTACAGAGTGTGCTTGAAAAAATTGCAGAGTAGATTTGTCGGGCTGCGCCTCCGCTCTCCCACGTGTTCCACGATTAGCGCGTGTACATTCTTCGACTAATTTCCGGCAGGAAGGGCTTTTCAACGAGGCATCGTCGTCGCAGTCACCGTCGTGTCGCCGAGCGTTCGAAATATCGGAACTTCGCAACGGCTCTCCACGATCTTTTAGCGGGCGAGCGTCTTGAATCTCGGAGAAGTAGACTCGTCGAAGAAATCGCCCGTCCATCAAGAAATATAAACCCGATAAAAGCGCCGCTCAAAGGACACACGCCGGAAACTCTTTGAAAAATGCGACTGTATGAGAGAGAGAGAGTTCCTCGTCTCCTGCTTGGCTATAGAATCGCTATCGAATTTCCTAGCTTGACTTGGTACACTTCGAGATCATCATCACCATCGCTCTGAATGGTCGAGTGAAGAATATTTTCATTCGAAAACGAAGAGTGAATCCGATATACTCCGCTGTCACTGCAACAAATTCATTTTAATCGAGTGAAACGCTCACTAGTGTCGCATGTGATATCGAGTGGCAGTACCTTCACTATTCGAGTAAAAACTTTTTATTTATTTATTTTATGTATTTATTTCATTTTCATTCGCTTTGAACGAGACTCTACCGCAAGAAATTTAAAGGGTACGTATATATAACTGTATATGTGTGTATATATATACGAACAAGATGCATTGTAAAATGCCGAATATTTATCGCAGAGACGAGATTACACGAGCCCCGATATTGCTTCATGCACGATTTTAAATTCGGCCGCAAATTCACCGAGAAATATTTATCTAACATCGATTGATATTTATTTAATATTAAATTGCAAAGAGAGAGAGAGAGGGAGAGAGAAAGGTTATTGCGAAAAAACCGGCTTCGATATCGCTAAGGATTTCACCGCTGAGATATCGTTCGAGTTACTTTTCAACGCTCCTTATACAAACGCTTAATGCGCATCGGAAATAGTCGTCCATGGGATTACGTAATGGTATAATGATATACGTTTTGCTAACAAAGCTAGAGCTTTAAGCTACTTCGGCGGCTCGGCCGTAAGAAGAAACGAAGGAAAGAGAGAGAGAAAGAGAGAGAAAGAGAGAAGCAGATAGAGGAAGGAGGGAGAGGAGGGGGGGATAGAGAGAGAGAGAGAGAGAGAGAGAGGCGAGCGCAAAAAGGGTGTGCCAGCGTTTGACAGGAAGTTGACCCAACATCCGGTTCTAATGTATTTCCGGCTGGTTACAGCTATCAAATCGCACGGGTCTGCGGTTTCGCTCTATTTCTCTGTCTCTTTCTCGCTTCCTCTCCTTCAGTCTCTCTCCGTCTCTATCCTCTTCCCGTTAACAATGCTCGCTCTTCTACTGCGAATTAGTAACGTATATAAGGACGGCCACCGAATGAAGTTTTCATTACGGTCGTCAACGTCACTCGGGGAGGATCGATAGAAGGGCGAAAACTGTTCCCGATTAGTAACTCGCGCGGGCGTAAATAATTCATCATGCAACCGTGTCAAAGTTGTAGAAACTACCAACGATTAACACCACGTATCGACGCGCGCGTGAAACGAAACGAGGGTAAGTTCACGAGGAAGACCGCCGTCTAGAGAACCTCCTCTCCCCTAAATGCGTTATAGTCATGCCACGGCCATTTGCAATCTCGAGGGCTCGTAAAACAAGGGAGCAGGATTGCAGCGGTTAAAGTCGACTCCGCCCGCGAAAAAAAGGCCCGTTAACGAATCGGTTGAAATGGAAATCGATTGAACAAGCACTCGGTTCTTGTTACCCCCCCATTCCCTCCCCCATTCGTTCTCTCACTCCCCCCTCCTCTCTCTCTCTCTCTCTCTCTCTCTTTTCTCTCACTCTCGTCTAACGTCGGCTCTTTCTCAGTTTCGCAAGATTGAAATCGCGCTCTCGAAATCTGGAAAACAGACGAGACGAAGAGAGAAAGAGATGCGGGCGGGGACGTGGGACCGGGCAGAGGATGAGGGATAATTGTATTGTAATTGCATCCTTCGAGCTACATGCGCCGGGAGAGAAGGAGAGGGAGAGACAGAGGCAGAGGAAGAAGAAGGAGAAGCGGAGCCGCGTCGGAGTCGAGCCGAGTCACGGTTGACCCGATTTTTTTCTGCACGGTGGGAGTGCGCGCCGGTTCCGAACTGAAACTAATACCCGCGATGGTGAGGGCAACGGGCGAGAGGAGAGAGAGAGAGAGAGAGAGAGAGAAATGAGGGAGGGAGCCGCACGACAGCGGAGGGCAATGGATCTAAAGTGGCGGTCGTCGTGGTAGAGAAAGAAGAGAGAAGGCTGAGAGACGAGGGGGAGAGAGAGAGAGAGAGAGAGAGGGGGAAGGAGAGGGAAAGAGGGCATCCGTGGATGGAGGCAATGCGGGAGGATAAGTCGCGCGGACTTATCCACAGGGTGTCCCGCGTAATTGCAAACGCCGATTGTTCACGTCGAACGGTGAGAACGGTCGGGACGATCCTCCGCTTAGTAGGAGATTCGACGGATTTCTCTTCCCGTATAAACAGCGGGGAACGATGATTGCAATAATCTCCCGCATTTTCCTCTCGTAATTAGAGAAGCGAAATTACCGTCGTTAACATTAGCACCGCTCGCTATCAGCATTATACATACGTGTTGACGATGGTAACAAGGAAAAAAATCGTCTCTCCTATGCCCACTATGTATATGTTTTCCACAATTACGTGAAGGAAAATAACGAGCGAATTGTTAAAGATGTGCGTTATTATTCACAGGGGGATCGATACAATCGTTTCAACACGTTGTCGACAACCCGTTAGAAGATTATCCGTCGCGTCGTTCATTTGCAGGTAAGTCAATTTCGGTAATTTTTCGACGACGCGTCAAATCGCGTGAATGGGTGTGCGCGAAAACGCGCGTCCGTGTGAAACTCTTTTAATCCCCGATTACAAGCCCATTCTCTATCTCTCTCTCTCTCTCTCTCTCGTCTCTCCATTGACGCTCGGTGCTCCGAAATTACGATAAAGAAAGGGATTAGCGCATCCGCCGGCGCCGCGCCTTCGCAACAACGTAACGACGCGCACATATACGCGCGCCGTGAAACGGCTCTTTGTAATCCGCGACGAGACAAGCGCCGATCGATAAGCGCGTTATATGCATTAGGAGGCCGCCGCCGTTGCCGCCGTCGTAGCGCAGGGAAGGTGTTCGTTCGATGGAAACGTCAAGAAAGCCGAAGAAGAAGGAAGCGAAGAATCCGAATCGAGCGTGTGTGCATCGCCCCACCTTCGCCGTAGATGGTAAAGACACGGGTGTTATTATCGCGCCACGTGAGTTCACGCGTTGTCACGTCGTATCGTAAGAATGAGTCACGGCTACGAGTCTACGACGACTCGTCGTAGTCGCGCGACGGAAAACATCTCTGTTTGTTTCTTGCCTTCGTCCTCTTTCCCTCTCCCGTAAAGTATTCCAAACGACCCCCTTCGCCGACTTTCCTCGCCGCGTCTCCGCGTTTCCTTCGCGCCGATGAGGTCCCGCGCGTCCCGAGGTAGTTGTAGCGCAAAATGAGTTTCTCGAAGAATTGAATCTACATGGAGAAAAAAATTGGAATCGTTAAATCGATCGAATTTCCAACAGCGGTGTAATTGATGCTAATCTTCTCGATTCAATGGCGGATATTATTGAAACTGCCGCGTGTATTGTTTCTATAATTGCTTATGTATTGTTTCAATAATTGAAGTAATAGTTTCAATGATATTGCTATTGAGTCTACAAGATCTACCCGAGTTATGCGGGCTGTTGGAAGTTCTATTGCTTCAACAGCATTTTTTTCGTGTATATGTAGGTTTAAGTATGATCTGATTATTAGCGCGATTATAAGTAGATTGACCATTCGGAAGCTGAGATATTCGCGACTAATGACTTATAACTTTTTATACATATTCTTTGAGGTTAATGTCCTACTTTAAACTTCTATTTTTAATTCCTCCTAAGCCACAATTAGGATTTTAATGAAAAACAACTGTGATATTAAGGACTAATATAGAGATGTTAAACAAATATTTCAGAATTATTGACCGTTTTGTTTTGAAAATATAGCAATAGGAAATTTGCAATTTATAGAAATACCCGCAATATACATATGCACATATTTAAATATTTATGTCACTTTCTACTATGTGCGCACCTTTATTAGTTCAACTGACGCATAAATGAAGTATTAAAAGAAAAATAAAAAATTAATATCTCCGCGTCTGTAATATTATGTATATTTCTCTTAATTTCGTTCGAAATTCACATTTATTACTCAGATAATTAAAAAAGTTACAGTATTTTATTTTCAGTAAATAATAAACTTACACATAAAAGCCCTTTAACACTTTAATGGCCGCTCACACAACATGTGTGTGATAGCCGGAACAACTGTTATTGTCCGCTCACACAACACGTGTGTGATGCTACCGCCGAAAATTATTGGCCAGTACCACACTCTCTGTGTGATGACTTATGAATGTAAACAAGTGATTTTATGAATGTAAACAGCAAATTTTAATAAAGTTTTTTTAAATTAATTCTTCAAAAATATTGCCGGCCCCTGGCGACGTTTGACTGTATAGACGTGCGGCTATTAAAGTGTTAATATCGTCACTGAAAATTCGGCGCTCTGCGACATAATTACCTTAAAACGTTAACCGACGCCTCGATTTCCGGTTGTGCGAAAGCTGGCGCGCTAATGGTCGAATTACCGGGAATTTCTACGACAAAATGTAATTTCATAGGCATGTACAGAGTGTTGACCGGAAATCGTAGCACAACCGGAAGCAAGTGCGTTTTTCCATGTATGCGTATGTGAGTGATTCCTCCGCGTAAAAGTAAGTTGAAAATGCAAATCGTCCACACGAGGCGTCCTTTTCGAGTGAGTCGAATTTGCTGATTCTCGTCGCGGGTGCGCGTGGACTCGGCTGTGCCTTGTCCTTCACCTCGTTTCACCG
This sequence comes from Dinoponera quadriceps, assembly GCF_001313825.1. Taxonomy (NCBI): domain Eukaryota; kingdom Metazoa; phylum Arthropoda; class Insecta; order Hymenoptera; family Formicidae; genus Dinoponera; species Dinoponera quadriceps. The sequence continues at coordinate 47,673 of NW_014555521.1, forward strand.
GCTTCCCGTTGTTGTTGGCCGAACAATTTCGGTTTTTTCGTCACAGTCAATTATGCTCCGCGCGTGATCCGACGCGACGCGGTGGCGGCGGTCGCGGCGCCGGCCGCGACATTTAATGTGTCATTCCCCGTAATAACGCGACACACGTCACGCCGATCGCTCTCGTAATACCGCCGTCGCCGATCGTTCGTACGTTCGTTCTGCTCGGTCGTTCTGCACGGGCGACTTTCGAGTTTATCCGGGCATACGTGACGCGACGTGATACCGCGCGCGCGCCTCCCTCCTCACCTTGGATTCGGACTCTCTCTCTCTCTCTCTACCTTTACGAGGCGTCGATCGATCGCCGACGCGGCGCGGAAACGCGTCGCGGAAAGGAATAAGAAAAACGACGCATCCGGCCATCCGGACGTTAAAGTCCGACGACGCCGTTTCAGCGTCGCGAAATAGATCACCCGGCTTATCCGGCTTTATAGCCGACGGCGAGTACGCCCGCGCGGAAGCTTTTTCGCGCACGTACCGCGAGTTATTTCAACATAATCGCTCCGCGAACTGCCGCGCAGCAGGCAAAAGCGGGGGGGGGGGGGGNGGGGAGAAAGAGAGAGGGAGAGAGAGAAATAGATGACAGAGAAGAGAGGGGAGCGGAGGGGCAGGAGGGAACTAAGAATCAGCTTCGGGAAAATATGATTTGCTCGATTCACGTGTCCTTCCCGGAGAAATCAGGCGGTGCCGGGGTTGAAAATTCGCGAGAGACGCGTATCGCTGTGATTGCTCGCGCTGTACTACGTTCGCTCTCTTCAAGGAGATTATTGAGAAATTCGAACAATCCGCAACGGCAGGCCTGCGTCTGATGCGTCAATTATCGAGAAATGTCAGCTCGCGGCGCGAGGGTGAGCGAGAGAGAGCGCGCGCCCACTGTAAAGCCGCGCAACGCCCGACGAAGAAAAGCGGATCAGCGCGAAATAGCTGCACCGGAGAAGGAAAAAGGTCAATCTCGGCTAAAATTATAGTTATTCTCGGCGCTAACTATATTTTCCGCCGCTTTGACAAAGACGCAGTGAGAATTTTGAGGAATTTCCCACCCCCCACCGTTTGACCTGCGTCTGACGCAGTCGCAGAATGCATGTGACTATCTTTGCTCACATACACACACACACTGTGTAAAAGTATTTGTTAGAAAAATTATTCTTCTGACTGCAATTATTTTTATATTATTATTTTACATTTTATTAATATATCGTATATTAATTTATATATAATTATATATCATATCACGTTAATATATATATATATATATATATATGAAAATATCGCCATAATTTCAATATTATATGTAAAACATTATGTGTAAACATTTCAACATTATGTAAAATTATGTAAAATTTAATTGATATCGTGTACAATTCTTGCAATAAATCAGTAATTACAGTTTTACAGTAATTACAGTTATGTACGTTTTTTTCTTATTTAAACTATCGAAATCCAAACAATTTTAGCATTTATTCAAATTAGTGACCAGTACGATATATTATTTTATATTAATAAAAATTAAACGTAAATAGTTTTAGCAATAATTAATAGTTACTTTACTGTGCAATTAGTATATTATAGCAGTCACAAATGTCTAACACTTTTTTCCAATGCAGCGAGAATTTTTATACACTTGAGGAGAAAAATAGATCCATCGCCCTGGGGAATGTTTCGACACGCGGTATATCGCGAAGATCTCGCAGTGCGTACGTCCTGCGGACGTGTACGTTGTTGTGATATATCTTAGGAAACGTCTGAAAAGCATGTGGATCCATGCTGAAGAGCATGGAGATTTCGCGTTTGTTCGTTCGGCACAATCGCGTTCCTTTGACGCACGAAGACGTCGGGGAACTTAGCGCGGTGTCTCGTCTAAAACACGCAATCGCGAGCTTTCGACGGCGTCGACGGCGGTAGTGGCGGCGGAATGGCGTCTTCGTGTAAACCCCGATGATGACGCGCTGGCACCTAACAACGCGGATATCTTCAAACAGCGCGCGCGCATCTCGCCTCGTTGCACCGCGCGTCACAGAAGACCTTCCTGGTTCCTATCGCGAGCGAATTCCGAGTGCGCACCGGGCTGCCTGTGAGCAGTCATACTACAGAATTAGACTCGCCGGCCTCGTCGAGTCCTCCGACGGAAAATCCCGGTGAAACCGGGAAATTCCCAAGGGGGTGGTGCGATGGGAGACACGAGTTCGATGAAAAAACGTAAACTTTGGAAGAGAAGAAATTCGTATCCTGAGATATGACTTTCGGTATTTGCGATCATTTATAATTATAATTTGCACCATTATATCAATAATAATAATAATAATATATTTACGGGAAAATACCCTTTGGTTATTTTTAAAATAGGCCGAATTGCCTGTAAAGATACGAAAGAAGAATATCCAATCGAATGTTACATTAAAAAATAAATTATAAATTAGTAATAAAGTACAATGATATTGATGCGAAAATAAAAACAATAGGCAGGAAAAGACAAAAAATTAGTAAATAAGCAATATATAAAAAGAGAAAAAATATACACATAATATAAATTAATTAGGTCGAGTTAATCTTTTAACGGCAAGATGAATTTTCGATGTATCCAAGAAAGTGGGGTTGGGTCCGACTCTAAGCTCTATTTTGTTCATTTTTCATATAATCAATGTACCAGATGGTTTAAAAGAAGTAACTAATAACATGAAACATCCTTTAAGAAGAAAAACAGCGCGTACACGTTGTAAAATAAACGAAGTCGTGGGGTCAATCTGACCCCTCAACTTACCGTTAGAAGGTTGAAGATGGCGGTAAGTGAATTTCTAAAAATTTGAAGATATTCTATTGAAAATATCATATATATGTATATATAATTTAATATAAATAATTCTAATTACTATCACAATACTACTTATAATTACAATTGCACAAATGAAATAATTATAGTCAGGAGAACGAATTTTTTGTGGGAGGACGTCATTACAGTGTAAGCAATAGCAACATACAACCGTCCTAACAATCACACACGCATCTTGCCACAATTATTTTTTGTCTGAACAACAAGAACACAATTAACATTGAAAATGACAATTTTCATAAAATTAACCATCTTTTCTCTCTCTCTCTCTCTCTCTCACTACGCAAGAGACCCTCCAACGAGGGACGCCTCGTCCTCGCGCGCTAAAGACGGGCCGCTGACACGTATCTTTTGTCGCACTCGCGCGACGAAAGTCGTGGGGTCAATCTGACCCCTCAACTTAAGTCTTAGAAAAGTCTTCAAAACACCTTCGCGGAATCGCACTCTCGAGGAAACGGGAACGCGCTTTTCTCTCACGCATTTCGCGCAAAATCGCGAAAGTTCAGTTTTCCGCCCATTGTGCGCACTAATCTGCGCACACGGAGAGACGATGACGACGACGCGGTTGCATCGGTCCGTCGCACACAGCCAACCGCGGCCCTGAAGAGTCTCGTTTGGCGCGAACTGCTTACGTCATCGCATCGCCGCACGCAACATTTTTATCGCCTCGGAAAACCATTCGCGCGCGCTCGCCCTATCCGGCTCGCGCGTTCTCCACCGCTTTTCCCCGGGCTTGCTCATTAGTTTTTCCCGGTGTGCAACATATCGCGTCACGTCCCGTCGTCATTCGTCCGCTTCCGCTCGGCGTATTTTCAAACGGCGGGGCTCGTAGATTTTCCAGGATTTCGTAACGTCGCGATATATAGCTGCGCGACAGCGGCATGACGCAATCCACGAGAGAGAGAGAGAGCCGCGTCTCAGAGCCACCGTGCGTGAGAGATATGCTTTCTCTCTCTCTCGCGCGCGTGTGCGGGCGGTGCGTGTTAAAAAGTCGTTCGTGCTCACGCACGCACAGCAGGCACATAGTACCAGCACAGCCGTAGTAATCGTCGTCGTCGGGAGGCTCTATCGTCGTGCGGCTCGCAATAACGCCGTGACCACACGCTTCAAACACGTGTGGGTATATAAATAAGCTTTATGACGTCACCCCCGCGAGAAGCAGCGCGCGATTCTGGTCCCTTCCCTCGGCCCCGCTCTCACTCTCGTTCATCTTCTCTTCCCCGATCTCCGATATCTCTCTCGTTCTCTTTGAGCTTCTCTTCGTCTCTCCTTCTCTATCTCTCTTTCTTGCTTTCGAAGCGGTCGCGTCGCTCAATTGCGTTTCCGCTTCGAATTATTCTTTTTTCTGCCCGGAAGCGCAACAGAGGGCACCGCGGGGTTCAAGCGCGCGCACGCGAGATTCAATGAAACGTAAGAACGGGAACATCGGATGGCAAATATAGGAGGTGTTAATCTGCGCTGAATGTGCGCGTAGGAGGGAAGTAAAAAATCAGCCGGGGGTCGCGCGGATTCTTCGGGAGAATTCTCGGAATATTCTATTCGTCCCGGTTTATTTCCCGTGCACTGAAACCTATGGAGAGACTGTTAAGGCTGGCGGCACGCGCGAAAACGTAAGCAACGAGACAGTCAGTCGATTATTCTTCGATCGTGAGGCGAACGATCGTCTGTGATTGCTCTATTTTCCTGCTCCTTACCTTTCTGGCACGTGAAGAAACAAAACCTTTTATTGTGTAGGCATACACAGTAAACAGTTTCGCAGTAACGTACAAACGGTCCAGCCAAATTTTGGTGCCACTTTAATAAGGTATGTTACAAAGTAACATGTTAACAAGGTGAACACGTTAATTTAGCATATCCGTATATACTTTCCGACATATTTTCCGAAGTAACACAGAAATTTAGACCGGCCGTTTGTAACGCAAAATTTCTTACTACGTGAGCATCGCTTACATACACTTATGCAATCGATAAGATATCCCCCTTACTCCACGCATGGACGTGCTACGCGATTTCCGTAATCCACTGTTCCGCTCGCTCCTAAACAATGAAATTAGCAGTCTGGTTGTTGCAAAGATGTCCGTGGGTTCCGCGATTACGTACGTTATCGCGATAAGCGCCCTGTAGAATCCATTCTCGCGCTCCGTCGACGCTCTTCCTCCTCGTGGCCGAGGGAGTGTGCACGATACACGCATAATCGGTTAGAATAGAGTCTTACGCAACGAGAAAACAGATGGTCCGGTGGAAACTCCGCGAGAAAACGCGCGAGGTCGTTTTCTTGTCTACCGTCACGGGTGCTGAAATATGGGCCGCGCGCGGCAATAAACCTATACGTAAATAACTGTAACGAGGCGAGCCTTCGCGTCGTCCGAGCGCGCGAGTCGAGACTTACGTACCCGCCCGTATCCGCCCGACAGCAATTCCGACGATTAATACTTGGCATCAAACTTGCCGTCAGCGCGACGCTCGCCCGCTCGCTAGGAAGGCTCGGAAACTTCAGCTATTCGCGGACTATTCGCCGGCGATCGCTGCACGTTTGACGGACGACGAGTGCGCTCGAACATGCATTTCCGCGTACACACGTCATAACTCCGTGAATCTCCGCGAATCTTCTATTTTAGACCGTACATCCCCCCCCCCCCCCCCCCCGCNCGACGCGCATGGAAACCCTCCTCTTCGTTTCCGATACACAGAGGAGTCTCGTGGTTTCGCTTGACTCGAAGTGTTTACCTAACCTTCGCACATTCGAGGAAAAAATAGTTAAAAATTTATCTGTGGGATTTCAAATTTATCTCGCATATGTTCTTCTTATCTCTCTGTGTGAAGTAAGCTTCGCATTCTACGAATAAAGTTTTACGAATTTTTTCGTCGTCGCGAGGAAAGGTGGGGTAGCGGAACGTGAGCGGAAAGGTGGGATCGTGAGTGGGCCAAATACATGAATATGCCTTCTGTTTGATTAAAAGAAGAAAAGGGTACGAAAATCAGGTGAAACAATAAGCAGAAATATATTTTCCAGAAATATTGCAGTAATACGTGTAATAAGTAAACGTGCCGTGTGTGGGGTCATGAATGACCCCCTACCTTTCCTTGCGAGGATTGACGCGTGATAATGACCTAGTAATTGTATTTAATTGTCTTTAATTTCTTTTCTTTATGGCGGCAAAAAAAGAAACTACCCCGTGTGTATGAACACATATACAGGGTGTTCAAAAAAACCGTTAAATATTTATATGGTAGATAGTACACACTGTACTGATGAGACAAATCTTGGTCGAAGGCTCAACCGTTTCTAAGATATAAACATTCTTGTATGTTAGCATCATGATTGGCTTATTGACTTCTACGCGTCGCACGAGAAGAAGATAATCCGTCTAAATCGATCTCGATATTTCCAGGAAGTATTCCACATATCCTCCCGCCATTTCCAGGCACATCGGGCATCTTCTCCTTACAGATTTACGAGCATAATGACAACTAAACGATTGCCAGTGAAATCTTTCTAAAGTATATATGGAAATTGAGCGAGGACATTCAGAACGTAGTTCGTAAACACCGAGGTAAATCTGCACGTCGCATGTCACACGTAGAAGCCAAAAAGTTAGTCATATTTATTTATGATACCGATATACAAGAACGTTTATATCTCAAAAACGATTGAGCCTCCGACCTATGTTTACTAAGACTTTTTCGCTCAGTACAGTCCGTCATATAATTATTGAATGGGTTTGTTTTTTAACAGCCTATATGTGTGTTAATTTCATGCGGTCAGTTAAAAGAATGCTGAGATCTCTTTCCGGGCGCGATATCTCGCGACATATAACGCGGCGATATAATGGCACGTATTCCGCATTATTCCGAGTGAGCTTAGTTAAAACCGTTCCGCGTAATTATCCGCGCAATTTATTCGCGGCAGCACTCTCCGCGTCGCTTAGCATGAGAATAACGGGCGTGTGCGAGTGGCCTCCGGGAAAAACGAGTAGCTATGAAAAGTTACCGGGCGGGAGAAACCGGTGATGGTACCGAGCGATGAGGGCGAGGCAGGCAGGGAGAAGAGGTCGTCGCGGCACCCTCGTAAATCCGCGATAAGTATACGCAAAATGTATGAAAGAGATTTTTCGGGCGTGGCGGAATCATTTGCGGAGTATCTCGGGCGCGCGGAAACTCGCGATAACGCGGAGGATAACTGAAAAGTCGATGTCGGTTCCACGGCATCCGGTATCGTCGTGTCAAGCGATCATCATTGCGACTAATAATCCCGAAGATCCCTGAAAACCCCGTCGACTCTTGATAATCTGAAAGATTATTTACCGACAGTAATAGATTTGTCTTTAGCTCGAAAGCAAGACGATCGACGTTCATTGAGAAAATTAAATTAAAATTATTAGGCTTGAAAGTAACATTGAGGAAGTCGAAATCGAAAGATTTTTATATAAATCGAACCTTAACCTAACTGTAATAATTTGAAAGATTTTTATATTCGGCGGAGAACACGTAAGGAAAAATCTGTAGACGCCTCCTCCAACTTTCCATGTAGAGTTTTACAATCGATTTTATATCAGGCCATTATTAAAGTGACGGAATTTCGATATCGGCATTTCGACGCTGGTTGCGAATATCGGTTTCATTCGATGCAATATTGATTTCATTCGAATGATAACTCGGACTCAACAGCAGTGATCAATTCTTAACTGGCCATTCGCAAACGTCAAGAGCGAATTTCTGTCGTACAGTGCTCGACACTCATTGCACGTACAGAGTGAAAAACATTTTGTATTTGTGTTAAAACCTTCCGCAATAATGTCTTGTCAAAATATTTGCGTTATATTTTTAACACACCCGTGTGTTAATTTAACATATTGTGTTTGTGTTATTTCAATATATATTTTGTCTTGAGTCGATATTCAACATGTACAAGTGTTAAAATAACACATTTTACATTTCTCTGTCGATTAACGTATTTTAACTTTGCGTTAGTTTATGACATAATATAAATTGTATTACTTTTCAACACACTGATCTTGCGTTAAATTAGCACAAAACTTGTGTGGGCCGTCTGTGACGCGTGAAATGTCTTGAATTTAACACAAAATTTTCTACCGTACAGAACATCAATCGATATCCGAGACTTCGAGAATCATTATTTAAGTACAACGTATTACTTGAGCGTAATATATATTATCCAAGAAGAAATAACAGAATTACACGGTGGGATCTCCGCGCGAAATTCCGCCTCGTAAAGTTGTTGACGTGTGAATTTCGCCCGAAAAGTTTCATTTGTCACCTCAAGTACCTCGTATCTCGCGATAAAAAAAAAACTTCCGACTCTCTGGATGTATTTCCGGCGTCTCCATGCGACGATATATCGCGTATACTATATCGCGAGCATATATACGAACACGTGTTATGACGGAAGCACATGCGACGAGCGTAAACGAGCGCGAAACGAGATGCCTGGGAAAAGATCAGTTTGTTTCGCGTTTCCATGTCGATTTTTCGCCGAGATACGCACGCGGGAAGAGTGCGCGAGGTTTTCGAAGCCGGTCCTCCGCCGACACCGGGGGGACGCGCGCATAACACATTGTAGTACATTCACGGCTTCACACCTCTCCGAGTGGCGGCGCGCTCGGCTCAAGGGAGTGGTGCGCAACATTGTCGCGGGCCCCGCTTTGAGATTCGCCGCTCGTATCGATATCTACGCGTGGAAAAGTCGCAGCGACGTGAGACTGACCTGCTTTCGACGAAGGGGCGGCCCTTTCTTTCCGATTCATCCCAGCGGTGTCGATTATACCGTTGATTTAATTTTATGCAATAGCGTTTCGATTTAAAAGCTTTCTCAATTTTATCACCAAATCTAATTACTTTAGTCAACTTATTTTTGTCTTTTTTGACATAAACGATCAACTGCGGTCATGTAGACCCCAATTAAAAATCACTATTATTAACCAAATATGGCGTATTACTGACTGCTCTGGAATTTACTGTTATTTATCGACATTATGAATATAGATTTACTCGCTACTTTTTGGAAAAAAATGAGGAGAAGCTAAAAAAATTTAAGAAACGGAACGAGCACATGAAATGTCTTCTTATAACAGTATTTCTACACGAGTTTTGCACCTTAACGAATTTTTACAGGCTTGTACTATGAATAAGACCGGGTCACGGTCAATTCTTGCACAGGTTAGATTTTGAAATGTCCAAATAAAAGATAAAGTATTCGTTCCCGATCGGTAAAAAAAAACGCACTGTGACGTGAGCTTCATTTTCTGACCGCAGGGATACGAAACGAGCCCAGGTGACTGGATTCCCGGGTTAATTTCATCTTTTTATCAAACGTCGATCGACTTGCTCTTGAGCTAAAAATAAGTTTACGGTAAGAACGCGACTTCGATCCAACGAGTCGGAAAGAAAATAAAACGCGTTGCGGAAAATACAATATTTTGCTCGTTATAGTATAAGATTACAAGTACTCATTGCGATCTAATGTATCTTTGCGAAAACGATGAAATTTTCGGCTGCGGCGGCACTCCACTCGAACAGATCGCGTTGCTAATATCGTTAATACAGGAAGGAAATAAGCAAAATCACTCGTATCGCTATATTTCCCACCTAGATACATCTTACATTTTGCCACCCGGTTTTCTGCTCCGCTTAAATTCATTCTGTCCGATTCTGTTACAGGGACACCGAGTACGAGGTTGGATTAATAAGAGAGAGGGACGAGAGGGCGGCGAAACGCGGCGACGACGTCGTTGTTGTTTAGAGCGTTAGACGATAGAGACTGTAAATGACTGAGAAAGGCGGGCGGCTGCATATCTCTCTCGTGAGAGACTCGTCGCGACACAATAAGAAGAGATTGAAACCGACGAGATGGAAGAGAGGAAGAGGACAGAGGGAGGAAGAGAGAGAGAGAGAGAGTCGAAGAACAGGAGGGACCGAGGACAGGAGGACGGAGTGTACCTTACAAAATGTGACATTACCGGGGACAAGCGATCATTAAGGCCACCCCGTGGCTAAACAAAGGGATCATTGAGAGACTTAAGCGAGGCTGCAGCAGGCAGTTTAGAAACTAGTCCGCGCAGTCGCTCGATCAAGCGAATTGTACATTGCCACTTTCGCAGATTTCGCCCCCCCCCTCTCTCTCTCTCTCCCCCTTTCGCGTCTGCGTTCTCACTCGCTCGCCCGCCTTTGCCGTTGCCGCCACTCTCCGCCGTCCGTGCACGTCGATGCACTTCGACCTCTGGACAACGGGAACATCTCCCACGGGTGCCATGCGGGTTCCCATTTTGATTTCGAGGTTAAATTGATCGGCCGTTCGAGCCTTAACAACACCGTTCACCAAGCACTATTTTCTCATGAGCTTAGCTCGCGCCCGGATTGAGCCTTCGCGCACACGCGAAGCGCGCGGTATCTCTTCCTTATCTCGATATCGCGTTCACTCGGAACAGAATAGAGTCGTTATCGCGTGTATATGTGAGCGCGTGAAACGGCTCTCCGGGTGAAAAATCATCTCGGCGTTTTCGTCGTTTAATTGCGAATTCGGCTTATACACGTGATCGTTCATACGCGGGCAAAAAAAAGAATCAGCTCTCACAGCGAAAAACTACGTGGGGAAAAAATTAGTCTTACATATAAATCAACGATATATATTCTCATATATAAGCAAGAATATATTATAATCTTGGGAAATTTTTAGTCCCGATTTGATTGAACTTGAGTGTTACACGCACTCAATCCGAGACTAAAAATCTCCTAAGAATATTCTTATATTCTTGTTTATATATGAGAATATTTATCATTGATTTATATGAGACTCTTTTTCCGTGTAGCTCCCACAACTAAAAACTAAGTCCGATAACTGGGTATCAGTTGTATATATGTTGATTCCTCTTTCCTGTGCGTGTATGCACACTTGACCCACTTGGAGATTACGAATTCGCGATTTCCACCAACGGAGAATCCGCGAGTCGAGAGATCCTCTTCGAGACGTAACCACGTACCAAACGTCGCGAGCAAAGTTTCATAATACAATCGCGATCGGGATAAGCCGCGGAGAGACGCTCCGCAGCGGTATTACGGCTCTCTCTCTCTTTCTCGTTCTCACGCGTGAGATACATGCGAGCTCGCGACGGTGGCTTAGATTTTCATACATTATACCGCGCGCTTCGTATCGGCTTCAATTGCACCGTATGCATACCGATTGGCCTCGGCATATCGATCCCCATATTGAGGGGAGAGATAGAGAGAGATACGTCATCCACTCGCCGAAAAGCTGGCGCTTCAACATAGCCGGTATATGCGCCATGTCCCTTTCTCCATCCGGGGTAATCTCATTTCTTACCGACAACGACGAGATCGGCGACGGCCAACGTTGTTAACGTATCGTCATTGAAATCCGATTACATGCTTCACCGCCGTCTCGTGCGGACAAAAAGCCACGTGGAAGGGGTGGGGAGGAAAGAAGGAAGGAAGAGGGAGAGATGAAGGGGAAGAAAGGAAGAGAAGAGTAGGATGTCCACCGCAGAGAGCGTAATTTTCCTCCCTCCTCCCCCTTCTGCTCACTCTCTTTTTGTCCGTTTTGGGACTTTTTCTCTTTGCGCGGACCTGATCGGCACGGTTTCAATCCTGGGAATTCATTTTCTCGCCCGATCTGCGACCGGAATCGCACACTCGTTGAATTTACGAGGGGCAGCGGGGACACGTGCGGTTTCGGTGCCCCGAACTCGATGCACGCTGGTGACTCCCTCTCTCGTTATTTCCCTTTTTGCCACCCCGGTGGATCGCCGCTAGCGGTGAAATCAGAATTTTATTACGGATATATGCGCGTATAGTTTTAAAGCGTGCGCGAGGCAACGAGCAAAGCGACGTAAACGCGAATGTCAGGGGTTAGGACCGACGGCGATTGCTGTTTAAAGAACCAAGAATTACGGAGTTTGCATCATTTTTTTACGGATCGGACAGACCAGTAGATAGATTTATTTAAAAAAAGAAACGGTATATATATAGAGAGGGAGAGAGAGAGAGAGAGGAGACGATCGGATAAGAAAAATCAAACCTTGGGATTACGCAAATTCGGCTGCAGAAACTTACATCGTGTCAAATTGTATAGAAATCGAGTTGGATGAATAATCCGACGTAAAAATTTAAATTGTAAACGTAGTTGTATGTATGATACTCTTTGATATTCTTTGGATTACCGGAAGGTTAGTCTAATTACACAACACGGGTAATTTCATCTCCGGTTGGAAGATTAAGTCGGATGATAAATACGAGTAATGTGCCGGGTCAGCGCGTTACGATCGCGTGGTTTGGTTAAATTTTGAAATTAAGTACGACTGCTCTGAAAAAATCGCAAGGACAGAATACATGAAGCTATCAGCAGCCAAAACATGGATATGTTAGTGTCATTTAAATATTAATATTATTAAGATTAATACGTCTGTGGAATTTTTCGCTCATATACTATAAACGATTCAACTAAGTATCACGAAATTAAATAAAATTGCTTCGAAAACGGTAGAGACAGAATATATGGAGCCATCGAGAGCGAAAAGGAGTTATATAAAAAAAAAAAATAATAAGAATAAAGAGTATACGCTTGACGTGTGAAGATTCTCCGTGCACGCAGACCGGATAATAACCTGGACGTGTGTTATTACACGTCGAAATTTCACATGTCCTTCTCACAGACACATTAATATTAACGATATTAAATTTGGGGTTTATATTATATATAAGCAAAAACTGAAAAGAAGCGTTGAAATTTTGCCGAGAGGAAGAATCGGAGCAATTGGTTTGCCGTGTGTAATCCTGGAATTGAGTTTGGAATTTTAATTCGTTCGGAGTCGCCTCGGCCGATCATTTTTCCACAGTGTGTTAGAGTTAATCCGCCAATATATGAAAAATTCCCGGTCCCCGTTGTTTTTTCCATTTCTGTCCCGCACGCGCGACCGGTCGACATTCACGCCGCTGATATTAACGGGAAAGCGGACAAACATCGGCAACTATCGGGCTCGCTCGCGTCCGTCCTTCTCCCTCGCCTCGCTTCATTGAATACAATGTATTTTTCGCGTATGTATTATTCGCCGATCGGCGGCGGCCGGTCTCACGGCGGCCGTAACCGAATTTACATTGGGCGGCGGCGGCGACGCACCGGAACAGTTATCGACTAAATAAACCGGAAAATGGCGCCGGCCGTGGAAAATGAACTTTGGAAATTGCCGGGCGCGCGGCGCGGTGCGTCGTGCTTAATTGAATATATCAAGTTAATTAAGTGTCCACATTCTCATCAATATTAATGCCATTTACATTAATCAGGTTGTAATAACGCGCTGTGTGATACCGATGTGATGTGTCGCGGCATAATGTCCCGCCGACGCAGGAATGATCGCTCAAGTCGCGCGACGACGATTAATTACGGTACTCTTGCGAAAGAGAGAGAGAGAGGGAGGGAGAGACTGACGTCATATCGTTAAACATGTGCGCGGGTGAACGCGCGGGATAAGCGTGCGTCGTTCGCGATTACGCTTAATCAGCCCCAAGTACGTCCGATTATCATTCCCGTGCAATAAAGATCGCTTTTAATCGAGGAAAAACCCACCCCCTCCTTCCCTCGTTCTCTTTCTTTCTCTCTCTCTCTCTTTCCTCTTGTGCACGCGCGACATATTAATAAGTGTTTGCGCCGCCATTTATATTCATTTTCTCTCTTACCGTGCGTCATTAGCTTAATCGCTGACGTTATCCTCACTGGACCCTCCTCATGCGGACAGCCACTCGCATGCTCTCGCCAGCTGTGTCATCGTCTGAAACAGAAAGAAAGGGACGTTGTAAAAAAAAAAAATGAAAATTCGTCGAAACGGAAACTCGAATTGAGAAATCAAACGAATTCTGTGCACGTACGACGCGCTAATTGCCTTAATTTCCTCCCGGTGAAATTTTCCTTTAATCCTCTAACGGTGTAAAACACGCTCAAAATTTGTTCCAATCAAGCGATCGTATAAAGCTGACACGCTCTCCAGTCAGATTTATCGTCTAATTTATTTAATCTTCCGCCAGAGGTGGAACTACTCGTACTATCGTGGTCGAATCGAGCTTTCCATGGCTGAAAGCACATCCGTATCATACGCACAATCACGTGCCAGTTTCGTTAACCTCTCTCCCGCTGTTAATCATTAAATTTATTCCCCACTGTTATTATTCTATTGTTGATTATTAAATATTGTAGCTAAAATTCCTACAGGGAGGAAAAGGTTTTCTTGGACTTTGTGTACGTGTTTGTTTGATAAGGATTTGTTCAATATAAAGAAGATAATTTAATATTAAATATCATTTTGTTTGAGTGGAAATGTTGTTGTTTCACTGGCATAAATCATGTCGTTTGATAGAAAAAACAGTATTAATTAGAGGAAATCATATTTGGTTTTCAATTGCTTCGATAAAAAAGTTCTATAAAATCCGAACGAAATCTTTTCCTCTGTGTACGTTAGACCTTCTCGGAATTCAGTTCGGTGTTTCTTCGATTCAATTCTACTCGAATTACTAAATTATTAACTTCATTCCTCATTGTTATCATTCTATTGTTAATTATTAAATGTTGCGGTTGACATTTCTGAACATTCTCGCCATTCAATTCTTCTCCGAATCGATACGATTGCGGTATACGCAACCGACTGAAGATCTGCGAAATATCACGAAGGAATAATCCGAAGGATTTTCTTCCTTTCTCCCGATCGTTTCTTTTTTTTTTCTCAGAATGCGTAGCGACGCGTCGAGATGCGAGAACAGGAGAAACAGGCGGATCGCGCGCGATAGAGGGCGCGAGATCATTATTTTCCCGACAGACGTCAGTCGCATCATCGATCGCGTCATCGAGACCATCGCACCGATGTCACAACCGTTTCCGATTAACCCGATTAGCCGTTAGACGTCCCCCGCGGCGCGAGATCTGTGTCAAGTTTGCCATCTGCGCGATAACAAGCGCCTGTGTGCAACCGCATTCCGTCGAATCATCGTCGGCCGCAGTCGGGGAAAGAATACCTCTCCGCCCACGCGTAAACGCTTGCTGAGCGTAGCGAGCGAGCGAGCGCGCGCGCCCGAAGAGGAATCGGCAATTTGACGGATCGATGACCGTTCAACGCCGGCGGACTTGATCGCTCTCTGCTGTATGCACATTCCCGGGCGGAATTGCGCGGAGGCGTGAAGGCAAGCATTATTTATGAGGCCGTAAATCACGATCGATCGATCTGACAGATCGATCGCGAGCGGCCGACACCGTCGGCCTGTCAAACGCCCCGCCCCGCCGAGGAAACACTTTGACGAGATGCCCACGTATGATGCAACTACGGCTATCACCGTGACACTAGTGGAATTATACCGGGCAAACACAATATCGCAAGCAAGCAAGAGAGGCGCGCGGCCGGGAGGACGTGTATACGCGCACACTCCTCCGTGCGTGTTATTCTTCCCGCTTCGTTATTGTCGCCGGGCGACTCTTTATCGCGCTTTATTGCTCCTTACTCGGAAATTGAGCGACGGGATCGCGACGAAGGCGAGCGGCTGTGAAATGTGATTTCCCGCGAGGACGCAGCCCGCTTGTGCGGCGAGTTTTCCCGCGGCTTTCCCCCGACTTTGATTTCGTCTGACCGATGATGGATCTCCCAATTTCCACACACTCAGTGTACAGCCTCGATTAAGTCTTCCATATTTACCGCGCCAAGACTCGCTGTGGTCTACTGACAATTGTTTCCACCGTGCTCGGATGTAATGCGACGATACGACGTAATGCCGTGCTGTCGAAATGACGGATTAGCCGGGTAATTAAGTCACGATGTCACGCCGAACGAAAAAGTTATTAATCTCACCGCGCGAATTATCATCATTTTCGGCGTCAATTATATTTTCTTGTTGTCACAGTGATGGATGGCTGTTTCGACACGTCATTCTCGTCTCTTCAAATAATCGAGAAATAACACACCGAGAGGGAAATATTAAAAATAAAAAATACTTATTCGGTGATGTACTAATAACGTATTTATTTACATTATTTGCGTTTTAATTTAATTTAAATTCCAAATAAATTATTTGAAAACAAAAGAGAGAATACATGACATTTTAAGTTTTCCCATGCACGCAGACCGGAGAATATTCCGAACGCACGATAACACATATTCAAGCGAATCCCAATACGAATTAATGTTGAAAATAATAATATCTAATTAAAAATCCGTGTTTTAAGTTCCTAAAAGTCTTGTAAAAATTCTTCGCTAAATTACTTTATTTAAATATTTCATTTCATTTCATTGAAATCGACGTTATTATTTAAATCACTCGCATGCATTGCTGATCTATTTAAGAGTTGAAATTTGCCATAAAGAGTGCGATGCGATCTAATATAAAAGAAAGGATAATTTCTTAGGACTTTTTAGGAGGGAGAACATTAAACGAGACCAGCCGTAACAATGAAGGGCAATCAATTAATCCTTTCAATACTTTAAAAAGGAGAATTTGGTCGTTTAGAATCCTCCTACCTTTAACCCTTTGCACTCCGCTGTCGCCGTAGCGGCGACATGGTTGTTTTGCTGCCTCGGCACTTTAAGAAATTTTAAGTCCTAAAATTTATGTTTTTCTTTTATAATATAAGTTAGAATATGTTTTGTTATAAAATAGCTAAGAAATAAAAATTTTGTTTTATTGAAACGACTCTATTTTTCTTCTACATCATAGGTATGTACTTGGAACTAATAGCCTCTATGCATTACTAGGCTGGAGTGCAAAGGGTTAAGAGACAATAAAGGCTTAGAAATCGAGTCATAATAATGTGAAGTAAATGACGATGATTCATCTTTAAGAACGCTAATTCGTCTGAGAAATTTATTTTGCACACATTCTAGACGAATCGAATAACAATCGTAATATGGCGACCAGATCAACAAACAATATTCAAGATACGGTCGGACCAGCGCACAATACAAAACTTTCAATGCTTGTTCATTTTTAAAATCCCTACAATAGCGAGAGATAAAAAACCGAATTTCTCACAAGCCTTTATAAAACTGTTATCGGCTTGAGATGTTTCTCAAATGAAATGAGAAAAAATCTATATAAACAAACAAACAACTGCTTTCATGCAAAGCTGTAGATACAAGAAAATGTATATTTTCTTATTTGAAAAAATTGTCACGGTAAAAATATGTGCATTGATACAATATGTTATTAGTGTCCGTTGAATAAGTGTTTTTTTATCTCTTAGATATTTTTCCCCTCAGTGTGTAAATAAAACCTGTGCACGATTGGAAAATCCTAATAACCTAGTTGTATCGTGCGTGCAAGGCTACTCGCACGCCGATTAACTTCGCGGTCGAGACGGCACCGAGAGGGGCACAAATTCCTTGCTCAAATTTGCAAGTACGGCGGGTTTAATTCGTCAGCGTTTGTCCGTCTCATCTCGCTCGCACGTCCCTCGCTCATTACTCTCGTCTACCAGCACGAGAGAGAGGGAGAAGCCTCGCTGCATGAGACGGCTCAAATTCCGCAGCGAGAGGAGAAAGTGCCGAGCAGCGAACGTGCGCGATATGAAATTCCTGATTAATAGGTGCTCCAAGCAGCCAGCGCTTTACGATGATTATGCCCTCGATGACACCGCGGAGATACAGTTAATTGCTTAATAGGTGTCGTTTGCTGCTTAGCGCGTCGGAGGACGCGATCAGCGCTTTCGTCGGATCGATCGAATGCAGCGCGGTAATTAGCAGTGATACCGTGCATCGCGCGCGTCTTACGACCGAGTGATCGCGAATAATTCGCCCGAGATGCGCGACGAACGATTTAAATGAAGAAAGAAAGGAAGAACTTCCCGCGAAATTTCCGCAAATACATACTCTCGCGCGATTTTTACGCTTGGCCGGGTTTGCAATTGAAATTGAAAAACAATTTGCAAATTCACGCACGAACAATCGTCGAGCGAGTTTTACAATTGAACGATCGTTGAACAAATTTACAAGTGAGACTCCCATTTCCAAACTCGATCGTAGTTCGCGCCCGTAAAATTCGCTCGCCCGAGACACCGAGGCTCTTCTCGCCCGATATTTTTCTTCCCTCGGTTCCCGCGCATCAATCTTCATATCGCGGCGAGGAACACGCGAGGCGCTCGCGAAAAGAAAAGGGGGGGGGAGGATTGAAAGAGGGAAGGGATCGAGGGAAAGAACGCGAGAGCATGAAAACGGAAACAAATCGTTAAGTAAATATCTTAGCCGGCTTTACCCGCGCTTACCACTATCACCACTACCACCACCACCGCCGCCCCCGCTATTTCGCTCCGTCGAGGTACAAAGGGCAAAGGGATACTAAGGGTCCGCGCACCTGTAGCACCGCTCGCCGGTTTCGCCCCCTCCCCCCGCGATCCTTTTCCGAGCAGCGAGCCGTATTTCTTGTTTGCGAGAATTCGACCCTTCCTTCCTTCTGGTCTCTCGCCCGAGCGAGTGTGCATATTCCAACAGTCACCATTACTTAATGCCGCCCGCACCTGCCGCCAGGTGATGGGACCCCAATCTCTCTCTCTCCCCCGGGCACGTGCCCTGCCGCCGTTGTTGCTCCGAACGTCGCGTTCCGGGCGGTATCGTCGCGTACAATCGAGTCGTCGTAAAAAAAAAGGGAAGTGGGGAAGAGAGAGACGCGGAGGATCGTCCGGCCGATCCGGCGTGCGTGTGTGTCCTTACCTCGCTCGCTACTTCAGCCGATTCGAGTCGATCCTCGGTAAAGGGGATCTTTAAACTTTAACTGCCGTCGTGCATCACTCGCTTCCCGAAACGAAATGGGAATTTGCATAATACACGCGTAAATGCTACTCCGCGCGAGTCTCGTTACTTATGCACGATCGGTTGAACGTGTTTATCAGAGTGCGGATCCCGCCGGCGTCGGTGTGTCCTTATTTATTGAACCGGTCGGAAATAAATGTAACACGCGCGCAACAGTGATACGCGAATTTGATTTCGCGACGATGACACCTCGACGACGATTATTCGCCACGCGTTCACCGCGAGACCGGAAACGAGAGAGAGAGAGAGAGAGGGATTCATTCGCGAATGACGCGCGTTGTTCGTTCGCGACGTCAACGACGACGAGAAGGAAGGAGAAAATATTTCTCGCAATAATTTTCTTAATGAGGTTTTCCGAACTCAGCGGTCTTGCTTGAGCTTCTTTTTTGAATTCAGGACAATTAATGTTAAGAATATTAAATTTCAAAGTATGAAGCTGGCAAACGTGAAAGGTAAAGGGGGACCGCGGGGGAGGGGGGGGACAAGCACGGATGTTTCCATTTGAATATTAATGATGTCATTGTTAATATTATTGTGGGAGGCTCGAATTGTCCATCGTGCATTTCGAACGTACGGAAAATTTTCGGGCGAGCGAACGCGGCGACGGCCTTCCATGTGTGAATCGATCTTTTAAAAATTCCAATAATATTCGTTATTAATTTAAATTCCCTGAAAATCCTAGCCCAGTTGTTAACTAAATTGGTACGCAATTGTGTAGCTATTATTAACTCGTATAATATACGCCTCCACCTAAGGAAAACTTAATTTATCAAGTATTATTTATTATGTTTAAGGCAAATGAAGTATGCAAATCAAAACTGAATATTGTCTACTGTTATAAAACAAAAAAAATTGGAAGTACGAAGTATTTATTTTTTATGTTTAACAGAAAAACTTTTAGAACCTTTTTTGTATTTTTACCATATATCCCATAGAGGTGGAATATACGGCCAGTCATGAATGGGATATAAAAAAATTACAAATAATATTTATAAATAAGACGTAAAATAATATAGTGACTTGTAAAATGTGTATAAAAAGTTGATTAGGATATAAGAACGAAAAATAAATATACGAAAAGTAACAGTAAGAGTAATCAAGTGTTTAACATAAATAAGAATTCTGTCTTACAGACGTTAATGCAATGACATTTGCAACATTTACTGTATAAACCAAGTTCGAAATGCTTCCTTACAAAGCGTCTATACTGCGGCATAAATCCCACACGTTAAAAACGCCGTGTATCCCAAACAGGCGAGATTTAAAATCATCAAGCTAAACAAAGAACAACGATTCGTCCGACCACAAATCTTTCATTACACAGTGAAAAACGTGATATTAAAATGGCTCACTTAAATCTCGTGTTACTTTAACATGAGAAATGTATGAAAAAGTACGCAGATATGATGTTAAATTAATACATTCACCCTGTCAACATGTGCTTGTGTATTTTTTTTCAACACGTTCCCTGAAATAACACGAAATTTCACTGGACTGGTTTTTAACGCAGAATTTTTCACCGTGTATTTACGACGATTACAGTCACAAGTACCGAATATTTTTCTCTCGGCGCGCGTTATACTATATCGAGCAACTCCTCTCTCTAATAAGATTTGCATTATCGCGCCCGACGTTCCACGAAGGCTCCCACTGGCTTATCTGTCTCGCTGGTTGTTCAGAGCCCTCGATATCTCTCTTTGCGAAGAATCGGGAATTCACGCGAATCCAGCGCGGCACGCTTTCAAGACTTCCCGCTGCTCGGACACTAATCCGGGATCACGCGGACGACGCGCGCGTTCCGCGGAGACGACACGCGCGATACTAACTCGCGTATTTTTCCTCCGGCTCCGACCGACTGGGAATCACACGAGACGATAGTTACGTCCTTGCGCGTAACACCCACGCTGCCTTATGTTATAAAACTCTCCGTACTGCGTCGCGCACCACTTTATCCTGTTTCCAATCGCGCGATCATGAGTAATTTTCTTTTTTCGCGAGACTCGGAACGCCACGGCGGAAAAAAACTGAGGCTCCATCGCGGACTACGTTAATTCGATCGTCAACGCCTGTTAAAGAATTCCGCCTGATTAATAATTACGTTGACTATTACGGCGGAGCCGCGGCGAACGCGCGCGAGAGAGAGAGATAATCTGAATATATTTACGTAACTAATACAGGCCAGCTCACGTAATCGCGGAGCAACGTCGTCAAATATTTACCGGACGATATATCGCGCGTCTTCGAATAACAACGACTTGAACGAACGTACGAATGAACGACCGCTTTCGCGAATGTCGAGATCATGAATGATGTTGCGCCAACTTGGAGACTCACGCAACATGAGAGAGAGAGGGAGAGAGATGCGAGATAGAAGGCCGCTGCGGCCATCACGGTATCGAGCGAGAGAGAGAAAGCAAAATTTATTTCTTCTTCTTCTACTTATAATAGACCTTATTGTCTGTTTTTTCTTCTTACGCGCATATATCTGTGTCGCGCATGCCGACAGGCATATGGGAAAATTTATTTGGTTCTTGTAACTATAATCGAATGATGAAAGGGAAGGGAATTATAGTCAGGAAAATCACTTTTGTAGTGAGTTTTATTATGGCGCTAATAATAGTGATAATAACCTTATATAGATATTATTAGTACTTACTATTTTGTCAGAGCAATAAGAAGATATAGTTGGCGCTAAATAATCATAATTAGTGACATTAACCATTTTGTTCTCTCATTGTAATACGTTACTTTAACGTGGGGAATGTGTTAAGAAATACGCAAATGTGTAAAAAAATTACATAAATATAACGTTAAATTATTCGTTCATTGAATTATACTCTCCACGTTAGAGTGAAGCAAAATTTCAATGGATCATTTTTAGCGCAGATTTTTTATTGCGTATTATTCTTCCACTATGCCGATTACAGTTGCAAGTACGAAATCTTGTTTTCTCAATGCACGAGAAATAATATGGCAATAGTCAAGGCAATAGTCAAGGCACAATGTGTAGGAAGGTATCTAGCGAACGATGTCAAGAGGAAGGTCATAGTCTAAGAAGAATACAAGGAGAGACAGAGAGAGAAAAAGAAAGAGAAAGAGAGAGCGAGACGGGGGGGGGGAGGAGCACGAGAGGAGAAGACGGCAAGAGAGGAAGGCGATTAAAGTAGCGACAATCAAATTAACGATGCGAATCGCACGCTCCACCGCCCGTTGACTCGCAAACGCGCTCCCCGCGTGTCGACGGCATCGCAACACGGCCTGTATAGGCACCGTGCGAGACGCAACAATGCGCCCAGCTTCGGTATAAATACGCATGAATCACGCTCGCGTTACGCAACCTCGAGCTTCGGAAGGGCGTGTCCAGAAAGTATTGTCCGACGGGGCTGTATCTGTATCGCGGTTTTCCACCTATACGTCGTCGTCGTCACCGCTGTCGTGGCTTTCGCAGAAAAGTACCGCGGCGGTTGCGGTGATACATAGAGCGCGCGCGGACCCGGTTATCCTTCGGTATCCCATAAGCTTCGCGTTACCGCGCCGGCAAACCTCTGTCGCTTATTCATGTTTCCGACGAAAATGCGTCGCTGTGTAACAGCGTCGCACTAACAGGCTAGCAAGAGAGAGAGTGAGAAGGAGTGGAGAGGAGAGATAAAGGGAGACGACGAGAGGTGTATCGAGAGAGGTGATGTTTTTTTTCCTCTTTTTTTTCGGCAAGTGGAAACGCGTAATTGGATCGGACGGACTGCTATCGCGTAACGGCCGCTCGAATTGGGTTTCGTCCTGCGTTAGAAAGTAAGTCCGATGGGGCGAAGGGAGGGGGGGGGACTGGACACGTCCCTTAATAATCTCCGTTGGCCGACGAATTTTCCTTCGATGACACGCGCCCGCTTTATATTCGTTTCCCGCTTTTAATTAGGCGAACTTCGCGCCGGGCGGCCGGCAAATCGGATACGGCACGCTAAGATATATATATATAAGCCAGTTTCAGTTCAAGAGGCAAGTTCTAATTCTAGTTTATAGTCCACTTTCAATCTTGCTTCCAGCGTTAATTCCGGTTCTTCGCTCGCGAGAGAGCGGGAAGGAAAGAGAGTGGACGGGGGGGGACAAGACGGATTCTAATTCGAGAAGTTACAACGAAGCGAGAGTTTTTCGCGGGCTGTTGTTAGCCGACGGCGGATTCCCCGACAAATTCTTGGCCGGCGGTTCGCGAACTTCGGCCGCGACTTTTCCGCGGCCGCCGGTCTGTATTTCATCGGAACTGGTTCGGTATTTTCACAGAGTTCTATTTCCACCGGCTTCCGGTATTAAGCATCTCAACGGGGTTTCTCGTTCCTCGCGGATAAGTGGGTCGGGTAGGAGGGAGGGGGAGAGAGGGGAAGGGATGAAGAAGCCACGTCGTGGAAATTCGGCGGTGCGCGCTTAATAAATTATCATCTCTCTGGCGATATCGTCCGGCGGACAATGCGAAATCGATGAGATGATGTTTTGCTTGACCCACGAACGAAAAGAGAGAGAGAGAGAGAGAGAGAGAGAGATCAAGAGAGGGGAGGCGAAAGGAGGGCAGAAATCAATTAAGAGACGGTGGTTCAATGCGCCGTGAGATCTAGATGCGAAGCGTCGTGTTACATTTAACCGTTAAAGAACGTTCGTCGTCGTAAACAGGAGGAGTGCACGAAGGATTAAGAGGCTCGGGGAGCGTCGCTCTCGCAGCGCGGAAGAGAACGGATAAGCTCTTAATAATAAAACTTATTAACTGATTCTAATCTCATAAGTCGCCGTCGCGCGAGAAGATTTCGCGAGGCTGTGAGAATAATTAATTGTGCAAATCGAGATATGAGTGGAAAGCGAAAGAGAGAGAGAGAGAGAGGTAGAGGAAGAGAGACACTTGACCCTGGAGTTAAGAACCTCTTAAGATATTTGCAATAGTAAAAAAATATTGAACATAGTAGTTTAACACGTTGTTTTCAATTTATAATGCTTAGGTTGTTATCACACGTAGTTGCAAAGTCAGGGAGGGAGAGAGAGATTTCACGAAATCATGTTCACCGCGAGTGAAGATCTTCGAAATTCGCTTCGGCCGTATTTTTTCCGCGGTTAAAATTCAGCGAACGTGCGAACGACATCGCGCCGTCATAACGTTAATGAAGTGCCGTCCGCTTGAGGGTCCGCTAATGCGTCGGCGAATTAATTGAAACGTATTTAGCGGATATTACTTCTACAGACTTACACGTCACCGGAAGGAGTCCGCTCGACTTTTTTTTCACCTCGACGCCGAGGTCATCGATTTCGTTCGTTGCGCGCTCGGCCATCCCCCAACCACCATCCCTGACGCAACCCGCGAGAGCGCACACGCGCGTACACACACGCGCACACACCGTGCGACTCTCCCCTTCTTCCGTTTAAGCTCTCGAGATACGAAAGTAAAGCCAAGCGACCGCGATGGAAAATGGACAAGCAACGACGACGCAATTGCGGGATGAAAGAAAGCACGGCGTTATCGCCAAGAGCGGGTAACAGAATATCGTTCGATCGAGTTACACACTCTCTATCGGGATCGAATCTATCACGAACCCGATACAGCGTCCGCAACGAATTTTACCTTGAAGGAGCGCCATTTTTCCGGCGAAATCTATATAGATCGGTTTCGCCGGTGAAGAGGACAAAACGGACGCGACGGAACAGAAATTCACCTTCGTTCTCGTCTTCGTCGACGAGCGAGCCGCGTCATCGATCTCGCGTCACGCTTCCTCTTTAGACCGAGTGGGACTTGCGTGAAAGGAGAATAAAAAAAAAAACCAGAGGGAAAAGGAGAGAGAGGAAAAAAGAGAGGCAAATTAAGATCGAAATTCCTCGCGTTCGAAAGGACGCGAGCGGGCGCGCATAATTAACAGTTCAATCGCGTATCGCCGAAACGTGACGGGAAATGTGAATGCGGTCGTTAAAAATATATCCCTTTTCACCGGGATTACCAGCTCCCTCTCCGCCCTTTTATAAGGGCGTAACAACCCTATTCAGTACGCTCCGAGTATGCGGAGGAGGGGGGAGGGGCACCGAATGTGTTCCCTGGGGGTTCTGCTGCGGCTCGCTCTTTCGATCTTCCTCGGCGCGCACGGCGCACTTTTGCGTGAACGCGCGCGTGAATCACGTCGCGCGTTACGTAACGCGTAATCGCGAACGAACGAGAGAGAAAGAGAGAGAGAGACGCGTGTGCCGTTGCGCATTGCGCTGCAACACAGCGACGTGAGTTATTCACAAAGGCAACATGAGAAGACGCTGTCCCCGTTGCTGCGATATGTACCACGTCGTTTCGGGTCGGGACACTATGAAAAGAAAATGGAACAAGGAATTAAATATGAGGAAGTAGGAATAAGATATTAAAAATAAAATAAAAAGATATTAAAAAATAAAAAAATAAAATAGAAATAAAAAAAAATAAAAAATAAGATATTAAAAAATAAAACAAAAATAAGCTATAGTTGAAAATACGATAAAGGTAACAGGGAATAGGATATAAGAACGTTTTTAAACGAGATCACCATTTTGATTATTTCCTAACGTACTCCTCTGCATCATCATTCATACTTTTTTTCATTTCCTCGATAATTATCGATTGATTTGAATTGAATTTCATTTGCACAGTGATGATCATTGGACATTTTGAAAGTTAACTTTCAACCAATCGCTAATGTCCGTTTCTACCGTCATCGTTTAAATCTAATCGACGATTAACTCAATGGAACCGGCCGATTGCATTGGCCAATTAGCTGAACTGATCAATGCGACTGGTCAGCTCCGTGGGATTAATTATCGATTATATTTAAACTGATGGTAGAAACGAGCATAATTCCTGTATATGGACGCACAAATTATAAGGAGGATTAAAATCTCGTGTTCCTAATCCTAATTCCTTGTTCCTTTATCGTGGATTGCGAGCATGGTTCTTGGTCCATATGTCCAAATTTAATTCCTTGTCCCTAATTCATTACATTTAATTGTTCCTTCTTCCTTTCATTATGCCCATTCTGAGCCCTCACTTTTCTCTCTCTTTCTCAAACGTGCGACACGCATTCGTCGTCACACGTGCGCTCGCGCGTTGTTACGCATTTCCCTCCTTTTGTGTCACCCGCACCGTGAATCCTCGATGAGGGGCTTGTCAAGGACACACACACAGTCACGCGCAGCGTCTAAACGCCCGCCGCAAGTATTCGACCTCGAGTTTTACGCGACAAAAACGGGAGGAGTTTTAACGAGTAATCTTTCCGCCTTCGCTCGACGACTTCCGCCGCTGAGCGCGACCGTCTCGCGCCGGAGGAGACGGACGGATCCGTTCCTTTTTTTCCTCACTTTTTTCTCCTCTCGTTTTTCTGTTCTTCTATTCTTCTTTTTTCCCCACCCTTTTTGTCGCAAAACGCGCGATTCCGTCGCGTGATCCGCGCGATTCGCCGGAGCGTTCGTGCAGGAAGTGCCGCGATGAAATGCCGTCTTCGACGACGACGGAGACGGCGGGGACAACAATGAGCCCAACTGTAATCGTCTCGGAACGAACGGGAACGATCGAGCGAAAGAACATAGTGCACGGCCTGTGTTACTGTGACGAGCGATCCCTCGTTACGCTTATGGACCCCCGTGAATCACTCGACGCGCGAGAAACGGCGAATTAGCACCGTCGATAGACAGAGCGCGTTAGTCACGAGAATCGTTAGTCACCCGACGCGCCGTGCCTCTTGCTGCTGCTGTTGCTGCTGCACACACCATCCTCCGTTAGAAACATCGACGCTTTCGTCTCTCTCTCTCTCTCTCTCTCTCTCAGGTCTTCTCTTTCTGGAAAGGCGAAGGATGCAGCGAGGAGCGCTCGGACACGCTCGTAAATCCACAGAAAATATCGCTCGAGTCACCGTGCGATGGACCGCTATTTATATTATCAGTTGTATATGAAATGCTACCTCTGGACCGGTGAAATTGAGCACATGAAAAAATGCCTCATCTTCGGACACAATCACGGAAAAGGGGGCTAAATTCGATAGCCCAAAATGGGTTTCCTATTTCCGGACATTTGGGATACTTGAAGAATCCTATAATAATGGTTTAAAGCAATAATAAAAATGCTTTGAAACAGTTTTAGAATCCTATAAAAATTCATGTTTCAGACACCCCAAACTCGACCCTCCCGCCCTCCTCCTCTCGCTTCGTCGATTTTCTCGGTATTTCTTATTTCATAATTTTCGGATGATTGACGAAGGAAGGGAATCCGCGGTGAAATCCGCAAAATACGGCGAGAGATTTATTCGATGTAACTTATATCTCTCGGATTATCACACTCCGAGGGGAGTTTCGGGGCGGGAGGGCGGAGAGGGATTTCGATCGACACACGCGGAGTATTCTGGAGTATTATACGAAGAGCTGAAGCACGCTTAATCAAGAGCGGGCGTATCGCGCGTCGCGACCATGAGAGGAAAGAGAAAGATAGATAGATAGAAAGAGAGAGAGAGAGAGAGAGAGAAAGAGAGAGAGAGGGGTACAACGTTGTTCATCCCACACTATTTTATATACGGTGCACTCAGTCGCCCGGCTTTTCGCGGACGAAAGTTTAATAATAGTAACGACCGAATCAATGTATGTATTTTGAGTGAAATGTCAAGGTTCTTCAACGTTATTGACTGCGACAAACCGATGCCTCGCAAACTCGGAGTCTCTCTCTCTCTCTCTCTCTCTCTTTCTCTCTCTCTCATTCTCCCTTCCTCGATGCATGTCGTAACAAACGCAATCGCTCGCGTCTCCGCGTCACTTTATCCCATCGCGCCGCACGCGTGTATCGTGACAGGGATTCCCGCGTCGGGCAGAATTTGTAGCATTAATTGGACGTTAATTAATCACATAATGTATTATATTATCGGCAATAATTAATTACGGAATGATCGTAGATTAGAGAACGGCGTGCAATTTATCATAGAGTAATATTATCGACGTTGCGCGCGATCCGGTTGTAGCGCTGAACCCACAAATATTCTCCCGAGTCTTTTTATTATCGCCCCTCTTCCCCGCTCCTCTACCCCGCCCCGCGGGATACACGCTCCACTTCGTGGATCGGATATTCCGAGCGAGAGCCGCCACGTAGGTGGCTGGACGAGATACCCATCTCGAATTTGTCCGTCGAGAACTAGGCGCGACCGAGTTTATGAATCATCGTTAAGTCGCCGGTCGAAAGAGATACACACGCGGGGGTTGCCCCGGGTGTAGGGAACGCGAAGAGACGCGGACAGATAGCAGCTTTATTCAGCTCCGAGCTGCGCCGCCGCAACCGTGAGAACGGGATTACGTAAGGCGCCGCGTTACGGCGGGAAGGGGGACTGTGGGGGGAGGCATGTATCGCGCGCGTCGTACACAGCAACCGAGAGAGCGCGAGAGATCCGTTAAACTGACGCATGAATCCACTAATACGATAATTACACGCCCGTCGACGTGCCGTGTGCGCGCGTGGGCGATTGCGATTCGTGCACCGCGCGAACAATCGACTCGTTCGCGATAGATGCGGTTCTCCAGTGTGTTTTGTTCGCTTTTTTTTTCCTTTCCCTTCTTTCTCTCTCTCCCTCTCGCTTTGCCGCGCTTAAGTGGATTTATCCGCCAAAGCGCTAAATAAATAATGCTTCTTCCCTCTCTATGTCTTTCTCTAAAAAATAAACTGTACGAATATTTTCTTGGTTTCGACCAAGAATTGGAGAGGCCAGACCGAAGTTATTTCGACACACTATGCTGTATTATGTAAAATTCATTGTGATTGTCTGAATAATTAAGGAATACTGCTGATCTGTGTCTCAGCAAGGTTGAGTCGGATCCGACCGGGGCCATATTTCAATGCTTCTGTACGCGCGCTAGTAAAGCGTATCATGTAAATGTTTCCGTGAGTCTTTCAAGCCAGTCTTCCCAACAGTGGCTGGTAATATAAAGTAAGTGGGATTATATTATCTTATCCGCGGTATAAAAACCAATTCCGCCACCCGGCTTGTTCTTCCAGTCCGACCCACCTTGTTATTAACATTGTTATTTTCTCCTCGATTATTTTTTGACTCTTATTTCATTATTCTTTGACCAATTAAAAAGGAAAACGGATAATTTTCTCTCTGTTACTTTCATTTAATAAAATGTTTTTAAAAGTTTCTTCTCTTCTACTTCCTTTTATTACATGTATTTGTATTATTATATTATTCTTTCTTAAAGAAAATTAATAAGTTGGACATCCAACGGATGAGTCTCTGAAAGTTTTTCTACTCAAATAAGTACTGCAAGTTACTGTATATTTCATGTATTTTACATATTTCGTTTCATATTATTGTTGGAATAAGAATTGCTTAGTCGAAAAAATTAGCTGAAAAAACGAAAAAATGCCTCCACCGGTCGGATCCGAATCACCTTGTGGAAATTGTGACCACGTGAGTCTTGCTGAACGAGGGTCAAAAATCTGTTCTCAGTTACCCAAATTTTGTTTAGATATACTAAAACATTGTATATTTTTTTTACCGGGGACAGCGCTTTAGGGGATTATGTCTCGGAGCGTATTAAATTTCTCTTTCTCTCTTTCCCTCTCTCGCTCTCTCACACCCGGTTTCTCGGTGACTTCGCGCGATGCGGCTCCCTCTCGTCCCTGTTTTCCCGTGCTTCCGGTCGCGTGCAGTTCCTTCGGACGAGTCTCGAGTTGAGTGACCCTTCGTGACGAAAATCCCTTGGACGAAATGCTCGACGAAATTGTCAGAACAGCGATTTCTGGCGCTATTAGTCACGGGCGATCATAAATCGAGGAATTTCCATTCGTTTTGAAACTTGGCCACCCTGTACGTGCCGACGTACTTCGGTGTGCTCGACCTACCAACGATCGCTCGCTATTTTCAAATCTCTCGATCGAAGGAAGAGGTCTTTCTCTCTCTCTCTCTCTCTCTCTTTCTCTCTCCTCTGCCTCTCGGTCATTATAGGAATACCATGCAACGAATCCCCCGGCTGGTGCAGGCGCGAGCAGGTGAAACGATTTTAGAACAATGGTTGTTCCGCATCGGTGCGTGCGCGACGAACAAAAGACTGACACGGGGAGAGGGACAAATGCGACGTCGGCACGAGGAGGAGGTGAAGGAGGCGGAGCAGCGGCAGGAAGGGAAGAAAACGAGACGGGTAAACAGAATGATTGAGAATCGTCAGAGGAACCAAGACATTTCAGCCGAGTTCCTTCGGCAGCTTTCCCCGCTTTGTTTTCCTCGCTGTTTTCCCTTCCTTTCGGTCCGCCATGCGGCCTGTTTGTGTGTACATATCGTTAACACTCCCCCGCCTCCGTATTCTCTCTCTCTCTCTGTCCCTCCATTCCGTCTTCTTCCCGACTGTCACCAATCCGCTCCGACTACACACCGTGTAACTCGTTACACACACTCCTCTTCCTGTCGCCCTCTTTCTTCCTCTTCGTTACTTCGGGTTTCTTTTTATAACCGTCCCCTCCGCCCCGTCCCTCGCTCCGGTTTCATACGTAACGTAAGCTTATCCCGTCGCCTTTGTGCCGACCAAGAACGGAATAACCCAGCGGTGAACTCTCGAATCTAAGTGCACGGTCCGTCTCTCTTTCTCCCCCCCCCCCCCCC
>NW_014555521.1:77989-113830 GCF_001313825.1 Dinoponera quadriceps
CTCCCTTCCGCCTCGTCTACCCGCTGGTCCGCTGT
This sequence comes from Dinoponera quadriceps, assembly GCF_001313825.1. Classification (NCBI taxonomy): domain Eukaryota; kingdom Metazoa; phylum Arthropoda; class Insecta; order Hymenoptera; family Formicidae; genus Dinoponera; species Dinoponera quadriceps. Next base: position 78,025 of record NW_014555521.1, read on the forward strand.
CTATCGGCGCTAACGAGACGGACAATTCGAGCTGTCTGTCTGGAAACGTTCGCGAAGCCTATTCTTAGACAATGCCCCACGCTCTCTCTTTCTCTCTCTCTATCTTTATCGCGAGCGAGCGTTATCGCGTTTATTACGATGAAACGGGTTGCAGTTTCATCGCTTTTACACGGTTCACCTCGTCCCGACGTTGCTGCAGCGCGCTCGCGCACGCACGCATCGAAGGTTGCGGGTGCGGCGGTATATCGCTTTAGTAATTGGAGTATGAGTGTTATCCTCCTCCTGTCCTTCCCTCCCCTCCCCTTTCCCCTACCGTACGCCCACTCTCTTTCGCGCGAGTGCTATTAGAGGCGCTATATCGAGTAGCAATTCCTGCGGAACAGAAATTGATCTGTTGCGAATGTCACGGGAGATGAGAGCGAGGGAGAGCGAGGGAGAGAGAGAGAGAAAGGGCGAAGCGCGAATCGTTTCCCCGAGGTGTGTGCCGCGGTATCGCCAGTAACTGTAAATTCGACGATCATCGCTGGCCGGCCTAAACGACCCGATCGACCGATCAATCAACACACGCGCGGCTAATACGCGTCACTCCGCTCGAAAACGCCGGCCGACTCGAGCGACGAAGGATAACACCGGAAACGGCGCGCTCCGACGTTTTATTCGACCGGTGTTTACCATCGGTACTTCTCGGAGCGGCTCGTAATCCTCAGAGTTAAACCCAGAGATTGCGGTCCGCTCGAGACGTATACACAAAGTCGTCTGTGTGCAGCTCTCTTTCTCTCCTTCTCCGCAGCTATACGCGCGCACTCGCGCGAACATCGCAAAAGGGCGTCTCGCGGCCTGCGGGGCCCATCGTCGTCGTCGTCAACGCGTAGACCGTCAGCATCCAGGGAGTTAACGGCCCGAGAACAACACTCGGTGAACACACAGGACGATTGTCTCCGCCGCCGCCGTCGCCCGCTCTTTCCGTCGAGCGGACTTCTCTTATCCCGTCGCGACCGAGAACGGTGCGCGCTCGTCTTTCGTGATCTTTGTTGCGCGAGCAGCACAGAGAAAAAGGAGAATGAAGAGCGGGAGGGGAGGGGGGGGGCGGCAGAGTATGCTGTATCGAGGAAGGGCTGCCCGTTACAACATTTTTATGGGCCATGCCCTCGCCTTCCGTCGCTTCGTCTCCTTACCTCGCCGCCAAAGCGCTCGCCTTTCCTCTCCCGGAGGGCCGAGACGCGAGTAGGTGGGTGCGGATTCATCCGGGCTCGTTTAGATAGGACTCCTCCCCCGATTCAGATACACCGAAATTGCGCGAACCGGCGAACATAACCGCGGCAGTAAAACCTTCATCGCGCGCTCCTCCGCTGCCGCGTTCTCCTTTCCTCTTTATCCTCTCTCTCTCTCTCTCTCTCTTTCGGCCTCTCGGTCTCTATCTGTCCATCTCTCGTACTCTCGAAGCGGAGTTCAAGCTCCCATGGTCGTCAGCGCTCCTTTACCCTGCCCGGTTTCTGCTCCCTCACGAGCGACCCTCCCGCGTTCCGCTTCTCTCATCTTCTTTCTCCCTCCAGCATCCCGGAGAGTCGCTCCTTCGTCGGGTTTATACTTCCTCCTTTTCTCAGCCTCGAATATCCTTCAGGAATGCCCTCGACCCTTCATACGCGTAATGCCCGGGGTCATCTGTCACCCCGGTGAGTGAGTCCCCGGCCGCGCTCCGTGTAGCACAGAATATCCTTCCTCTCTCCCCGTTTCTTCCCGTTCCTGGTTCTTCAGACGATCGTGCACTCTTTCAGGCTAATCTCGGGTTGATTTCTCACCTCAAGTAAAAGTTACCAAACACCGTCCGCCATTAATAGGGAACTCTTCTTTCTTTCACCAAGACTAAACTATATATCTGTCTATTCTTAAGTTCTAAGTGTGCACTAATTCATTGCGAAAAAAACACCTAATATATATATATATATATATATATATTTAATTCAGGGAATCATCATTAGCGTTGTCCTGACTCTCACTTGAGAAACTCCTCTGGGATCGGCTATACGCAACGACGATGAATGAGAAGCCAAAGGAAAATTCGAGCCTCCTCTCGAGTATCACGCGTCTTTCTCTTTCTTCTAAAGTGCCCCTCCTCTCCCTCTCACGGTCTCACGTGTCTCAGGTGCGCTCAGGTGAGATACCGGTGGGGGAGAGGTCCGAGCCGCTCCGCTATCAATATCTCCTCCCGAAGCGCGGCGGCGCGCATCGCTTCCTTAATCCTGCGGGAGACATACATGTTACAGTATACGTATATCCCCGCGGGCCAGTAACGCATATTTGTCCCGTGCGGCATAAACTCTCGTAATACTCGTCTCGACAGCTTAATGGTAGTAGTTCATACGTGTCCGTGCGTGTGTGCGCGCGTTTGAAATTATTGAAACGCCGCGAACATCGATGCGAGCCGGCGAACGGTATATATTTAATATTCATTTCTCGTCGGCGCGCGCGCGCGCACCGCTGTCACGCGTCTCCTCTTAAATGCGGCCCACCGTATCTACGGACATTTATAATAATAGCGCGAATCGATAGGAAATTTCGAAATCCACCGAAGCGGATGGAGAAGATTCCGCTCTACACGCTCGTCCCCTTTCTCTTCTGTTTCCCTTGTTTGCAGATATCTTTGTGTAATCGCGGCGAAAACGGGATTTCAGCCGGACGGAGAATTAGCGTTGCGGAAAAATGCTTTTGAAGCGGCTGCCTTTTCAAAACTAGCGTATCCTGTTGATTAATATTGATGGTTTTATCGAAATAAAGTTCTCTCTCCGGTCGTTGCACGCGCGGCCGATTCCTCTCCTCGCGCACGATATAATACGTTGATTTTTCGCGATGTTTGTGCCGCACGAATGTTTATCTGGCCTCTCTCTCTCTCTCTCTCTCTCCTTCTCTCTCTCTCTCTCTCTCTCTCTCTCTCTCTCTCTCTCTCTCTCTGTGTGTGTGTGTGTGTGTGTGTGTGTGTGTGTGTGTGTGTGTGTGTGTGTGTGTGTGTGTGTGTGTGTGTGTGTGTNGTGTGTGTGTGTGTGTGTGTGTGTGTGTGTGTGTGTGTGTGTGTGTGTGTGTGTGTGTGTGTGTGCGTGTTCGCGCGTGTGCAGCGCGGGAAGCTTGCGTTCGTCAAATATTTTATTTTACACAATTAATTATCGATATAGTATTCATCCCTATTTTCCTCTCTCTCTCTCTCGCTCGCTCGCTCCCTCGCTTACTTCACTCGCACTGAAAGAAGGATTTGGTAATATATAATAAAATTCGATAACTGTTACGAAATAATCTGATGAAATACTGCGTTCGGCAACAATTACGAAATAATTTGATTAGATGAAATAAATATGTAGTTTTAAAAATTAGTTTCAAGATTTAGTTGTTTAAACTGTACGTTTAGATCATTAAACCGAACTTTGGTAATTAATACCAAATCTTGATAGCAGAAAATAAAATATATTTGTATATACTATTACTAAACATATAGTAAGGAAAATTGTTTTAGGTAATTATTGTCATTTTATTTTAAAAAATCTCATCGTTCTACATAAACTATCTTAAGATAACTTGATATTCTACTTCATTTTGATGTTTTTTTTTGTACTTCATACGTGAAAATCTTTCATAGTTTCGATCTCGTAGTGGTGATCACTCATTCAAGAAAGTAGAGAATTCGAGAAAAGAGAGATAGAGAGAGAGAGTTACAAAATATTTTGCAATAATCGAATTGAATGATTTCGTGATATTTACCAAATATCTAATAATAGTATCTAATAATAATAATCATAATATCCAATAATAATAATCATCAGATATTTGACAACAGATGTAAAATATTTGGTGCCAATTATTATGTTATGTTAATTCAGTTGACTCAACTCGGAATAAAAGTCGTTCATACTGCAGGCTAACGAAATACTTGGCGATTAACATCAAATTTCGGTAATAGTTACTAAATATTCCGTCGAAATATTTAACTAAGTGTATTTGTTTTAAGTATTACCAGCCTTTTGTTTCGATGCGCGAGCAACGTTACGTTTCAGTTTCCCGTTGAAATTCGTCCGTTTTGAAAAATTAGGATTCGATCGTGATTTGTTCGCCGGCCGGATTTGACAGTTGTTTGTAAACGTTTCCACGAGGGAAAATTGTATTTTCGCCGCGCGCTCGTACATACGTGTGTGTGTGTACTCGGTTTGTTCGCGCTGCCCCGCGGAGCATCTCGCCGCATGGCTCGGACGCACGCAGATCGGGAAGTCCGATCCGCAGCGCGCGGCGGATGTGGCGGGCTCTCGAGTTTCAACTCCTGGACGCGGTCTCTGCTTTCGTAACATGTGGGCGAGGACTGTCATAAAGGCCGCGATATAAGGCGGCGAGATTTAGCAAGGTTTTCTCGGAAAGTACCGCGGTACGTCGCGCCGCGAGGCAGTTGCCGCCGCTGTTCGCTTCGCGGTGTATGTGTACACACGGCGTCATCGTGTGTGTCTTAACCATTCCCTAGATCGAAAGTTACACGATTTTTCAGCTTTATGCGCACGTACATAAAATCGAGACCGTTATAATTAGACGCATTAGGGAAGACCGGGTATGGAAGTCACACGAGTCGGAAGTCACGATGTATCTCATGTAATAAATCAAGGAAACTTGTATCTCACTTGTATCTCATGTAATCTCACTTGTATCTCATGTAATAAATAAAGGAAAATATTCGTTTTCGTAATATAGCTTGCTCACTAATTTGTTCATGAAATATTGATGAAAAAACCGCGCTTAAACCAACTATTTATCTTGTTTTCTCTACGTAGACCCGTCACAATTAACTCGGGATGTGAAGTGAGATGTCACATTTGTGCGACCTTGTTTACAATTAAATGAATTCTTTTTGCCTAAATATATATGTAATATTAATATTTTTCTTGACTAAAGAATGTGACTACATTATAATGTACAAAATATTATGAGATATTTTATGCAATTTTTTTTCTTTTAATCAACATATAAAAGGTGTGATAATCAGACTCGGTTTCCTCTATAACTGTGTCATTTATAATTAACGTTACTTATGTGATTTGCGACCTTGTGTGTATATGCATTGAAAAATGAGTTTAATCCCGTGCGAAAATATTTCGCTGTTTTTAGCCGGCGAAAACTGCTAGTTTGGGTAGTGAAAGCGTGTACATGCGGCTAATTGACCTCGTTTAATGTCGGAAAGAGACGCTTTTCACAACGAATGATTATTGCGGATTGCATGTGAGTATATCCGAACGGTATTAACGTAATTATTATGAATATTTTTGAATAGTAAACACAATGCACACTGTATAAATTTGAAGTGTGTAAACATATATTCAGTTATGAGTAAATACACGACTCCTGTACGTGCTTCTTTCCGTATTGAAACGAAATTGGAATTAAATGATGAATGTATTAACGTGCTGTCATTCATCGGCTGAAAAACGAGTATTGAAGACAGGCAAAAATATCTCTTCAAAAATACTCATGCATATTCGCGTGTGCGCGTTATATTCCTTCGCTCGAAAGACTGCGCGGGTCTGAGAGCGCAAGAAACGAGCGTAAAAATAACAGAATGGGTTAAAAACAGACTAGACACCGGCCGTATGAGGAATAAAACCGGTGAAATATTTCTGTGAAGAAGAATTTACTTAATCCAAATAAAAGTTTGCTAAGATGTATCGGAGTAATTATTATTTATTTGAATCTAGTTTCTCTGCGTATGCAGTGAAAACTGAGTTGGATCTACTTAATAATGGGCGATCAAACGCCTTTTGGAAATTAAGGGGAACAGAATTTCTGGTTTATAAGGACGAAATTGGCCCATGAGAGCCAGAAATTTGGTTTCCTTCAACCAAAAGCGGATTTGATTTGTTACTCATTGTCATGTAAATCCAACGAAACTCATTTCTCAGTATGCGTGAGCTTAAAATCGTGTAACTCTCGATCTAGAAGGTATGTTAAGGCATACACGACGCCGTGTGTACGTGTGTGCGCGCTATCTCTCGTTTGTCGCTGCGATTTTTACTATTCGAACAATCCGATTTTTCGCTCGGTGTCGCCCCCCTCGCATTTTCCCACCGAGATAACGAACGATACTCGATCGATACACGCGTATCTCCGCTCGACTGGAAAACGCAATCTCGACAAGCGGCGCCGTTCCTGTCATTTCCCACTTTCTCCTTCTCTCTCTTTCTCTCTGTCCGTCGATTCCGGAAAATGACGCGAGAACGACAGAAATTACCGAAAAGAGAAGGCAATATCACACCTCGTCTGCGAGAAATCGAAGTCTCCTCGCGATATTTCGCCACGCTCTCCCTTCCCTCCCTTATTTATTAGCCACGCTGATTCTTACCGTCGCTCTCTCTCTCTCTCTCTCGCGCGTGTAAACATCATGATCTACCGGCGATCGTTCCGCGGAGACTTCTCGCTCGCAAAACACCGGGAACTCTTATTGTTCTCCCCGGTTTCTCAGCGAAGCGAAGTTGCCGTTCGTCTTCTTGCCGCCTGTAACGTTGCGCAAGAGCCGTAAACATTATTATACCCGGGCTAATTGACTTTGCATAGGCCAACCCCTCTTCTTCCCAGAGACATCAGCCCCGACGACACTGTAAACTGTGGCGGTTTAAAGGCAATTAACACTTTTCCACGAGGCACCTCGCGCCCGTGCTTTGTGATTGGCCCCGGCGTCGCGGAGCGTTTCGAGAACTTCGAGCATAACGTGATCGGAGGACATCCTGCGGAGGCAGGACGTCCCTAACGTCGCGGTCGCTTCTGCACCGCCAATTTCGTCATTTCACGCTTCCTTGTCGTTCTCTCTCTCTCTTTCTCTCTCTCTTTCTCTTTTCTCGAATTTGTGGAAATTGTGGGGGAACTCACGCGCTATTTTTTTTACAAAGCTACTTCTTCCCGTGGATTTGACAGCATCGTCGCGATTTGTTCAGGGTAATCGGAGGAACACGGTTCACAAAATTGCCGCAGATTTTTCACAGACACGTTGTAAAGGTACGAGCAATTCGAGAAGATGTGATTTGCAGTTTACCTTACGGCTCAGGTGGTGCGCACGAACGGGGAGACTAATTAATTACGTTGTTATCGCGAATCTCTCTCTCTCTCTCTCTCTCTCTCTCTCTTTCTCTTTTTCTCCTACGTCGCGCTTATTGCTAAATAAGTGTAAAACGACGCGAGCGCAAATATCACGGTAATATATTCGGATAATTGATATTTAGAGAGAAGAGTAGACGCGCCGATCGCCCCGGCCCGATTGGGACGAATAATTTTACGGGAGGATCGCAAACGTTAACAGTCACGCTATATTTACGATGATCGCGTGACTTCGTAAATCGTTACGTACATATCCGCGTGTTTCTACGTATGTGCGCATTTATTCTTTTCGTTCTTTTGTATTCACGACACAGGCAGCCAGAGGCGAGAGGGAGTGGCGCGTGATAAGCGTAATACACGCCGTCGGCGATAACTCTTCCGTGCAATTATGTAGAACGAATGATTCACGCGCAATTAAGTTCAACCGAGTCAATCAGTCACCCGTTTCGACTTGACCGCGCACGCCATCGCGGATGGCGGATCGATCCTGACGAAACAGAAATTCGTCCGCTGTCGGCGACCGAAGATATCTTTCGCAAACAATAAATGCAGGCAACTCCCCCCTCCTCTCTTCCGCTCTTTTCAGACATCAACGTACAAATGAAGGAAGCGAGAGAGAGAGAGAGAGAGAGAGACGGAGAGAGCGGCATTTCTCGCCAATTCAGCGAGTTACAAGGCTGACGTCATCGGCTCGACATAATTCGATTCAATTCGCTTAATTTTGCGAAAATTGCCAATCTTCTCCGCTGCGTTACCGTCGTCTAGCTCCTTCGTATCTGCTCGTCGTCTCTCGCGCGGATATCTCACCCCCTCACCTCCCGCTCGCTACTGCTGCCCCTCTTTAACCTCCTCTTGCATCTCCGTCGCGTCTCTGGCTTCCTCTTCCCACTCACTCCCTCTTTCTCTCTCTCTCTCTCTCTCTCTCTAGGAACATTTATCGATCACGGTGTATTCCTCTTTTCCGTCGGCGAACTCGCCCTCCGCTCATGTGAATAAGAGCGAGATTTCGTTTCGTCTCATCTCGCTCCGCGCGACCGACAACTCGACTCCGGGATTTATCTTGTCCGCGGTTAATCCTTTTAGCGCGCCCCGTCTTTGAATCGATAAACACGGCGTCCGACGATGTGTATACGTGTACACGACGTTTGACACAATATTCCAATGATTTTCCCATGTCGGCGTTGACGGATTGAAAAAAAAGAAAGAAGAATTAATCCCTTGTTAATCACCACGTGCGCAAAGCGCACAACAATGACTCGATTGATTGAGCCATCTAATCAGCACAATGACGCATAAAATATCGCATTTGCACCGATTCAAGCGGTAATACGGCAATGGTACCGTGTAATCATAGATATTTTATCGTACAATTCATCTCTTCCCCCCCCCCCTCTCTCTCTCTCTCTCTCTTTCTGTATTGTTTCGATGTAACGCACGCGAAATTACATGATTCAATCTAACCGCCCGGATGCAAATTTGCCGCCGTCATCATCGACTGGGCTTGCACGAGCACCGCGACGCGGAAATGAAAAAAAAAGAATGTCGCTAATAAATAAAGTACCGCAAAAAACCAATAGTCCACTAATATTTTTTGCGTGATACATAACGGTTATTTGAGTTATAAATCGATAATGAGCGCGACCCGACGTTTCCCAATGTGAATTTTCCCTCTCTCTCTCTCTCTACGACAAAACGCGCTGTAAATTTTTAACGTTCTAGCGTTTACTGCATTCCGCGAATGCAATTCGTGCGCGTTTCGGCCGGATTTTTCGCCCTTTTTTTTATAATAAAAATACATCCGCTTTGATCGCTCGCGCGCCGAAACGTCGCTCGGCCGGGGAAATTAATACGGATTAACACTCGCGTTGTATAAGAAGAAAAGGGAGACGCGATTTCTCCGATCCGCTCTCACAATTTTCATTATCGCTCGTCGGACTGGCTTTCTCGCCGCTCACGAAAGCCCACCCCGACGCGCACCACTACCTTTTGGAAATGGTCGATTCGATTAATTTCGCGACTGACTCCGGCGCGCCGTCTGCGTTAAAACGGCCGCTCCCGCGCGGTCGAGACGGTCGAACGTTCCGACAAAAATCTCGCGAATTAGACGAGTAATCGACTCGGTGGAGCGAGAATCGCCGAGCAGCGTCGGGCAAGGCGACAATCGTGTGTACATATGTGTGGTAGTTCATGAGATAAAGTTATGAGAAAAAGAGAGAGAATGTGAGAGAGAGACTCAGTCGGATAGAAAGTATTCGCGCTTGAGAGCGAGAGAGAGAGACGGATGGACAGACATGAATAGAAAAAAAGGGAAGGAGATCGGAGGAACGAGAGTGGGCGAGAAAAAGAGAGAGAGAGAGAGAGAGTAAGAGATTCAATTTAGATGGCACTGTTTCTCTTCCTCTTTTTCAAATATCTTTTGTCGGTCTCGATAACAATGAGGAGGTGCAGAGAGCGAACGAGCGAGCGGGCGTTTGCGGCTCTATTGAGCGCGCCTTTCGAGCCTCTCATCGCGCCGTGTTTTTCTTCTTATTCAATCTTCCAGTCGAATTGATAGGGTTCTCACGAATAATGATAAAGTGGCCCGGCTGCTGGCATAATGCTCCGCTCGGTGTCGCGCGCGCTCCTATGCGCGGAGTACATAAGCCTGACGGGTCTGTGCGATCCGATGAAGCGGTGGGGAATCCCTGCGATTCCTCCGAGTTCGATAGTATCGTGCGGTATCCCTTCGTAAAACGCGCGTCAATTGTCCCTATTGTTTCCGATTAATTTACGAGTAGCGGGGAGACCCGCGCCTGCACCGTCGCAGATATAGCCGATTTATCGACGACATCGCGCGGCGATACCTCCGATTGGCCTCTTCGAAGGCAGCGACATCGTCGAATCGCCGTTGATCGAAGTGTCCTTTCGACGGAATGACTGCAAATTGGAATTACCCGCTACTTCGAGCGCGTCTCTCGAGAAGAAAATAAATAATTATAATTCCCTCGGTAAGCGCGCGTCACTCGTGCCCCATTGTTTGTGATTAATTTACGGGAAGGCTGCTCCTGCTCGCGATTACAGCTGATTTATCGACGATGCGCAGCGTCGCGATACCGTGCCAAGACATCTCCAATTAACTCCTTCAAAGGAGGCGACATCGTCGAATCGCCAAGAGAATCACACTTTCGATCGAAGCGTCGTTAACGCAACGAATTGCAAATTGAACGATGTTCGAAGTAACAATCTCGAGAGAGAGGGAGAGAGAGAGAGAGAGAATAAAGCAAATAATTAGAGATCAATTATTCCACCGTTTATTAAAATAAGCCGATAAGCGCGATAACTGGCGTTAATTTGCAATTTCGCGAGAAATTCATCGCGTCCCGCTTTCATTTAAATTGACAAGGAAAATTTGGTTGACCCAGATTAGCGAGAAGATCGGGAGAAGAGGGGAGGGGAGGCGGAGAGTGTCGCGCCATCGGTGTGCAACGAGCCCCGCGGAGGTCATCGTAATTAAAGTCACCTGAAATTTAGGGCTGTTACGCAATTTGTCGATTCCACGGCGGCGAACGATACGTCCGCGGCTAACCGTACGATTTTTGCATTCCCGTGGTGCAATAACTATGCGGTGGCGGCGGAGGAGGCGGCGGCAGATGCGAATTATTCGCTGAAATTGTAGCCCGAATAATTATACGGATAATATGAAAATGAGACTGCCATTTGCGCGCGCGCGCGCTGTATAATAATATAACGGCATTATTACTTTTCCGCTCTGAATTATCGATGCTCCATTAATCAAAGGCTCTTTTTGTATCTTCGTGCTTGATTTCACAATGAGAGACTCGGCTGATTCACTTAAATATTCGTTTATCGCGCGCTATTTGAACGCGCGCCAGGCGCGACGACGCGCACGCAACCGGCGCGACCGGATATTTCCCGAATGAAATTTCGCCGTTAATCAGGGATCATCAGGGTTACGCGGGAAAAGATTTTTTGCTGGCACAAAAAAATCTTTCGTTACTACAGCGACAGCGAAAAGATTCGTTAAGGATATTATGGGGTTACACGTATGTGTCCGAGCGACTCGAGGAAAAAAAAAAGAACGCCCGGTGTTTGAACTTTTCTGCTGGCTGCATGATTGACCTTATGAAGATATTCTTTTGAAAGATGATCCTTCACACTTTTATTTACATATTACGTGAAGCCCGTCATAGAAAGTTGATGTACAACGCTAATGTTACTGCTACCGTGAAGCTCGTCGTCGCTAAATGATACTCAAATTATCTCGGGAACTATCGCACCGATTCAGCTATAACTTCGCATAGACATTCTTAGTAAGATTATCGAGTCTTAGATTAACTAGTCTTTGCCGTAGGATATTTTTGACATCTATTATAGTTTGTTCGTAAACGAAGAGAGGGGAAATTTTGTGGCGAAAAATCGAACTTTTGGCTTCGAGTGTTAATAACTTCGTCAAAAATTAATATTTTAAAAATCGGCTCTGATAAAGACAAGATAATCTTTGTAAGAACGTCTATGCAAAACTATAGCTAAATTGATCTAATAGTTTCCGAGATATTTTGAGTGCCGATGACGAGCTTCACTCGGAAGTAACAACAGCGTTACATATCAACTTTTTGTAACGACTTTCACATAATATGTAAATATAAGTATCGAAAAATCGCCCTCTACAAGGACATTTCCATAAAGTCAATAACGTGATCGGAAAAATTCAAACATTCGGCAATTTTTCGAGTCGCTCGGGTCGGCATGTAGTCCCTCAATTGCTGATTGTACCAACTGAATTCTATTACAGTCGCAACGACGTTTCGCTACAACGGCGAAATTATTTTTTCGCGCAACAAATCTTTTCGCTGTCTGTCATCGTGGTAACAAACAATTCGCTAAGCAAAAAAATGTTTCCCGTGTACGTGATTCTCTCGTCGTAACCTCCGTACAAACGCGTCGTCGATGTGTGCAATAAAAAAAAAAAATACATATGCGTAACACCAGCATAAAAAAAAAAGGTCGGAGGAGTTTCGCCGTGGTGGTGAGAATTTAAACCTAAAGTTAACGCGGCGCAATCGAAGGTTCGCAGGGATTACGGTCGACGGCTCAACTATGCCATATCCGATGTTTACGCACACTCTATAAACGCGGTGACTCAGGCTTGCGTCACCGGGGCAGATCTTGCAGAACAATTTGAAACGAGATACGAGCAGATAGAGCCGGGACTGTACATCGTCGTTCCGCTCGCGTCGTAGAAAAGGAAAAACGCAGCCGTTCGAGAGAAACAGAGGAGAGAAGAGAGGGAGGAATGACGAAAGGAGGTAGGGAGGGAGGAAGAGAGAGAGACAAGAGGAAACGTTCGAAGGCGCAGATATTCGCGCGAGTCAATAAATTCTCAATTCGGAAAATGTATTGGGTACACGTACAACATCGAATAATAATCGCGCTTGATTCCGGGACCTTTTCATATATAAAGTAACGATACAAAATCGCTCGAAGGGAGAAATATAACGGGTGACGTTCACGCTTCGCCCCCTCGCTCGAGACGCGAGTTTTATTACCGCCAGACGACGACGACGACGACGGCGATCGGGAAGAACGTGTTCGCCGTAACTCTCGGCGGCCAGGCGGGCGAGCGCGCACACCGCGAGCCCGCCTGTTCCTCCTTCGGAACTGAAAAAAAAGGGAAAAAGAAATCGATTTGCTCGAGCACCGCGCGTCGATACAATTTCCCGTGGGGTGCTGTCGTTTCTCGTTTCGCAGCCCCGCTGCAACGGCTGGGCTGGCTGGCTGCTCGTAACTCGCGAACCGGCAGGAAGTTCGAAGGGAGCGGGATTCGAATTCCTGCCACATTTCGCGCACGCAGCTGATAGCGCGCGCACGCCACGCGAAATAGTCTCTCTGCCGCGGTATCGCGATCGATTCGATTGGGACCCGACCACTATCTCCATCTCTCTCTCTCTCTCTCCAGCCGATATAAATATGTGTGATTGCGCCCTATTAATTATCATTATATATGACGAGGCCAGAACTATTACCACAACTATTAACTATTACTTTATATTAAATACCTCCGAAATATGGCAACAGGAGGAAAATTAACATAACGGAAATTGCATCGATAATAATAGCCGTGGAGCATTTTTCGTGAATGCAAATTTCGCCACCTTCATCCCGACATCGCTAATAAAATATTTCTATTTTTCAAAGATATTCTCAAGATGACGATAGCTACCGCTCCGCCCTGTATAACTTAATTATTATTATTTCTATTCATTTACGGAGACCTCTTTGATATACGGCGGATATAGCTGGTTCATAATTAATTCAATACACAATAAGAAGAAACAAAAGGAAAAGAGACATCATATTATTGAGCAAACGACTTAAATGCATAATGTGACATAATTCCCTGAAAGTTTGTTAAACTCATCAGTTTCGGAAGGCGTTCTCGGAAGGCATGTTCTAAGATGTCCGATAAACGCCTTTGTCCCCCTTTCGTCTTCGCAACGCGCGGAGAGACATCCCGAGAAATTATTATTTTACGACGGAATCCGGGAGGGGGGCAGCTGACAAGCGCCGCCTTGTAAAATAATCTCGACGACGGGAGATCGATTTCGCCGTCCTGCGAGTATTCTCGCCCGTTCGCTGCCTATTCTCAGAGACATCCCGGGAGATTATTCTTTCATACGGGCGATCGCGGGCGGTGCATTTTCGCGTGTGACGTGTATATATATATAACTATATAAAAAAAAAATATATATATATATATATACGCTGTATCGATAATATACCTCGCGCCTTTACCTTTTTTACCCGCCCCGCCCTGCCTCACCTTTCCCGGTTCTTTCACGGTGAAGACGTTTTCGTTCGCGCGCTCGATTGGAGCGCGCGTGGCCGGTAATTATTCACCTTTTATCGCAGTTACGAAATTTAATTGTAAATCCGGTTGGAATTTTACGCAGAGAAGCGGACGGTGGGCAGAAGTTTTTAATCTTGCGCCGCGAGTTTAACAAAGATATTTATGCGAGTTCTATGTGCGAGTGTGTGTGTATGCGTGTGTGTGAGCGCGAGAAAGTTACGCCGCGGCATAAACAACGTTGATAAAGGTAGAACGCAGCTTTTACCTGGGATTTTAATATTCCGGCGTGCGTCGTGCTTAGAACGCAATTTTCCGCAGATAACATTTTTTTTCTACTCGATAATTTACCCGGCCGGGAGTATTTTTTCTCCCTTCCTCCTTCTCTCTCTCTCTCTCTCTCTCTCTCTCTCTCTTTCGTTTGCTCTTTTTGTTTCGAACGCAACTTAGGAGTCCGTTCGCGCGATAGCGAAAGCATAATCAAGATTTAGCCGGGGAATGAGAAATCTTTTTAATTATCGTAATGTACGCGCGCACAACGGCACAATACGGCTTCCCATATTGTGGCGCTAATTAATAATTAATGGTGTAACACATGTTGTTCGTAAAGAATGTGCTACAGTATACCTATGTTAATTAAGATCCTCCTTCTCTTAGGCACTCGCGCACATTGCGGTACACACACATACACACACATATGTGCAACCGTCTCGACGTATTTTCTTTCCAGATGTAGCGTGAAAGTTAATTTGCATTAATTCGAAGTCGCCGACGTAACGCGTGCGCGCCCGCCACGTTCAACACCTTAAATCTTCTTTTTCCGGGAGTAAATTCAATTCAACTCGTGAACTACATCGCGCCCCGCGACTTTATGCAAATATCTCTCTCTCCCTCTTTCTCTCTCTCTCTTTTTCCTCAAAATGCTCCTGCGCGCGCTCGCGGAATTTGGATGACCGTGGCGTAGCGCGATACGCGCACGGCTCGCCTTTGCATTGACCCAAATTCAAATTCTCGAATACGGGAAATATCCGAGGTATGCGGCCGATATTTTATAGACGCGTATATTCTCCGCGAATAAATTCCACCGATGAATAAGGGCGCTGAAATATCGGGAATACGCTCGAAACGCGCGAATTTTCGTTTCTCAGTCTCCACTCGAGAGAGGGAGATAGATAGGCGGATAGATAGAAGCGTTTATTATCGCAAATGTATTTTACACGGTAAAACATTTCGTGATAAATTCAACATATTTCGCATGACCCGAACGGTCTACTCAAATGTTTGTATTAATTTAACACAAGGTGAATATATTAAAAAGTAACACAAAATTCTGCCCAGAATTAACATATTAATCGATACTGAAGTATGAAATATGTTATTTTAACATTTAAACGTTTTGAATATATATATATATATATATGTTTTATAAGGTACATTAAAAATACAAAATTTTAACAAGGATTTTAAAAAAGTATAAAATGTTTTTTACTGTGTAAGACCCGATTTTTCATTCTCTAGTTATCTTGAGTTTAAATTTAAAGTTAATGGCGGTTTAAATTTCAACTGATGATAATTCAAAAATTGTGTTTTCCCATTCATAGTTGATCATTAAACTTGTGTTACATTCCTGTAGTGATAACTTTGAAAATTTAACGATTAACCACGAATAGAAAAACAGTTTTCACGTTATCATCGGTTTAAGCGTAAGTCGCAAGTTAACCAAAAAATGACAAAACGGGCAAAATTATCGATGCTCGCTCATTGAGGACGGTATTACATCTAGGGAAAATGTTAGGGACTCTAGAAATTCTCCATCCGGCAACCAACTGGCACATTCGACAAACTCGTACGCAACTCAAACGCATCCTCGATGAGTAAACATCAATATTCCAAACACCGACGATTTTGCCTATCCCTAGTTGCAAATTTGTACATTAATTAAACCGACCATTTCAGCACAGCCCAGGTTGATCCATATTTTCGCGCATGCGACAGTATTGTTTGAATGTGTCGCGGGGGGCAGTTGAGTTTTTTACATTCCGAGGAAGCGAGTTCCAAAAAAATGAGCTTCGAAAGGAAGGAGAGGAGGGAAGAGAGTTCTCTCCTTCCGGTCAAATCGCGATCGACAGCGCAAAATTCCATTTCAATTTTCCGGCCCGCCGCTCATCGCCCCCCCCCTCCCTCCCTCCCACTCGATTCACGCTTATCACGGGCGAAAACAGCGCTGGAGAGCGGCGGCGATCCGGTGATAATGGTAATCGGCGGTAATGCCTGGCCACTTACCTTTTTGGGGTCGAGGCAGACGATCGATAGGCGTTTCTTCTTCTCTCTCTCTCTCGTCGGCGGAAACGTCGCGAGGACGGAGGCGGCGGCGGCAGTCGGCGGCGGTCGGATGAAATTTCGGCTCGCGGAATTTCCTCGGTCACTCGCGCGCGCCGGTTTATCGATCGCGGGGAGACTCGTGTCGAAGAGAATACGCCGCCGTACGGCGCATACGTAGGCGCGCGCGAAAAGCGTAAACGCTCGCGAATTATACGCGTCGCGGATATTGCGCAACGCTTTCGTCGTGCTTCACACACGCACGCAAATCGCGCACACGTGCGCGCGCGAGCACACGAGATAGCCATGCCACTGTGTGTGTGTGTGTGTGTGTGTGTGCGCGCGCACATTCGTCGGCTCGCTTTTGTAAATAGTTACGTTTGTAATGGTAGGTTGACGTTACACTTCCGGCTAATGCCGGGTGACGTAATGAGCAACGGCGGGCAACGAAAGGAGCAGCTGCGCAATAATCGCGCGGATCGATTTTCCGTCGAGCGGCGGCGACGACGATTTGGGTGCGCGAAGGTCGCCTTTCGAACCTCTCTCGAAAAGGCCCGGAAGAAGCCTGGAACTGGACGGAAGAAGATATTCTCGTTACGAATTCCCGTTGAACGTCGGAAGGTCGACCGATAGGGCAAACGCCAAGGAACGTGCCATTCCGCATCGGTTTTTAATACGCGGTACAGCCCGCTGGCCGCCGCGATATCGAATATACGTTGTTATTGCATTGTCGTAAACCACCGTAGTAATAACGATAAATTTCCAGAAGGGAAAGAGAGAGAGGAGTTTTTCGGCCGTAAAATAAGAATAAGCTTTTGTCTAAAAGCTTATATCAAAGGATATTTGTTTCTGAAAGTAATTCGGTAAATTTCTTTCTATTGGTTCATCGCGAGTTTCAATAACCGTCGCCGGGCGCTCTCCTCTCTTTGCTTAATAATAAAGGCCTCAAAGAGAGGAAGAAAGCGAGAGAGAGAGAGAGAGAGAGGGAGAGAGAAACAAAAGAGTCCGTTTGTTATAGTAATAATAAATCTAGAACGAGGACATGGGCCATGTCGTTCCGCACGCCGCAAGGTAAGGTTATAAGGACGAACGTTGTACATTTGCACGCACAACACACTTCTCTATCTCCCCCCCCCTCTCTCTTTCTTTCGCCATCTCTCTTCCAGTTTTAACTCGCGGTATATGATATTATTACTCGTCCCCGTTTCGAAGCGTTAGTGTATTCCATCCATTATTGGAAAAGTCGTAGCATCAAAGGAGAGCCATAAATAAAAACACGCGGGAGGACCGCGCGAGCCGGACACGTAATGAACGAAAATGTTCACGTCGATACCGCTGCTTTGCCCGCCGCGCTGAATTACTGGCCAACGCGCGAGCGCGCTATAATTATTTCCACTTCTCCGATACCTTTGACTGTGTTCCGGTGTTTAGCGCAAATTACCGCCGATGTATACGCACCGACATTTTTGTTACGCAAACACGCGTCGATAACTAGCCGAGCCTAATATCTCGACCGGGGTTTTCATGCGTATTCGTAGCATATCGCCGCGATACCGACGAATGCGCGCGCGCGCAATGTCCATCTGTTACGCTAATTCCACCGTTCACGGGTTATAGCAAATTTACAAAGCCAAGAGAGAGAGAGAGAGTGTGTGTATGTGTGTGTGTGAGAGAGAAAGAGAGAGAGAGAGAGAGAAAGAGAGAGAGATCCAGTTTGAAGTTTAGACGCAACAAGTACGCGGCTTTACATCGGGAAACGCTTTACTTCGTTGTCGGACGGTCGTGTGCAGCCGTAGTCGTTGAAGTCGCGCAGTGTGAGAATTTTTGGTGACGGTGTCAAAAGGGATTTACCCGACTCGGTAACTCGATAATACGAGCGAGAGAAAGAGAAAGATACATAAACGAAGCGACGGACGGGCCGTCCTCTCCGCCCCTTGCCCTTCGAAGCCGCGAGATAATTTCGCGAGCCGTTGCGATGCAGTTACGAAACATTGCGTCACGATGATTCACTCGGAACGGCGCTGTTCCCCGTGGCCGCTGGGAAATCTTGCTTAATTTCCACAACACAGAGGCTCGATTGTTTAAGCGAGTCATAAGTGAATTTACGCTAGGCTCCTAATCACTATTCATTAGTTCTCTCTCGCTCTTTCTCTCTGCCGCACGCTGCACTTCTTCCCGGCCGCGGTTTCACGTCCCATTACGTTTAATTATAAATCCGTGATATGACGTGCAAATCAAGAGAGAGAGAGAGAGAGAGAAAGACATTGCTACTTGCGAAAGCACCGACGACGACGAGTAGACGCGCGCGCGACCGTGTTATAATTATATTACAAGTGATACATGGTTTCGTACGTAACGAAATGACTCGACGTTCGGCAATTCCTTCACTTATGAAATTTAACGAGGACCAGCGCGCGTCCGTCCGTCGGCCCCTCGATTCGGATTCGATTTTGCAAACGTCAAATAATCCCACCGGCGAAAATTACACCGGGCGCTGCTCGTAACTCGCGCGACTCGCTATTACCGGCGAATATTCCGTCGCATACCGCGTATATATTTGTTCACACCGATATCTCTAGGAGAAACATCATTCCCCCGGTGCCGTAGAGTAGGGTAGGGCAAAGGGGGAGGGGGAGGGAGGGAAGGGGAGCCGGGCCGATATATCGATCCGCGCAACCCTCTTTTCAAACACCTTTTTCAACGGGAACAAAGCATTTCCAAACTTCGATCCGAGGTCTCCCTCTCTCTCTCTCTCTCTTGCGCGCGCCGCCCGAGAGCTATTCTCCATTCGCGAAACAAATTTCCTGGGCCCTCCTCGGCGACCGTCGTGCGCACTCCCTCGCAACGCGTACGATTGTAAAAAAGACAAAGCAAAAGGAGAGGAGTAAAAAAGATGAACGAGAGAACGCGAAAGAGAGAGAGAGAGAGAGGGAGAGAAAAAAACCAAGCGCTACGTTGACGACGGAATCGCGTTGACACCTAGATTGATTACGTTAACCGGCGGGGTGATTAATCGCCGCCGAAAAAATTTCAGAAAGATCGAACCGTACCTACGAGCACGCTGCCGTTTTGCATATATGTGCGCCTGGGTTCACGTACGTGTGTGTGTGTGTGTATGTTCGCACCGTGGTACACGCACGATAAGTCTCGTCGGCGCTACCGTGCCCGCTTTTGGACGCGGCCGATTGACAATTATTATTGGACAGCCTCGGCAGAAATCAAATTCGAGGACGTGTCACCCAGACGTACGGACGCTGGGATTTTCCGCGGTTCTCCGCGGATCTATCTATCCGCGGCTGAATCTTTATTGATCAACGTCGCGTGAGCCGGAGGGGGGGGGGGGNNNNGGGGGGGGGGGGGGGGGCGGAATGACACGGGTGTCTTCGTTAACACCGCGGCGGCCGCCCACGGTATCAGACCGATGTATTTAGTATTTCCGCGGTGCCTACTATCAACAGGACCGCGGCGGATTACACTCGGCGCGCATTTGCCGCGATCCGCCCCGGCGATCCAAATATTTCCGTAAGCAAACACTTTCGGCGCACGCATAGAGAGGAATACACGCGGCGATGGCGCGGCCCGCCCGCTCTGCATATTGCGGCCCAAACATCCGGACGGCGGTAAATACTGAAAAAACAAAATCAGCGCGACGGCCGCGGCGAAGATTTTCGAAAAAAAAAACGCGTGTTCGTTCGTGTTGCGTGCAGTCACCGCGTCGAATCTCTCTCTTTCTCTCCTCTCTCGTCGAGATTTTATCGGAATTTATCGTGTGCCGTGAGTTACACCGCTATTAAATTGTATAAATAACGAATGGCCTCTCCCTCTCTTTCTCACTCTTTCTCGCGCGTGTGTGTGTGTGCGTTAAATTTCTCACATCGTCGACCCGGATACGCAGCGTTCGCGTTTCGAGAGGGGAATCTGCGACGGAAAAATCGTCGTGCGGAACGCGGACGTATGATCTCTCTCTCTCTCTTTCTCCGTCGCTATCGCGCAATACGGCGCACGTCAAAACGGCGCGCGGAACTATCATTATCGAAGAACGGACTCGCTAAAACTTGCCAACGGTGCCTTATAAGTCTTCCCGTAAGCGCCGCGATGCCCTTAGCGACCTCCGTGTAATCCAGCCCTGGCTTCGAGAACACCGGTGAAGCCCGAAGCTCGGCCGACTGGCTCTCAAAGCTCGATCGTAGGCTGATGACACGAGGAACAGAGCTCGTCGATCGGCGACGACGACGACGGCGCGGAAACACAAATTACAAATTTTGACGTCTCCGACAGTCGAGCGGCACCACGCTCGCGCGAGGTCAACCCGCGAGACCTCTGAACCCGATCAGTCAGTCAAGATTCGCAGCACCAGATGCGGCGTCACTCGGCAATTAAATTACCTGGAAACGTCGCGCGTGTGACACTTATTAATAATTGAAGACGCGCGCCGACGGCTGATATTTCCGATACGCGAGCAACGTACACAGCAACGTGCTTCGGAGGCGACGTCTCTCCGCGACGATTCGTCTCCCGATTCGCGGAGGACGATGACGATCGATCGAGGACGCGAGTTCGAAAAAGTCAAGCTCTAGAGTCAGTCGATCAAAAATCAAAGAGAGAGAGAGAGAGAAAGCGAGCTCACAAGCGAATCTGTCGTTCATAAGAAAGAGAGATCCTCGCTGGTGGCAGAGCCGGCCTTACGTATCGGATCCTCGGGGATCAACCGCGCGGATAAAATATCGCGCAGCTGGCTGTCAGTGGCGGAGCGCGACAGCGTCAGTCACGGAGTCGAGGAAGCCGCGCGGCGTTGAACCCCGAAGACCTCGTCGCGTCACATGACGTCGCACCGGGAAGAAGAAGAGTACCGTGCGTAAGAAGCCAAGCGTACACGCGAGCGACGCGAATACTCGGCGCGAGAGTGTGTCGCGTGCATAAAGCGGAGGAGGAACGACGTGACGACAGGATCGGCGGAAAACGCGCGGGTACCGGAAGCCCGATTCTTCCGCACGAGAGTATGAGTCCTCTCGACGTCCGTCGAAACGCAACGAGGAGGCATCGACCGACCGACCGACCGACCGTCCATCCATCCATCCATCCTGACGTCCGACACCTTCACTGTGTCCCGGGTCGAACCCGCGGACCGGCTCACTTTCGCGTCGCACTTGCGTCGAATCCAACAAGTTAAAGCGCTCCTGACGTCAGACGTCGTGTCCTGTGCGCGTCCGGGTCAACCCCCGGATTGTTCCACTCTCTGGGGCTGCTCTCTCTCTCCTTCTCTCTCGGGATTCCTTCCTTTTCATTTTCTTCTTTCCTCTTCGCGTTCTATTTTTTTTTATAAATCGTCAGACGAGGCGCAGTTGACTCGATGACGACGGTAACGGCGACGGTGACGACGAGGAGGACGACGACGATGCGACCGAGGCGAAAACACGAGACCGACGCATCCGGTGCGCGCGATTCGCCCACGCACGCACGCACGCGTGTACGTGTGCGTACCGTACGTGCTCCGTCCTGAGGTCGCTCAGGACTCGGAAGAGAGACCTCCGTGGGATGGCAGTTTAAATGCAACTATGCTTTCTCGGGTTTGGGTTGAGCGCGCAGGGTCCGAGTCGGCCGTGTTCGGTGGCGCTCGGCCGCTGTCGGATCTCGTCGATATGCCCATAGACACAGTGTATATGTCTATGGATATGCCGTGCCATGCTACGCTATGCTATGCCTGTTCGCCTCTCTCTTCCTCTCTCTCTCTCTCTCTCTCTCTCCTTCTCCCTCCCTCTATCTCTCCTTCTCGCTCCTCTCCTTCTTTCTTTCTCTCCCTTCGCCTGGTTTCTCCGTCCTCATACGTGGCCTCCTTGTTCTTCCATCTTGCTCGTCTCTCCTCGCGTTCTCGTGGCTTCTTTGTCCCCTCTTTTTCTCCTTCCCGCGTAATCCCCCGCTCTCGCTCTCTCTCTCTCTCTCTCTCTCTCTTCCGTCTCGCTCTTTCGTCCTGTCGATCCCGTGGCTCCCTCTCGCTCCCACCGACGGCACACTGCCGCGTCAGACCGAGCACGGCTGTGTTGGTGGAGCGCAGCGGTGGTGGTGGTGGTGGTGGTAGTAGTAGCGGTAAAGGTGGTGGTGACGCTGGTGGTGGTGGTGACGGTTGCGGTGGTGGTTGTGCGCCGATGCCGTCGTGGTGGGAGTGCGGGGGTGGTGGCGGCGGGTAGGTGGAGGACCGGCGGGACGAGAGGGCAAGGAATGACGGTAGTAGAATGTAGAGAGGATGGCGGGGCGAGGGGGACGCGCGCGCGTGGGAGAGAGAAGGGAATACGGCGGCGACGGGAGGGAGAGAGAGAGAGTGAGTGAGAGAACGAGGGGAAAGGAGAGCGGGGGAGACGGCGGAGCTTGCGACAGAGACGGTCATATGGCGCCCGAGTCAGAACGGGGATGTCTTATGTCATTCTCCTCGGCGATAGTCTAACGGGTGTCGCGTGGCGTATGCCGGCTCTACCGCGACGCGGCCGCTGTATCTTTGTCTGTTTTTTCGGCCTGGGTGGCCGCGCGCGGGTAGAATCGGAAAATCTCTCTCTCTTTCTCTCTCTCGGTGTGGTGCTCCCCTCGGTTTTGTCGATGGATAAACTCCCTTTTGCCCGACCATCGCGAAATAAGGTCCTAAATGTAATTACAACGTCTCGGGATGTGCGCTCGGGCGGCGAGGAGTTCTCCGCGGAAAGGAGGAAAGAAGAGGGATAAAGCGACAGAGTGACTTGCACGCTAATGAAAAGAACTATTATTTTTGGTTATCTTTTTATCTCTCTCTCTCTCTCTCTTCCTTTTTCGTCTCTCCGCTTTCTGGAAACGTAATATTCGACGGTGATCTGAGCGAGAGCGCCGATAGATATTGCAAATCGAGCGTTTCGCTCCTCATTTTCATCCATCGCGACGATAATCCCTCAGAAGTTTCCCGATATCTTTCCCTGGCTCACCTCGGGATCCATCACTCTTTATTATCTTCTTGACTCTCTTGGTTTCCCGGATCTGATTTTGTTTTGTCGTATCGCTATTCTCCGCTCGGATTCTTTCCTCTCCACCGCTTGTCGACTGCCTTCGTAATATTTGTAATATCTCCGCCGGGAAAGGAGGCAGGGAGAAAAAGAGAGAGAGAGAGAGAGAGAGAGAGAGAGGGAGGCGAGCTCCCCGCTGATGCCTATTCATTCGCTGGATTTGAACCAATGTTATCAAAATTCAGCCCGTCGGGGCGGAACGACGGTAACTATCGATTATTCAGTTGTTTGTAGGCAACGGAAGATGTTTGCGGAAAATGGAATTAAAAGTCCGCGGGGTTCGCTACACAGTTTCTAATTTCTTCGGAATTTCCAGCGACCGCATCCCTGC
The DNA here is from genome assembly GCF_001313825.1 of Dinoponera quadriceps. NCBI lineage: Eukaryota > Metazoa > Arthropoda > Insecta > Hymenoptera > Formicidae > Dinoponera > Dinoponera quadriceps. The sequence continues at coordinate 101,651 of NW_014555521.1, forward strand.
CTGCCACCGTCAAGAGTTCCCTGCGTGCGGACTCTCTTTAAAGAAAACGTGCCCTTTGCATTTGAAGTGACATCGAACATTATTATTACTCTCTGTCAACTAAACATATTAGCTGGATGACAGATTTCCATCTCGCGTGCCGCGAAAAGCTCGGCGCGGAGGGGGGAAGTATCGCATCGTCGTTGGAAATTCCGCGATGTCGGACGCTCCCCCCCCCCCCCTTCCCCNACGCCCCCCCCCCCCCCCTTCCCCAACGAGTTACTATTTTCTCGGTTATGGAGCGAGTCGAAAATTATCTGCCCCGTCGCAGTATAAAATTTCGCTTTCCCGGGTCACGAAAATATCAAATAGTATTTTGCATACTGAACATTATGTAAATTCGCGCGAGGTATAATGTCAAATAGTTAGCCACCGCAAATAAGACGTAAGTTTTCCCACACGCTTGGGAATCGTCCTCCGTTTAAGCGAAGTGAATTCTAAGGGGACAAAGGCGAAAGTATACAAAGACATATATTAACATTTTAAAAGAGTAACCTTTACAGAAAAATATTTCGCCGTTTTCAGCCCGTGAAAATTGTTCGTTTGAATAGTGAAAGCATTCGGCTGAATGTGACCCACTGTTTTTAAGTGAAAAAAGGGCACTTCTTGCGTAACGAGTGGTTTTATTATGGATTACATACGAATATATCCGAATGGTATTAACGTACTATTGAGTACTTTTGAGTAGTAAGCGTACAATACAGCGTAGTATAAATTTGAGATGTGTAAACGTACGCTCAGCTACGAGTACAAAATATTTATTTAACACTCACAAGCACTCACACTGTACATTCTGAAATAACACGAGTAAATACGCGACTCTTTAACGTGCTTCCTTCCGTATTGAAACGAAACTGAGCGAAAGAGGAACGTACTGTCACTCATCAGACGGAAAGTGAGTATTGAAGACGGGCAATCTTCTCGAAAATTCTCATGCATACTCGCGTGTAAACGTCATATTTCTTCGCTTAATAGACTGCGCGTGCCTGAGAGTGCAAGAAACGAGCATAAAAATGATAGAACGAGTTGAAAACGGGCCAAATGCGGACCATGTAAGGAATAAAAACGGTGATATATTTTTGCAAAGGTACATCTCGAAATTTCCAGTGCGCGATTATAACTTGTATAAATTTTCAAATTGCACCGCGTAAAATTCGAAAGGTAAATGCGATAGAAGCGGGCCGCAAAATTAAACGGTTGATTACACGAGACAGCAGCACGATGGTGCCGCACAGTAGGGTCGAATGAAATTTCACGTTTCAAAAAAGACTGCAGTCTCGAAATTTGAACCAATTTCGATGCTGTCTTTAGAACAACTTTGTCGTGCTGGATTTTTGTTTCTTGTTCCCCTTCTCCACTAAATCAGATATAAAGAAGTTGGATTTGGAAAGTTTTCGATCGAACGGTAGATAACTCATTCAGTATCTCATTTAATTAAAAATGAGGAAAAGTAAGGAACTAAAAAAGTAAAACGTAAAAATAAAAAATTGATAACATGATAATAATAATTTAGTCTTAATTCAATAGTCATTTACTAAAATCAGATACTATTTCAATTAATCTCATTTTTCCAGTTAAGAATTATCGAGACTATTTAATCTGTATGGCTTTTTTCAAGCCTAATTGAATATTTAAGTTCAACATCAATATATCTGCCTGATGTTAAATTAGACGAGACATTAAATGGGTTATCTGCTATTTGATTGGAAACTTTCTAAATCTAATTTCTTTATGCCCGATTCAGTAAAGGAAGGGAAGCGAGAAACAGAAATCTGTCTCGGCGGAGTTGTTCTAAATTTCATTGGCTTTCATTAATAAACAACAGGATGGAGATCGGCGCGAATTCCGTGACTGTACCATTCTTTGGACAACGAAATCTCATTCGATCCCATTGCACCTCGTGTAACGTCCTGCTCGGCGCGCGCTTGTAAAAATGGCAAATGTGCAACGAGATACGAATGTGAGACAAGCCCGTATCTTTATGATTGGTAACCGACGTTTCGCGTCGGAAATCGTCTCGCGAATTCCCGATACGATCGTTGCGAAGAATTTACCGCTCCTTGCGACGACGCGAACCTTGCGCGTCCTCGATTTCTTCATGGGGTTTATCACATTTTCATTACGGATCTTATCGTTGCGCGCGATGTGAATCAAAGAGCCCGTCGACGTCGTCGTTGTCATTATCCCTGATCGACGGCGATGAGCAATGAGACAATCCCACGGGAATGCGTGTGACGGACTTGTATGCCGCTCGTTACGCTGTTTAGAGGACACGCAATTTAATCGCACGCATTTGATGCATATGTTCCGGCGTGTTCCGATTACGAGGCAGATAGACAGATAGATAGATGGAGGGAGGGAGGGAGGGAGGGAGGGAGGAAGGAGACGTACGTTATCACCGCCTCTTACCGAAGTCGTTAAATTAAACCGTTAGTCCGCCGCGGTGCAATTGACCGGCAAAATGCGACACGCGATTAGCATGAATACGACGTGTTTTATTTCTACTCCGGAAATTCGGCCGATTCATTTCGGGGTAGGGAGGGAGGGGGCGGAGGGAGATGCATTCGCTGGGTGAGCTACATTATTCATGGCCTATAATGAGACGCTCGGATATACATATAATAAAACGTGAGCGCGCAACATTAATCTCGAGTACGGCCGCACGCACAGAACGCAGCCTTAACGCGCGATGTAACCGCGGCAATTTTCTATCCGCGCGTATTATTCTGATTTATTGTCGGATCGTTAATGTAATATCATTGATCAACGGTTATTGGTGTATAAGGCGTAATGGGAAATTCAATATGAAGCGTAAAAGTATAGAATGAAAGATGTAAAATAAGATTTGATAAAACATATAGAGGAGAAAGTGGAATTATACCCCTCCCCCTCTCTTATATTTTGTATAATAGCTTTGTTAATAATCAATATTTTTCATTCAAGACATATATAACGATTACATTCGTTCAATCGATTCTGGACTCAAAGTTACGAAATATTTATTACTGAAGACGCTATTTAGAAAAATGTGACGATACTAGATCGCACAATAGATCGAAGAGAAACAGAAGTGGTAACGTGGTGTCCCGACTGAAATAGATTTTAAACGTCGGTTTTGTTTAGAAAGAAAAACACGATGTTTTGTTAAAAATTCAGATACTCATTCAAAATAAGCTCTTTTAAAAGGAATAGCAATGAATATATGCGTGAAGTTTTAAAGTAGATACTGACTTATTTATCAGAAGTAAATATAAACTGTCGGGAGGACAGTTGTTACAAATTGAACAGGCTTTTAAACTTGACTTGTATTACTGACTTATCGAACGACTACTTCGATGTGAAAACTTTAAGAAAGAAACCTTACCAGACCGTACTAGATAGAAACCGTACTAGATAGAGGCTATTTTAATAGGGAAGGAAGGGGGAGGGGGGCAAATTAATAAAATATCATGCTATTATTTAACTCGTCATAACTCTAAATGTGTACGGAGTAAAATGTTAAATAACGGACAAAATACTCAAGTATACATATATTCGTGTGATAATAAATCCAAGGTAAAGAAGAATGAGAAAGTATGCGTAATTAAATGCTAAAATATACCGAAGAGCGTTTCGAAATGCTGCGAAAGTACAAACGCGTTGCAACAAATACCGGCTATTGTGTAATGGCTAACTCCACTGCGTAGTGGCGGAGATATCAAGGAGGGCTATAATACCTAGAAGGGTCATAATACCACTTCCTCCTCTACGCACAAAAATCCTTACTTTTTATTTATTTGCAATGTATCATTATATAATTTTTATTGTTATCTTATTATCATGTACAAAGAAATTCTGTAAGAATATAATGTGATGTTACAAATCACACGAGAATATTCGTCAAATCTCCCAAATTGTTATTGCCAAGTCCGCCAGGTAGTCACCAACCGAGTAATCGTCCGTCACCGTGATAGCTTTACGTTAACGTTCAGAAACGAATGCGAGCCGTCATGAAATGCTGGTAATCCGATCACATCGATAAGGCTTTTCTGCCGGTTAACACACGTCCGAACCGCTCGTCCGAAATCGCAACGAAATGTGCGATTGGGCCTCGGGGGGAAGGTTTTTTCCGAGATAAACCGCGAAAGATTTTCGACGGTATCTCTCTCTCTCGCTCCCGACAACACATTGTCTTGCAAATTCATTTATAATATGGAGAGGGAACGACGCGCGATATCATATATCAGTCTTGTATTCATGAAGTATTTGATTTACATGAACCACATCTTTCGTCGTCATGGCAGGAACGGGGCGCGCTGAACTTTCGGAATAATGAGATATCGTTCGGAGAGCACGCCCGCGCGCGGTTTAAGGGACTCCGCATCCGTCGCTGCGGACGAATATTAAGCGTCATCAGCGGTCTCGGCTTGCTTGCTCGCGAGAGCGCTCTCCGCGAAACCGTTTCGGCTTCTCTATTATTTGATAAAGCGAGCGCTTTGAAAGAGTAGTTTTATTCTCGCGACGTTGTGTGCCTACTCTCTTCGCCGTGATTACTTTAATGCATGGTTACGGAAGGGGGTGCAGAAGGGGGAGGGAGGAACGAAAAAAGATAGAGAGAGAGACAATGGGAGAGGGGGGCAGGAAGCTGTAAAAGTTTCAGCCGGCGAGAGGAGGGAAAAGTTATCGCACCCGACGGGGGTTTTGCGAAGTCGGTTGCCCGGTCGCGCTAATCGAGGCAGCCATTTCTGGTCGGCCGGGTGAAGCGGACGACAAGCCGCTGACGCAGACGGTGAGCGAGATGCGTCATCTTCGGGATCTCCCGCCGCACACACCGTCCGAATTACCATGCTGAAATTTAATTGGCGCGCCGCGCGGGGGAGCCGAATTAAGGAATTTTATTCGATTTGTCGTCTCGTTTTCGAGCAAGTCGTCCAACCGGACCGCCCGTCCGCCGAATGCGCTTCGGCCGGAAACCCTCTCTAATGAGAGAGCAGCCAGATGACTGGGGACGCGGCGTTTTAAGAATTTCCTTCTGAGTATTTATTCTTTAAAAATTACCGGATATCCCCTCGAGGAGTGATCGAGGGGGGATTCGCGTATCCTCCTTCCGGATAAATGTAACAATCACGTCTTACCAATCTTAATTACCAGTTATTCTTTAAAAAAAAAAATATCGCTGACATTTTCTCGAATAATGTAGCAATAAAATTAAGAAAAGTTTCGCGAGGCGAAACTAGAGTAGTCGCGCGCGTCGAACGAGAGCTTAAGTAACGTGGAGCCTCGCGATATCTCGGACGGAGCACCTTTTCGCAACATTCACCGGTATTTCATATCACAAATGGCGGTTTCAATTTCTCGTTTGTATGCAGGGAGGGCCCGGTAATCGTGGTACAAGGGAATGATTTATCTAGAAAAAATAAATCGAAAACGTAAGATAAAAGAGTTCAGGCCTCGTTTTCGCGAAGGTTAGTCGGGTGCGAGTGTGCATTTAACTAAGACGTCGTTGAACGGATGTCGACATTTGTATGCAATGGTACTTGATATGCTCGTGATACAATGTCATGATCTGTTGCCTCATTGTCTCGCTATCTTTCGGTCTCAGCTATCAGTTTCTATCAACTCGTCACAATGGCAAGATACACTAATCGAGAATATACGGATACGCTTCTTGCATTGGAAGCGTGTGGCGGTAACTCAGCCGCCGCAACATGACATTAATGTTGTTTCTAAACACACACACACAAGTGAGATATGATCTCTGTATCGGGATCCGTTCAACGACGTCTTAATTAAGCGTGCGCGCACGCTCGACCGACTTCTGAAGTCGATTTTCTCGAAAAGAAACCCGGTTAAAATTTCAATTCTGCATTAAGTCTTCAAAAGTCTTGTATTGTACATTTGATGTTATAGATGGGAAAATATTCCCGTTTTTTCTACTTAAAGACTTAATGCGGAATTAAAAATTTCCTCTCGGGAGGTCTAAATTCCCTTTGCAGCATTAAAGGAGCACTATTAGTGCTTCTTTGATGCTACGAATCGGAAGTTACTCCCATTGTCTCCACTTGAGAACTTAACGTAGGATCGAAATTCCGATTTGGAAAGCCTCGGGTGGAAAATTTCCCTGCTATATTTCCGATTTAACCTTTCAGAGGAATCATCCCCTTCCCAGTGGTTGTGTCACAATTACTGGGCCACCCTGTATATCTTAGTTCGGGTGCAACAGCCGAGGATGAAATTCGCTACTCTGTACGGTTCTCTCTCTCTCTCTCTCGGCTCTTCGCCGCGAGCTAACTACGGCCCTGCTCGAGCGTGGCGACGTAGCTCGTCGAAAACTTGATAACCTAGATTTTGGCGGTCTCCGGGCAGGAGTTAGTGCACGCGGAGACTCATTACGTAACTTTTGCGATCGATCGCTGCGCGCGCGCGGACGAGAGCCCGCACGCTCTTCCGACATGTATGCGTGCATACATGCAGCGCGGACGCATACCCACCCACACATGCGCGCGCGTGCGGCACATCTGCATACATCTTTGCCATCCCTACACATGCGACACATACATATACCCCGACGACGAATTGGATCGTGTTATCGTGTCGCTCTCTCGCTACCGACGTTGTCGTCGTCGTAGGGACGATAAAAGCGTGCGTGCCCGGAGTGAAAACATGCAAAGACGCGCTTTATAAAGTTCCGGGTTCCACAGTCACCCCCCTCCCTTCGCCCCTGCTCGCCACGCTGCTCCTCCGACGAAATGAGACATTCACGAGTATCCCCCGTATCGTTCGATGGTGTATCGTTCACGTTCCTCACCCGATACGCGCTTTTTCCCGGCCAGCTGTTTCAAGAGTCGTGACGGGGTCCCCCTTCTCCCCCGTCTCTCGTGGAGAATTCAATTTTAACCATCACCGTCGCGTCGTGCGCGCAAACGGCGTGTTTTGGTAGTCCATACACGCGGCGTTCAGCGGTCAACATTGATGATGCACGCGTGCAAAGTTAGCTCTCCCGCTCCCTTGCCGTCCCCACTCTCGCAGAAGTTCCTCGCGAAACAGGGGGACGGGGGACTACCATCAAACGACTATCAAACGAATGGTAATGGTCAGAATCGAATTCTCTCTTTCCTCGGGGTGGCACGGAACGATTTTACGCGGTTCTCTCTTCTCTCTTTCTCTCTCTCTCTCTCTCTCTCTCTCCCTCTTTTAGTCTTTCGCATTTTTTCTCCTTTCTTTTTCCATCACGACTCTCTCTCTCTCTCTCTCTCTCTCTATGCTCTCTTTGTCGATGCACGCTTCGTGCGCGGAATCTGAGTAAACAAACGGTATTTCTGTACAAGCAAGAGTGGCTCTCTCTCTCGATTTATCTGCCGGTCTGTCTCGTAAACGCCTCCCCGAGGCGGCAGCGCAGACACGGCCGATTGACATCGAGGATTAGCCGGGATTAAACGTACGCCGCGGAGCCCACCGTTTGTCGAAGGATGCGCAATGCGAAAGTCCGCTAAGACGCGAGACGTTCCCTCCGAGAGTGTACTCCTGGATATTAACACTTCGCGGCTCCAATTACGCTCGTCGGGAGTTACCGTCGGCGCGCAGTGATTCGTGTGAGAAACCACCGGTAATCAACTCCGCGGCCGGAATGCCCAAGCAACGAAATAAATCGGCAGATTAACGCGATACATCGCCGAGACCGATGGGAAGTGTTGGCGGAACGCGGGATGTACACCGGGAGGCAAAAAAATGTTTGCTGTTCGCGACTGCGATGTATAGCATAGTGAAATAATTACAGCCAGGAGTCCCGTTTTCGTAGAAAACTGTTGCTGCTACAGCGTGTTGCTGATTATAACTTTATACACACATTGCCGCAACTACTTTTTCGATAGAACGACAGGAAACAATATTATATATCGTCGCCGCAAATAATGATAATTTGCGACTAAAATAGCGCGGTGAAATAATAAAAATGTCAGGAAACCCGTTTTTGTAATAAACGTTACTATAGTAATATTGCATTTCTGTCAGAGCAACGAAAAATATGATTGGCCTCGAAAATAACTATAACTTATGACTATAATACACAGAAGTAGTGATATACATATGTGTGTATGTGTGTGTCATATGTACACATCACTAAAGATTACAACACACGTAATAATTTCGATAATAATTCCGGTATATTTCGGCATTACGAACTTTTGTAGTAAATTTCGTTACAAAAGCATCCCCGTGTCGCCTGTATGCCTACTGCGGCTACCGTTTCTTTGTCAGAAGGACAAAAGTACGGCCGGCGCCGAAAATAACTGCAATCGGTGCGAAAATGAACCATTTCTTTCTCACTCCGTGCCGACCGATCGTGACTCCGGATTTCATCTCATTCCTTCCTTCCCGAGTGGAAAAACGTCTACGCGTTATCGTCGCCGGATCGTCCGCTCGCGTTCTCGCTTTGGATTTTGCACATCCTGTCCCGTCTAAATCGCAACAAACGACGTTCCTGTTATCTAACTGGCGCATCTTCGACGGCGGTAGCCGCATCGACGACGCAGTCGCGCGTACTGCACACGTACACATACGTACGTACGTACGTGTGCACTTCCGCACCCGCGCGCTCCGGAGCTCCTAATTGAAGGTTTGCTTCCACGCGGATATCGCGGCTATTTACAATTTAAATGGCGTCTCTCCTTTATTCATCGACCGTCGTCAGGCCTCATGATTCCGCGCAGTTATCCGATCCCTCGAGCGAGAGAGAGAGAGAGAGAGAGAGCGAGCAGGCGAACGTCCTCGATCGACCGTGCCTTCCGCGACGCCGGATACACGGGGGCTCTTCCGCGGAATAAAAAGCGAATGCATTTTTCGGTGAAGCGCGAGGGAACGAATGCGAGTCGCAGAAATTCTCGAGTGCGCCGTTTGTTCAGTTTCGGCTCGAAATTGTCCCGGCCGAGTCGAGTGGGCCCTTCCCCCCTCCAACTCCCGTGCGCTCCGGACACTCGATACTCGACAGGCGGTTCCATACGTCGCACGGTTTAATCCCCCTAACGCGAGCAGTTTTTACCCGAGAGAAATAATTGCGAGGAAAAAAAGAAAGAAATTAATCTTCAGTGTCGTCGAGGAATATTTCTGAATTTCTCAATTCGGCGCTGCGGATGTCTCTCGTTTGCGCGAAGGCTCAATGAATCCCGGAGCCGTTCGTGAATTTTTCCGTTCCGCTCGCACTGAGAGAGAGAAACGTTTGATATTTGTAACTATAATGCCAGAATTATGCACCATAGTAAAAGAATTATAGTCAGGAGGACTATTTTTTTTAAATAAATATTATTACACTGAAAGGAAAGTGCTATATTCAAGTGAATATTTGCTAAGAAATATATTGGAGTTAATTATTTTGCTTAGATTAAGTGAATGTCACTTATATATGTGTATATATGTAGGTATGTGTGTATGTGTGTGTGTGAATGTACAATAGTGAGAGAGAGAGAGAGAGAGAGAGAGAAATGCCATATTCAAGTAATATTTACTTAATCCAAGTAAAATAATTGCTTCGCGGAAAAAAGAACGAGTTCCCACGGCTAAAAACGAGCCATCCATATAATACAACTGTAATTTAATTACTAGACGTAGTTTTTAGTTGTGGGAGCTAACTCTTTTTTTTTTATGTACGAATATAGTCGTAAAAATCAGCTGCCACAGCTGAAACCCAAGTCTGGCAACTGAACAAACGAAATCGGCAACTAAATTTCAATCCTATCACATGGATAGCTAATTTTTAACCGTGGAATTTCTTTTCCCGATATCCAATATTCCTTAGCAAATATTTACTCGAAGGTGACACTTTCGTTCATAGTTGCTACTATTTTCGTGGACAACACCAGAAAAGGGGTATAGTTGAGGCCGAGGGAGTAACTATAATTTCTCTCGGTGCGGAATTGATTTTCGGCCTCAGCCGAGAACAGGTTTGTTTTGATTTCCCGCGGATTTCCGTCCGTTAGTTTCTCCGGTAAGATCCCCAGGTAACCGAAGCTGCCGAATAGCCCAACAATCTCGAGCGTCAGAAGACTATACGGTTACACTAGTTTATCGAGGGTTACTCGAACTCTACCCGCACAAACACATACACACATGCTGGACCCTCGAAGGGAATACCCGGGATCGGGCTCTTTGTCGGTCGCAAACGCGTCTCTCGCGAGACACAAAATTACGGGATGCGATGCGGACACGATAGGCGAAGCGCGGAAAAGCCGGAGGGCACATCGCCGCGAAAGCGATAGCGCGAGAGCGGTCGCGAGGAACGAGGATGACGGAGGACGACGGACATGTGGGTGAAAGGACGGACGGGGACAAAGGGAAGCGAGAGGGGAGCGCAAGTGCTCTCTTAGGAAGGGTATTCTTTATGAAAGGATTTCAGAGACGAGCGAGGGATGAAGGTGGGAGAGAGGGGAGGGGGCGAGCCGCTCCTCGGGCTTGTCCTTAAACCTTGAAAAAGCTTCGAGTGCGAAAGTTAAAGCCTGATCTCGCGAAAATGAAGATCCGACCAAGTGGCCGTGTCGCGCGGGATTTCAGCGTTTTTGTCGTCGGGCAGCCCCTCCTCCCTCCTCGTACTCCCCTCGGTCTTACGGCGGATCAACGCGAGCGAGCGATTGTATCGGTTATTTACACGTGGCGTGAGAAAAACGGCGCGATATGTAACCGAGTAGAATCCCAATTTACCGATTTTCCTCTGCACTGAAGGAAAAGCGTCGTTTATTCGTGACTATAATCGTGCATACCGAAATAATCATCGAAAAGAGAAGTATTTTTTGTCTGTAACAAGCGCTACTACGGCGATGATAACGATTTTATAAGTGTATTGTTACTGCAGTTTTGTCGTTGGAACAACAAAGGAATACAAGTTGACGCTGAAAATAAAAGATTTGCTTTGCGATCGGAAGAAAATAAAATATGATGCAAGAGAGAGGTGTGTCTGAAGAAATAAATACGCCGGAAGGAAGGAGTGCTACATTCAAGTAAATATTCGTTACGGAGTATCGGAGTAATTATTTTACTTGGATTGAGTAAATATCACTTGAATACAACACATTGAAAATAAAAGTGACACATTCGAGTGATACTTACTTGATTCAAGTGAGACAATTGCTTCAATACTCCTCAGCAAATATTTACTTAAGTGTAGTACTTCTTTCCTTCGGTGTGAATAAAAACAAACTCGCAATTAACTTTGAAAGTAGCTTCGTGTGCGACTTCGTTGCTCTCTTGTTTTTCGGCCACCCTTTGTGCAAGTATCGTCCGGGGAGACGTGGAAATCATCGATTCGGCGATTCGGAAATTACGCGTAAATTGACCTGATAAATTCAGGCTTGTAGCGGCAGCGACGGACGGAAGTTAAGTTCTCAGCAACTTTTCGCCCTCATCCCGGCACGATCTTTACGATGTCCCGCGGACGGAATCCACCTCGCCACCCCGTCGAAAATTGGATTTACTCCAGGATCGATAAGCCGTCTCATAAATCTGTCCATTATCGTCCTGTAAAAAATTCTCCATGCGAACCGCGGGATCTATCGTTGTATGCGCGCACCCCTCCCCTCCTCCCTCCCGATCAGGACTCCCTCTCCACCGCGAGTTTTCGCGCTCGATTTCACGCGGGATTTCACGGAATTTTAATTGTGATCGCTCACTTTACGTGGACACCGCGCGGTATCGCGCCAATTGGAAAATCGCTAGAGACGAAAAGCGGTCTATATATCCCCCCCCCCCTCCCGCCGTCGCGTCGGAAACTCGGTGTTTCTCGTCACGAAAAAAATTCGTCCGCGAATCTCGAAAGTGACATCTCCGTTGTCTGAACGTAAGAACGTGAAAAACCGGTGCCGCGTAGCGCCCTGGTAGATCACACCTGCCATATACTTATAGATTAGGCTCTGAACAAAGAAGTTTTACTATTTCGCGAATGATACGCAAATTCTCGAGTTATTAATTAAAGAAGCCTCTGTACACGGTCATTTTCCATCGTTAATGAAACCCGATATTTCGCGTAATTATCTGCAAAATGATAGAGTAGACTTTCTGCTCAGTTTAATCCGTTCTACCTGATGCAAGCGGTGCTCCATGAATTACCGGACACCTTGTATAATTTTTTCGTCCGCCAGGGAGAAGGAATCGAGCACCAATAGGGAGGGGGGGGGGGGG
>NW_014555521.1:113864-115142 GCF_001313825.1 Dinoponera quadriceps
GAGAGAGAGAGATTGCTCGAGAAAAGATGAAGGATCGGGAATTCGAGACGGAATTAGCGTGGTTCGTCTCGAGACGCGGGAGGACGATTCTCGGGTACGGTCTATACGTCTCAGGTTTCTCCTCTCCTCCGTTCCGTTCGTCGACGGCATGAAAAGTCGTCCTCGGCTTTAACCCTTTGGATCCGCTGCCGGTCTGCTTCGGCGCGACATAAGAAGCGTTATCGATATTTCGCGATAGGAGCGAGTCGAGTTCGACGCTCTTACGCGGGGAAACGTTATCAGTTATCCCGCGTCTTCCCGTAACTTCTCTCCTTCGTCGCCGAGGTTGCGTCCCGCAAAACGCGTCTCCGCGCCATTTTCGAGAGGGCGGGATTTTCTCTCGGATTTTCCGAAGCGACGCGTACGTGATCGCGCGCACTCATGCGTTTCTCTCCTTCTCATCGCACGCGTTTCGCGCGAGAGCTCGCGCGAACATACATTTATGGATTTTCAGCGGGTATCGCGCGCAAGAGAAGTTCACGCGCGCATTCGGAGCGGCATTTAATTAGGGGATTTTTACTACGCCTTCCCCCGTCGCCGCACGATGAACGAGCACGGTTTCACGGGAAGATATTCCGTAGTTGCCGGGGCGCGCGCCAAAGTTCGCGAGTTACAGCCGGCAGTGGGACGATGCGCAGCCGCGCCGTAAAATTAACCGAAGTTACAAATCGTAAGTTAAAAAGTAATTAAATCGCCGAGAGAAAGAGAGAGAGAGAGAGAGAAAGCCCGCCAGCACGATGTATAAACGTTATTGCGATGCGACCGGGACGCGGCGTGGGGGGAGGAAGAAGTGTATTTTCGAACGATCAATTCTCCGCGCACTACCAAGCGCGCCGCTGCAATCTCTCGACGGCGGTTTAACGGTACGAACGAAGGCTCCTCGCGAATGCCCCGCGTATAATATATCGCCGACAACGCGCCCGGAAAGATCGCCGGAGAATACCCGTGTAAAAACAATTCAATAGGAGCGGCTCGCTCATCCCGCTCGACGAGTTCAAATATTTGCCGTTAAACGATAATACGAGGAACAGATTTCTGCCGACGTCGAGGTGGCGGGAGGCATCGAGCAGATATTCCAGAGAGGAAAAAGTGACGGAAGAAAAAAAAGGGGGAGGGGAGGGAGTCTTAACCCGGGAAGTCGTCGAAGTGACGACGCGCGAACGTCTTCATAACGGAAGCGGGGAAGCTTGCGAGAACGACGGGAGGAACTGGTTGACGGTGGTAGAAGAGATGGGGGGG
>NW_014555521.1:115168-135790 GCF_001313825.1 Dinoponera quadriceps
ATGTACAGGGAAAATCTCGGCGGAAATCCTCCTCGTCTGAGCCGAGACCGGCTGAGAATCCAGAATTCTCAATTCCGCGACGGAGTGTGTTGAAAGAAGCATGAGTCGAACGTTAATTTGGCGTCTGCGCTCTCACCGGGCGCATCGACGGCCTTTTTCCTCCCTCCCCCCCCCCTTTTTCCACCTCGTCTCTTTCTTCCTTCTTCAACCACCCTCTCCCGCGTCGACCTTTATCTCCCTCCGTCGTTTGTTCTTCTTTCCCCCTCCCCCTCCACTCCTCTCTTTTCTCTCTCTCTTTCTCTCCTGCTAGCTCGCTCGCTCTTCGTCCTTCTCCGTTACAGTCGCGACGTGGACCAAGTGCATTAAAATAAATTAATTTTCATGAGATTTTCCCGTAGCGAATGGCCGTTACGGGGCTTAAAATAATAATTCAACGAGCCGCGTGGACGGAATTTGCATTTTGACGGCGCGGCACGCTTCTACGCGGGCACTGCGATGTCGGGCGAGAATAAGAGAGAGAGAGAGAGAGAGAGAGAGAGAGAGAGAGAGAGAGAAGAGAGCCAACTCGCACGACGGAGGGTTATCCGAACTGTTGGCGGATTACCTCAGCTAGAGAGTCCAGGGCCTTACACGTCATAAAAGTGTCTCAGTCGACGGATTATGCAGGCTCGTCGTGAGGACACGCATAGCTGTTAACGAATTTGGAGTCAATTTGTTCCCGAGGAAAAATTGTGACACTTGTTCGATTATGAGGTAGAAATATGAAACTTTTCGGAAACCGAGCTCCAGATAAATATCGGATCGGCGATGCAGCGAGACTTGTTTTCAATGGAATTTCAATTCAAAATAAAAATTCACGAAGCACAGGGCGAGGCAATAACTATTACCGCGCTGGAGATCTTCGAAATATGAGAGTGGGAGAAAAATTTATCTAATAAAAATAATACAATAAAAGACGAGTAAAAGTCGAAAGCTGAAACATTGATCTAACGAAAATTACATTGATGCCAATGGTCAGCGCTCCGAACAAACCTTCCGTAAACGTAAACTTTTTTCAACTCTCTCCACCTGTTATTAAAATATTTTTACTTTCCATAGATATTCGAAGGTGGTAATGGTTGTTGCCTCGTCCTGTGTATATTTATAGAATGTGCGTGAAATATTCGGCCGTCCGTTCGTTCATTCGAAGCGTTCGCTTCCTCGTTGCTCTTTCAAATCGACGCTGTGCCTGAGATACGATCGGGGCCGCAAAATATTTTCATCCGCGAGCGCGGACAGATACCGGAAAGAGAGGAAGACGCGATGCGGGAATGGGGCCCGGAAGACCGTGGTTCGAGAAATTGGGAAGGTAAGAAGAGACCGAGAGAGAGAGAGAGAGAACGAGATTCCGGCCCACGCATTTGTTTTCGTGTTACGTGGTTACATCGTGACGTGACGATGGAAGTGATAGGCATTCTCGGGATGTGTCACGGCGTACAATGGTGTACATGCGTATACGTGTGTGTGTGTGTATGCCGCCCACTTGCACCAACGGCGGGGAATACAAGTAGCACGTAGTGCAATATTGTGTCGGATTCTTTTTGCCGCAAACTGCGTAAAGATATATGGCGAAAATGTATATATCGTATATGCGCGAGAACGTAATTTAGGAAAATGCATAACCGATGTAAATATTTATCAAAATATGGCCGTTTAAAACGGAAACATTTAAAAATCCCGGAGAGTAAATTGCAGAGAGAGAGAGAGAGAGAGAGAGAACAACATTAAAGCGAGATGTACATATTGTAAATAAAAAAAAGAATCAAGATCGCAGGCGAGAGAGATATCGGGATGAGATGCAGCTTCATTAATAAAGGAACTTTAGCCGATAAAATTACGCTTCTCGTGTAACTTATCTCCCTTTCTCATACCTTCGCAAGCCCTTCGATTTCTCGGAAATATGACTGTTGAAAATATATGCATTTGTCAGCGTTGGATAAAAATCGTCGGCCGTCCGACGGTACGTGTCTCTCGCGTGGTTACTTCCGACTTAATACAACGTAAAGCGCCACACACACACGCGCGTAATGGAGAAACAGACCTCGCGAACTTTCAAATGCCATGCCGGCGTTCTTTACGATGAAATCGTTTCGCGGCGCAGCCCGGCGGGAGAATATCAGTCAAACGTATCTTTCTTCCCGTCGTCCTCCTCCGGAGAGACGCGACAGTCATATCAGACGGAAAACAAAGGAAGCGTAACGATGAATAAAAAGAAGCCTTTATCCGTCTGACGTCCCCAATCCCCCGATACTCCGGCAGAAGCAATTATACGCAGCTGGCGCGCGGTTGCAGCCAGTCGAATCGATCGGACGCGATCCCGGACTCGATCCTGCGAACGCCGAATAAAATCGACCCACCACCGGGGAGCACGGGGATGCTTCGATTGCCGATAGTATCGGTACTTGTCCGTTATCCTGACGTTGATTTCGCTTATTAATACCGGCGGGCTGCGTAACAAGCTGCTTCTGAATCGCGTGTCGGCGCACCTCGTCGATTTTATTCGGCGTTCGCAGGATCCACCGAGCTGCTTCTCGAATCGCGTCGAACCGAAGGAAATCCTCGAGATCTGCGTGCTCTCTTCTTCCTTTCGATACAATTCGAATTTTCGCTTTAAGTTTGGAAGGGACATTCGGTACTGACGTAGGCGTAACTTCCGACTAACCATCGGTACACCGTCGGAGTCCACTGAACTCAATCTGAATTTTTTGAATTTCTTGCGTGCATTCTATATGTTACCGCATCATTTTACGTCTTACTTATAAGTATTTGTAAGTATTTGTAAATTTTTTACAAGCCGTATATCCTCTACGAGATGTGTGGCAAAGACACAAGGGTTACCACAAGTTTTCACCGTTGAATATAAAAAGTAAATATTTCGAATTTCCTATTTCTTTTTTTTTTTTTTTAGCAGCAACAGGCAATATACCGTTTTTATTTGTATAATTCGTTTGTCTTAAACAAGATAAATAATACTTGATAAATTAAGTTTCGGGCGCGGCGTACGTACCGGGGTTTACCCTTGTAATCAATTACATATCCACTTCTCGTGGGAAAAATATTTGCCAAGGAAAATATTGGACTAATCACTTTACTCGGATCGAGTAAATATTAGCACCTATTTCTTTTCAGCGCATCGTTATTCAGCGAGTCTCGGATACAAATAGCCGCCGAGTGACTCAATTAACGCGAGCGGCTTCGCGCATTCTCTGAAAAAGAATGCGCGTTTCACCGTGAAACACCGCGAAATCGCGCGAGAGGTCGCGCCGCAGTCTCGCCGACACGGAGAAAACAGCGTCCTCGAGACGAGACGACGTGGCGACACGAGGAGAATCGTCATCATCCCGGTGTTCTCCGACATCGCCCTCGTCGTCGTCGAGAGTCTCGCGCGCGTTCCCCGATTCGACACGCTCGTTTTCCTGCGGCGGGGTCGACCCAGATCTCGCAAGAAGTCACGGCTAGTTGCCGGTCTCTGCTCGTGTCTCCACGTACACACCCCGACCGTGTTTCCCTCTCCCCGTCGCTCTCGCCCGCCTGCGAAAGTTCTCTCCGGCCGGTGTCGTCGCGGGAGGACGCGCTTCGCCGTACCCTTCTATATGCAAGCCGGGGCGAGAGGGGGAGGAGAGAACCAGGAGAGGCAGTGCGCTAAAGCACCCCGGGAGAGTCAACGGCGCGACATTAGAGGATAGAAGTTTCGCAATTTGTCCTCGGCGCGGCGCGGTCTCAAAACGCCGAGCGGAGCAATCAGCCTCGCGTCCTGGGAGTAAGACGCTCATCCTTTTTTTTTTTTCAACCTGCACGAACGGACGGACGAACGACTGAATTTATCCCGCCGCGCCGCTGACCGTCCTCTCTCGTACCTGGACCGCAGCTCGCCGGTAATTTGCACTGCTCGATACTTTCCTATGCAAATCGAGGGACAGTAAGGTTGCGTTCCCGCTCACTGCGCTCACGACAAAGTTTGAAAACGAGTTGCAGTGTGTTTCCCGCCCTGCCTCTATTTCTTCCACGTTGCCGCCGTACAACGCTGCAGGCGCCGCCATTAAGGGGAAAGAGGAAGAGAAAGAGAGAGAGAAGGAAACGAGCAACGTTGTCAAGAAAGAGAGATTGGAAAATTCGTCGATCACGATTGGCTCTCTAAAGTGCAATCAGTGTATTATCATTGAGAAGCAGTCACTAGTGATCGTAGTTATAAGTATAGCATTGCAAAACGGTAAAACTTCGCAGCAAAAGTCTGTCAATGACAGTAACCGCTTCCAGAAGGAATCTAATCACTGCAGAAACAGTGAGAAAAGATATTACTTATCAATTCTTTTCAATTGTCTTAATCTCACTCTTAAGGTATTGTTAGTGATTTCGTGTAACAGCGATTTGCGATGAATCCTTCAGAATCAGCGAAGTATCAGACGAAAGAGCCAAGTGGAAGAGTTTCCGCTAAAATTTAGCGAATAATCACTGATTATCGGCGGAATTTTTTCGCCGATTCGATCGGTGACATTTACGCTGATTCAACTTAGGAGTGTGCGTTAACCCTCTAATGACAAGGTGAATTTTGAACGTATCCAGGAAAGCGGGGTCGGATCCGACCCCAATCTCGTGGTTAGGGGATTAATTATTTCTTTCCCGAATATTCGACTGGATCATTCCGACGGAGCATACGTCGCGAAAACACGGCGTCTCGCGAAATTTATTCCCGAGTCGCGGAGGGCATCGTGTCGATACGCCATTGTCGTCTTTTATCGGATCCTCAAGGTTACTTGAACGCTTTGAAGCTCTCGGAATGCTCCAATCGCTGGGAATGTAGTAAGCCTCTAAGACTCGCAGCAACTTCCAAGTTTTTAAATCTTCCGGAGATCTCCGTGACTTTCAAGATCCTCGCAACTTGCCCGGACATTCAAGACCGCAAGGTTGCGAGAGATTTGAAGAATCCTGTAGCGGCTCGAAATTCCCTATCATAAGTTTAAAACTGTTGACATCGCCGCGCTCCACCGCGGCGTTTTAACCCGATTTAGAGGAAATTATCCTTTCGAACGAACGCGCGGTGTAATTACACGGAGATGTGTTGTGTAAATTGTGAAAAATACACGATGCCTGCGGAAAACATGTTGATAAATCCCATTTCGGATTAATCGGGTAACATAATTCTGTCATATATTTTCCCGTTTGATGTTTCATTTACCACCTTCTGAATTTGTCAGGATGCAATTTTGTACGAAACGTAGAGCGACGTCCGTATCCACTCGAATTCGCGCGAGTTTTCCATTCATACAGAATGAATTCTCCGCATCGTCGGGTGAACATCTTCACTCGAGACCGAAGAGCCAACCCGAATCTACCGGCGCTTGCATCGGTCACGGGAGAAAACATCATTCCGTCTCTTCTTCTTTTCTCTTTGCTGCTCTGTTTATCCGCTCCCTAAATTTCTCCGAGTGATATTTCGCTCGAGAAGCAGAACGAGACGGCCGAGCGAATTATATTTCGGCGCGAAACTAAAAAGCCAATCCGACGTGTCCCCGAACGTCGTAGGAACAATTCCCAGCTGATCGATCGGAACGTTCACTCGTACGGAATCAGAATCAGCCTAAGCATGAGCGAAGCATCCGGCTCTTGCAATTTCGAGCGAACCTCCACCTTCGGTTTTGAGCGAGACCTTATTACCTCCCGGGAACTCACGGAGTGGAATAGTTTTATCTTCAATTTTTGATCGCCCGAGACAAAGGGAACATCGGCTGGAGAATACGCGGCTCTCATTCGGCGAGCGCACATTGCCGCCGCTTTCGCATCGTGTATGTACGTTTAATATCGGAAAGCCCGGGATAAGATATTACAATACACCCCGGGCGTGCTCCGGCGTCGCGAAATCGATCGAGTGGCCGATTTCCGAGCGCGCCTGATCCAAATATTTGCAGGGATCGTTCGTGCGGTACAGGAACCCATTGCACTTCCGGCGGAGCGTGTAAAGCGAGACGGCAAAGGGAAGTCGCGCGTGCGGCCAAGATTTTCGATGCCGCGGAAAAGCTACCGGCCGACGACGTGCTCGCTTTCTCTCTCTCTCTCTCTCTCTTTTTCTTTCGCTCGTCCTTTCTCTCTGTATGCGGTATGGATTAATCGAGGGTTATCGTTTGACTTTTGCCAATATTTAGACACCGTGGCAGTTTAATGGATCCGCGAGAAATGTGTTTGTCCGCGCCGCGAGAGACGCGATCGATCCGTTACGCGCCGCTCGGCTCGGCCGCTCTGAATTTGACTTCGAGTGCTGTTCGATGTCTTTAAGGATGTAATCTAGCCTATCAGTAGTCTTCAGTGGCGCATCCGCGACTGTTGTAAGTTGAGTACTTATCGAGCGAACGTTCCTATACATTTATTCCATTCGGTCAATCTTTCTCTAATTCTTATCACTAACTCCTTTCAAGTGGAGTAACATTTCATCCAGGCTCCGAATCGTCGTCAAACTTTCGGCATCATTTTCAGATACAACATAGATCAACTCCGTGATTTCTCCATAATTTCGAAGTACGAGCGGTACATTCATAAAGAGCGAAATATCCCTCCGTTTCGGCCGTAACGCGCACGATTCGGTTGGATTCGGCGGGCTCGATTGGACCGAAGCGTTGAAGAAAGAGGGAACGATCGAGGGAAGGATATAGTCACGTTGTTCCCGCGCTTGTTTCTTCTCAGTTTCCTCCCCGGGCGGCTTGTGTAATTTGCGTTCCTCGCGAAGTATGACAGTCGCAAGATACAATCCTTCGAAGGCGCGGAAATCTCGCGAGAGGACGCGCGCGCGGAGAAACGTGAAACGATGTGAAATGGCATTCGCGAGTTTTCACCGCGCGCGCGAGTACGCACGGCAGATTTCTCTGACGTAGAAATTGCATTAATACGATATCCCCGTGCGCCCGTATTTCAATGTTTCGCGGCGACACGTCGTGTCGTGAAAATTATTTCCGAAAACCGAAACGCCAGAGAGAGAGAGAGAGAGAGAGGGGGAAAAAGAGGAGTTGAAAAAGACGACGAAATTTCGCGGAACATCAACGAGAACTCGAAGACATTAATTCGGCATTACCGCGCCGGACGCGCGAAAGCGAATAAGGACATTTACGCGCGGAGGTCCTTCCTTAAAAACTCCCGGCGATATAATCTTTTTGCCGGCGCCCGTCGTCGAAGGATAAACGTTTTCGCGCGCTCGGATTTCGACAAACGCGACGAATGATTGATTATTTTTCGATAGTCCTCTGCCGCGCCGATAGCGGGGCGCAAAAATGCCGGTATTGATCGCGATTCGATCCGCGGCCGGTCTTACGCCGCACGTTCACGCGCGCGAGAGAGAGAGTGCTCCTCCGACTGTATTTACCGCGGCAGTGCGACGCGGGGAGACGGGAGCGCGTTTTGAATATTTCACGGGAAATTCGATTTATTATAACTATAACGGACACACACCGAGAGATTCATTCGCGGCGTTATTTATAACGGCGGGAAGGACCGCTGCTGCTTCTCCAGTGGCGATCGATATCCGACCGCGGGCAGGATCTAGCCCGTGGTCCGCCGAGTCTACTCGGCGAGATTAAAGGAGGAGGCGAGAGATTCGCGCGCCGATAACGGACGCGCTCTCTTAACGCAATCGTGCAATGGGTGCGCTTCACGTTTTTCCGCGTTTTTACGGTTTGAAAACACGCCCACAGGGAGAGAGAGAGAGAGAGAGAGCTTTCTGCGTGTTTTTCTAAGTACCGAACAAATTTAGACGATCTCATTTGAATGAACTCTTTCGCCTCTCTCTTTCTCTCTCTCTGTTCGTCGGAGCTTTATGCCGCGGCGCGTAGTATCAGCCGATCCTTCCACCTCCGGTATCTATACACGTATCTTTCTCTCTCTCTCTCTCTTTCTTTGGTTTTCTCCTCCTCTCGCGCTATCCCGCCTCTTGCCCCGCGAAAGTGAGCGAGGGAGTGCTCCGAAATGTTTATCGGAGTTATTCCGAGGACGGAACAAACGGCCCAACATAAGCAAACTTTGCAGCGGAACGGCAGCTGATGCTGACTTTGGTTGCTGCCGTTAACCTCTCGCGGATTAATCCGGCAATGCCTGGCTGCGCGGAGGACACGGAGATATTCCGCGTCTTCACAGCGAGAGGAAGAAGGAAACGTTGCCCCCGACAGACGCGAGCGTAATGCTTTGAAACAAGACGCCCATTTTTTCTTTTTAATATGTATAAAAGAATCGAAGAGAAGTTAATTGAATTACAAGCGAATGTTAAGTCGTATTATTCTAATTTTGGTGATGAGTCAAGGCAAGTAAGAAAACAGAAGTCAGTAGAAATTTGCATGTGAAACAGTAGGAGTGACGTGGTATAAAAGAGAGACCATATGCACACACATATTAGGATTAAATGGCGGAAGAAGTGAAATTAAAAAATGAAAATGCCCTGCATACCGGAAGCTAAGCACGTTGCATAAAGCATGAGGAAAAACCAAGATTACAATGAAAAAGTTAATCAAATAAGAAAGAGAGAGAGAGGGAACCTCCGACTGACGCTGCGCACTAACGAATTTCATCTCGCTTCTCGAACATCGCGGAAATCGTGCAGATTAAAATATTTCTCAGCTTTCCGAAAAGTGGAACTACGAAAAGCGTGGAAAAATCCGGGCAATTCTTTGAAACGGAGTTTTAATCTTTTCTTGTTGGAATTACGTTTAATTACAGGGGATGGATTCCCATTTTTACGTCAGTCAGCTTCAACCACGGACGGATTCGGAGGAAGAAAACGAGAGACAGAGAGAGAGAGAGAGAGGGGGGGGGGACGGGTGCTCGATCGTCGCAGCCGTCGTATTTCAGAAGAAAGAGAAAGAAGTTATCTTCGCGCCGTAAATATCCGGGCGTGCGACGCGGAAATCATAGGTTTTATTATATTTTCGTGTCGCGGGGGCGCGCGGGCCCTTTTACGTTCGATAGCCATCGCCATGGCGGTGCGCGATGCGAGAATTTACGATGTCCGATAATTTTCCCCGCGACTACAAATACAGGCGGCTCAAAATGGAAGGCGGATTTTTTAAACGACTCTGTATATGCGCCCCCTGTGGACAATTTATTCTGATTATATACCGTCCGGCTGCGCTGCGCAATTTTTTGCCTCCTCTCTCCCTCCCCCCTCCCCTTTTTTTGTTACGCATTTAAACGCCCGCGCGACGCTTAGAGCCTCGCGGCGCGCCGGTGATCCGCGGGACGAAAAATGAAAAATAAAAATGAAAAAGTGCAAGAGGAATTGCCGGGGAGCGCCTTTGCCCGGGGATCGCGATCGTTCTCCGCTTTATTATTCGCGACGGTGCGCGAATACAGAGAGACGGCGGCGCGATCCTCTTCCTCCTCCTCCTCCTCTCCCCGAAGAAGTCATCTCTTCTCGCGGGAGATATCGCTTCTCCGAGAGCGCCCCGCCATTCGTCGAATCGCGCGGTATTGATTTTTCGACGGGGCTCGAAAAGCGGAAAGGCGTATTTACGGGGAAAATAAGTGAAATATGCAGAACCGGCCGGATGTTTTCGGCCGGGGCGCCCCCGTCCACATTCTTATGCGGCTCACGGGGGGAGAGGGCAGGGATTTGTATACACTCCGACTCCCAAGTACCGAACATATGGCCCTTTATCTGGAAACTATACACGGTCCCTTTGGGGGGTATGCGGTATGCGCGGAGCTTAAAGAGAATACTTTGAAATAGTTTCACATAGAACGACGTTTTACAACGTTACCGGGCGCGCGTTTACGTTATTCATGCCGCACGCCGGTTTCGATATTCCACAGTTATAAAATGCCGCGCGCGCACTCACCCCCTTTGTCGAGCGCGCGCTATTGTGTTATCTTTTTCCTGCAAAGTGCGCCGAGGAGCGCACCGGTAGAGCTTTAGTTTTTCAAACATATTTAACAATGCAGTGCGAGAGGTCCGGCGGGACGGAAGGGGAGGAATTTTATCATAATTTAATACACGCCATTCGCGCGAGGCGAAAGTTCTCGTCGAATCTGCCGCGCGACGACGAGGTCGGCCACCGCGTCATTAATGCTTCCTCGTCGCGACCGTTTGATCTTTCGGTGCGACACGTGGCGGACACACCCACACACCCGCACTCATTACCGCGGACGGCCGGATAGGAAATCGGGAAATGCGTACTCGTAGCAAAAGCTGCCGGTTCTGCATTTGTCATCGGCCGGCCGAAAACGTCTGGTTAAATATTTCAAGTCGAATCTCGCGTAATTGGGGCCGGAAAGATTCTTTGACGCACAATCGTCGAATAATTGAGACAAGCGAGAGCCGGTGCAGAGGCGCGCGTGGAAAAAGATTTCCGTGGATTCGATGAAATTCCTCTAATTGAAATGAATTTTTCGGTCTCTTGGCACGGAGCGAATAAATGAATGTTGAATTCAACAAGCAGAATCGTTTCTCAGCAATATAAATATCTTTGCGCGAACAAATGGCATAATTCTTTTGTATTTTCATTCAAACGTTACAGTCACTCAGGGAAATGTTTCGCTGATTCAGCTGAAATTCTAAATGTCACGGGTAAAATGTATCGCTGTTTTCCGTATCCGCGAGAAAATTGTCTGCGGTACATATAATTTATAACAGCGGCATTCTAGTAATGTGTGTAGGAAAATTTAGGTTACTAATTTTTAATAAGAAGCGCGACCGACCTTAATCCGGATGGGAACGAAATATTATTTCCTCTAAATGATACTGTTTTTTTTTTATCAAATAACATTGCTCATTCAAATGAAACGACATTTTTCAACAACATTTTCATTCAAACAGGATGATACTTGATATTGAAGTATGTTGTTTATATCAAGCAAACATGTGTATTAAATCCAAAGAAACTTTTTTTTGTACGTGGAAGAATTTGAAAATAAAATTAATATTTTTAAACAATTTCGATGTGAAACTTTTCTCTCGCACTTAATAGAGACACATTACTCGCTGACCGTAAGCAATCGCCATCTGTAATCCTTTGTCGTTATCTACAATCCTTTGCCAACGTTCTTCGCCAGGATTTATATACTTTTGTCATGAAACGGTATAGAGAGAAGAGTGCAGGAGATCGAATCGAACTTTTTGACTGCCTCGGTATATACGATTCTTTCCCAAGTAATGGGAACTGTATTAGTAAGAAATATCGAAACGGCACTTTCTATCATAAACTAAATAATGACTACGAATATCCAACCAGTAGTCGAATGTAATGGAACCCGAGTCGAAATTTAGCTTCCATATTAATCCATGTAAATTCCGTTAAACTTGAATGATCAATGGAAAATCTCAAGGTGACACCGTATAAGTTATTATCCTACCTTGTTGTTACAAATGAGATGGTTACTTTTTCACATTGTGACCCTTAAAAAAATTCTTCGGAACTTTTTGATACTCGATTATCTCGATATTCTACCTACATTTAATCTTTTCTCAATTTCCATAAGTAATTAGCATTATGTACCTATCTGGAGTGCAGAGTATTATAAGTAAATATTAAATAATATAACAAAGATAAATGAGTGAATAAGTAGAAAAAGAACGTTAAACTCTTCTCATAATTTTTAAAAATTTTTTGTACAGTTGTTGAAATTTTACAAAAAAGGTGAAGAGAGGAAGAAGTTGTAAGGTAACAAAAATAGCAATCGTGTCGTAATGGCGCTATGATAGAGATTTAAATTTGGATCGGACATAATAGCCATGATAAACGGAAGCGAAAAAGGGCGTCGGCGAATGTCAATACGATTAGCGAGTCAAGAGACATTATTGGACGTACAAATCAACATGGTTTATGTTAGATTCTTACGCCGGCACTCACAGTTGAAAATTATTCGCGATCAATAACCTAATAAATAGTTTAATGCACCTGGAAATTCATGATGTTCGCTATTTGTGTCTCGGTATCCCGTAACCTCCGTCCCAGTCTCCGGGTCCATTGCCTTGGGCTTCTGACTCCTTCGTCCTGGCACTAATACTGACACTCGCGTAGGCACTATTCGATTTGGGGGAAACTCGTATTAATAAACGCGATACCGTCGAAAATCCGACGCTAAATATTCTGGGAGCCGACGGAAATGACAAATAACAGATCGGTGCGCGTACTCTGCGTCGCGACGTGTGCATCACTTATCGGCACGATACGTGAGGTTTCGGTCAGGTAAACGTACATGTCGCGTGAAAATGATAAAATAAACGGCTTAAATGGCAAAATTAGCCGCCAATCGCCAACTATCGTCGCTCGTCGATCAATAGCGCGTACGTGATCTCGGAGGTCGAGAGATCACGACGCCAATGGTCTCCAAAGAAAACATTACCTGGAGTCCGCGCGATCTTGAATCAACTCTTTTCTTCTCCCTTCGTTTAAAGGCTCGTTTTTATTTTATTAAATTGTTACTATTTTTATTTTATTATTTTATTTATATAATTTTATTCGTAATTTACCGATTCCATATTTAAATCTTCCGGCACATATCATTATTTGACGCATTCAAAAAAGGATTTGGCAACAAGTATCGAAATTTCGCTAATATACGCCGACAAATGTTTAATTACTGCAACCAAATAATTTATCTGTGCATACTGTACACATTCTATATATATAGTACATACTAAATTGGTCGGCATATATTAATCAAATTTGGGTACTTGTTAAACAAATCATTCTTTCATTGCATCTGCTATTTCCAGCCTTGCAATTTTTTAAATCTCCTCTCGAATCTTCAAATTTTCTTGAAATTTCCGAGGCTGATAAAAAGATAATGATGGAAGAATTAATACTCATCATCATCAAAATCATTGAAGCTAAGAAAAGATTAAATGCGGGTGAAATATTGAGACAATCGAATACTATTAGATTGATTCGGAAGTTTCTCTCTCGTGGAATACATACATATTTTATTTGTCAGCGTATTTCTATCTGAAAAAATATTTTATTCATATCAACATCAATTCAATATTTATGAGAAAAGAGGCCCTTTTTTGCATTATATTATTATAATGAATAATTTTAAAACGAGAATTCTTTAAACTTCAACACGGAAGAAACGGTAAGCAAATAACCATTTGCAACATTAAAGAATAACAGCTTGCATATATAGAGTGTCCCAGAATCAATATATGTCCTTAATATGACAGACTCTCTGGGGCATTTTAAGACGAAAGTTCAAGTACGAACATGTCAAGGAAAATCCTTATTCATTGCGATTTTTCAATCCTTAACATATCTTTGCAACTAAAGCCTGAAGTAAACTTCTATAAAAACAAAGTCCACTTGAAGTTGATCGAAGAAAATAATTCTGTCACCCATTTGCTCTTACGAAGTTTAATTCGCGAAAAGCTCCGCTCTTTCGATTACTCGCGTCTCGGAAACTCCCGATGTCTCGACATTTTCGTGCTTGAACCTTCGTCCTAAAATGTCCCGAAGGATCTCTCACGTTTTAAGGTGATCGTATATCGGCTCTGAGACGCCCTGTATAACGCTGCGTTTTGAGATTAGCCCTTCAGAAGTTCGACGGAACTCGGCAGGGTAACGAGGAGCCGAAATTCCAACTCGGGAAGCGGTATCGTAGATCCGTTAACGATCACGAGAGCGGGTGTCGCCGGTCGAGCGAGTCGAGCTCATACTTTAATGGTGAATTAAGTCAACGTGCATCACACACGGACGACACGCGTCGTTGTAATGCCCGTGCGATGCACATAATAACGTAATGTAGACGTAGACGTTATCCGGAACGTTCGCCACCGATACGGACGCACACGCATATACACACACGCGCTCTCACACACATGATGTACACACCTTCGTGAATGTAGCAGCTTATACATTTTAGTAGCCGGCACGTAAGCCTTATGTTTGCATCTAAATGTAAACTTAGTTTGCATAATCTCATCCGGCATGGGCTACACGTGTTCGTACTTTTAATTTTGCAAATACCGGTCCGCCGCCGCGGGCTTACGTACGTACGCCGCCGCCGACACGTAGAAACTCGGCCGACGTAATAAACACTTCCCACCGTGCCCCCCCCCCCCCCCCCCNCCCCCCCCCCCTCCTCCTTCCTCCTCCCTCGCTCGCCTTCCCGTGCTCTTTCACCGCTCTTCCTCCGTTATTCTCGCGTGCGCATAAATATTTCAATTGGATTTCGTTTTAATTAAGTCTAAAATTGCGCGGCGGAAAAACCGCGCGTGTACGTGACGCGGAAACTTACCCCGGCGCTCGGCGCTTTCGCTTCAGCTCCGAGCGCGTCGTTCCGAACTGTCCAGTCGACGGGGATCCATGCGAACTCGTTCCTTTGTCTCGACACGAGGTTTTTGAAAAAAAAAAAGACAGGTCGCTCGGCTCGATGTTACCGCGTTTATTAATTTCACCAATTCGCGATATAAAAAAGAAATAAATATATATAAGCATAGTTAAAAAAAAACACTTTTCCATTTTTTCCGTAGGAAGAAGCCGAAAAAATTCTTGGAAAAAGTTGGGAAAAAAATGTGTTCACTTTATTCTCAGGAAGAAGCCGAGAAACTGCAGAAAAATGAGAAAACCCGGTTTTTTTCCGAGCGTTGAAACTACATATAAATACATAAAAAAGTAAATGAAAATATGAAGAAAGAATAAATAAATATATAAAAATAAATTAACGAGTAAATAAGTAAATTAATTAATATATCGTCTGGCTTGTTCGAGGTACAGCGACAACTCGCGTTATTCGGCATCTTGCGCTCACGTTTAAGGCGCTGACGCGGCGGAATTGGCATGGAAATCGGTGCATATCCGCGAGAGAAGTTGGCAGCCGTTTGCTCTCCGAGCGATCTCGCGCCGCTCGTCGTCGTAATTCCCCCGATCATTATTCGCTCCCGCTCTTTCCTGCCGTCGAATCTTTTATCTTGAAAACAATCGCGCTGAAATTGCGCCACATCGAGAGAGACACCGGCGTCGCCGCTGCTGAAACTGTC
This sequence comes from Dinoponera quadriceps, assembly GCF_001313825.1. Classification (NCBI taxonomy): domain Eukaryota; kingdom Metazoa; phylum Arthropoda; class Insecta; order Hymenoptera; family Formicidae; genus Dinoponera; species Dinoponera quadriceps. Next base: position 130,155 of record NW_014555521.1, read on the forward strand.
CGATCTTGACGCGGGCAATCTCGAGATTGCTTTAGCGTGAAATGATAAATATTTAACGGCGGGTTTTCCGCTCGTCGACCTTCTTTGTCTTGTGATTTTGCTCTACCTTTTTTCTCTCCCTCTCTCTCTCTCCATCGAAAAACCGAAAAGCGCGCTGGAGAAGCGGCCGCCCGTCCTCCGGCCGGCAATATTAATCGCCCGAACGCGAGCGAGGATAAAATTTCCCGCTATTCAGCGCTCGATAATAATGTTTTACGCGACGTAGAATCCACATCATTAACACTCAAGCGCGCTTCAATTAGCCCGCCATAAATTACGGGGCCGGCGGGATAAAAGGACATTAACAACGTTTTTCGGACGGATGCGGTCGTCGTATTTCTTCCGGCCGGCGACCGTACAGCTATTCTACCGGCGTTGTCGCCGCTCCTGCAACGCTCCTGTAGCACACAGGACTCGCTTGTAACTAGGCGAGCGCGCGAGAGAGACGCCGAAATTTTCGCGACGATAAATTTCGGACGCCCGAAATAAATCGCGTGTTGTGAAGACACGCGCACGAAGTGTTCCAGATACCGCGACATGTCCCGATGACAAATTATTCTTCGTTAGATCGCGACTGAGAGACGGCGTTCCAGCTGATTACCCCTCTTTTCCCTCGCTCCTCTCAAATGCAAATCGTTACCCGACGTCGCCCATCTTATCTCATTGCATCGTCTTAAATAAAGATTTCCTTTAATTAGTAACGTTACAGCAAGGTAGAGCAGAACTGAGGTAGATAAGCCGGACCGGATATCTGCTTGCACTCTCGTAAGGAGTGTATTCCGAGGTGGCATTACAAATTAACGCGTTGAGTCAACGCGTGCGCGAGAGCATCTCCTCGTCCGTGAGAGAGATAAAGAGAGAGAGAGAGAGAGAGGAGGAAGGCTTAGAGAGAGAAAGAGAGAGAGGGGGGGGGGAAAGAAATCGTGTATCAGTCGCGCGATTTTATCCCGCCGGTTTTATCCGCGTTTATCTCTCGCGAAAATAGCGCGCGCGCGCGCGCCAGTACTCGGCTTAACCCGTTTACACGCGCCCGCTTTTAACCCGCCCTCACCTCGGCTACGTTGTTACATCATTATTACATCGTTTATCATTTAATTATTTTACGTCTATCGCGTTACGATAGACGCGCGCGCTCGGCATTAACGCGGATGCATTAACAGCCGAAATTTCACTAGACCGGATAAAATATCGATAGCGGGGGGGGGGGGGAACGACGAGGAGGGGAGGGGGTTAGAGCGCGTTCCGCCCCNTCCGCCCCGGACGGCAAAAATCCTGGTCACGGGTCCGCGTATATAGGCGGCATACATACATCTCCCTCGACTTCCGAGCTTCACCATCTATCTTTACCGCGAAATAATACACCTTCTCTCTCTCTCTCTCTTTCTCTCGCTGCGCTGCGCGGGAGGAAGGGAGATCGCGAGACGGAAAGAGAGAGAGGGAACGATCGATACGAGAAGCAGGTGTTCGGGCTTCGGAAAATCGATGACGGCGCGTCCCGCGTGGAACTCAGAAAGCCGGCCGGCTAAAATTTGGCCGTGCGTCAATCGCGCGCTCGCCAAATTTAGGCCCGGCTTCTGAAGCGCCCGAGGATATCCGGCGACCCTACCGCTAAATCCATCCGCGAACAACGCGCGCCGGAAACGGCTTCGACGGCATCGGGCGCGTAATGTTTAGCTTTCGATCAATCCGTCCGGCCGTGACGGCTGCCGGCGACGTTCTGCGCTCCCGTCCGCTCCCGCCGAAAATCATCGGCGTTTAAACCGCTTCCCACGGCCCCGCCGCTCATTTTGCGCCGCGGACTCGCGTCGAACACCGCGTTTCCCGCGGGCGAAGTGAACATTTCCCCGAGCGTGAATTCGCCGGATTATTTTCCTTCGATCTTCCCACCCTTCTTTACAGAGCGGAGCACTTATATCGAGACGTCTGAATAAAGAAGGCAAAATCAAGCAGAGCGAAAAGGAGCGTTTCGGAGGAAATGGTGGAGATTCAAATGAGGCGAATTACTGTTGGTTTGATCTACGGGTGGAGCGCCGAGGTGACACGAAGATCGGCCATTCATTATTGTTAGTGGAATCGTATAGTTTCCTTAACACAAATCGACTCCCCGGTTCATTCTTCGCATAAAAGTATCAAGATGATTGAAAAATGAGTATTTGTCGAGATGTTTTACTGTTTGCTGTGATTTTATCGATGCAGGATATGAAATATCTCACGATGACTGATTCGTCACCGTACGAACCTCGCGATCTTTGCACCGGACATTTCCTAAACACGTTTCCCAACATGAAGGTATTCTGCGCACACGTTAGCGTCACATTACAACCATCATCGCGTTATTCCACAACTTTTTCGTATATCCTAACGTGGTGACGTGGCATTGATAACGGTCCAAATAGTGAGCGAAACGTGACGTTTGCAAATGTAGATTCCAATATTTAAGGAATTATGACCATCGATTCATCTCGCGCTCTCGTCTTGCGACCTGCTCTCACAGGCTTTCGGGTGATTTTGCTTATCGATTAATCGAAACTACTTCACCGAAACGTTCGGTAACTGCGACTCGACGGTTATTGCCAAATCATTTTTCCAGCGTACAGAGAGGGGAATGCAAAACACACCGGTGTGGTTCGATCAACCGGGGCGGCGGCAGTCGACTCCGATAAAAGCGTATGAATATTCTACAGTCCTGGATAAAGGCGATTTGAATCTGGCTTTACACAGTATTAATAATAAAGCGCCTCCTCGTTCTCCTTATCGCGGTGCGCTTAATTCAATTTTCATTCGTTGACTGCACTCCATCGTCAGCCGTAATAGCAACAGCCAACAGCAGCAGTCGCGGCAATGACGTCGGCAAAATGCAATAATTTTCATCTCGTTTCCCGGGATGAGATTCTTTCTCTCTCTCTCTCTCGCAGCATGCAGCACCGAAAGTCGCGCGGATTAACCGGAAATTTCGGCATAACGGGGCGGAGGGTGCGCGAAGATGGTTACTAGTAATTGCAGTTCAGGGTCGTTGCGTATCGAGTCTGCGGCTAACCGCGGCATCGCTGCTCTTCTCCCTCGCGGACGGGCGGAAGCTCGAATTCGTACAGACGGGTGTCGCCGTGAAGCCAACCGGGTCACGACGGTTCGCCACTTTCGGTTCGTCACTTCGCCCCCGCGGAGAACTGCGAATACCCGAGTCGAAATTTCGACGGCACTCCGACGCTCTTAAGAATAGTTCGCGCCTAGTCGGATGGTCTATAGAACTAAGAAAACTTACTTCGACGATATCGATACTTCTTCACTACTTCTCTTTCCAACCTTCAATTCTACAGATCGAATTTTAATCGCTACCTTCGTCGTTCTATTTTATTTCGCTAAAACAGCGAAAACGGAAATTTAAGAATGGAAATTGCACCTATTTTACTATCTTAGTTTTTACTATGTTGTAGAATTAAAGAGTTAACATAAGGCCAAAATTTTGACTCGGGTAACTCCGCGGTACAGTGAAGGAAGGGAAAGAAGGCGAGGTTCACGATCGATCGAGGAAGTAATCCGCGGATTTTCCTGTTATTTTCACTGATTGACGGGGATACTTGTTCCTCGATGATGACTTCCGAACGAGAGCGGAGTAAATTCGCAATTGTTATCATTGATATCAATCGACAAATCTTTGTGTCGGTAGATCCTCCAATCAATGCGATGAGAAAGGAATAGTCTACGATCGATCATGTCGAGGAAATAATCCGCGAATTTTCTCGTTATTTTCAGAGACCAGCGGAAAAACTTGCCAATCGATGATACGACTTCCGAACGAGAGTGGAGTAGGTCTGCAATTGTTATTATTAACGCTTCGTGGGTCATTTCGAAAATAGTGAACATTTCAATTGACTGTGAAATTGGATTGAATTAAAGGTAAGACCTGGAATTCCCATTTAAGGAAACAGGTGATGAGAAGATTCTATATTTGCATGCGTAGCGTTAATTTACCGAGAAATTGCGAGCACGTAAAGTCACGAATGTTCCCACGAATCACACGGCGTTAGCGAAAATATTACAGGTTACCTTCTTCTGTAAGTATGAATACTTGGTTTCATGATATAACGCATTTACGAATCCAATGTATTCATTAATGTGAGAATTGAATTTTTTATTTCATAAACCACTGTCACTTTACTTTGATTTACCGCTAGTTTATTTACTTATTTAATTTATTATTATTATTTTATGTTTATCTCATTCCAAATAAAGAGTTTTTCAGATAAAAATTGAGTTTTATTCTTTTTTTCGAATACCGCTTTGTTTTGGTGCCCAAGAAGCGGGCAATTTTCACTTACTCAAATTCTGTTCTTTTCAACGGGCATCGTTATAAATAATTTTTTTTGTACGGAAGGACCATCTTTCGGGAATGTGGATCTACAAGCTTTCTTTCAATGCATTTGGAAGTTATGAAAGTTACTTTCCCATCAAACAGAAAATCGTATGTTTCCCACCATGTTTTCCGAAATAAAAAAAAAATTATAAACATTGAAAGTTAAACAACGATTTAGAATAGAAAGTAGAGATCTGAAATAACAACAATGTCAAAACATTTAGTGATCGGCATTGACGAAAAAACATCGAATCGCACGGAAGGTTAATATTAATCGATAAACGTGCCTCGATTTAAGCTGGGTCTTGAATCAACGCGATAAGAAGAAGAAAGAGAGACGGAAAAGTGTACGATCGATCGTCGACGTTCGGGGAAGCAATCCGCGAATTTTCTCGTTATTTTCCGGCGACCGGCGGCGGAAAAACTTGTTGCTCGACGTTGCTCGGGGCAAGAGTGCGGCACGTTTGCAATTATTACTATTATTATTAATATTAATCGACAAACGCCTCTTTATTCGAGCGCGAGCTCGAGTCCGAAAAGAGAGATGTTAAATGTTACGTAATTACAAATTGCAAATTGCGCAAACGTTGTTGCGCCACCCCGCAATCGTCACTTTGATCTTCCCCGTCCGTTATTCCCGCGGCATATATATTCGGGCTCCGAAATAATTTTTTAATATCGTGCAAAATTAGCCGACACACGAGGCAAAGTAATCTCTCTGTGCGCGCGCACTCCGCGACGTCTCTATATCATTCTCGGTGAGTTTCAATTACACGCGGTCACGCGTGTACGCGCACGCAGGCCGCATTCGCAGTTGCACGTGCGCGTGCATAAGCTGTCACGTCCAGAAGGAGAGAGAGAGAGAGAGAGAGGAAAAAAGGAGGAAGAGACTGTTTATTCGAATCGCGTACGAATCGTCGCTCGCACGAGATTTTCATATCTCGCTAAACAAACCGCCTCTTTTTTCGAAATATTCGTTTCACCGTGGCGTTTCACAGTCCTGGGGCTGACGTAACCGGAGAAAAGGAAGAAGAATAATTTTTTAATCAAGATCGCCGGATCCGGAGACGACGGGAGACGGACGATGATACCTCCGAGGAAATACGGTTCGAGCGACTTCGCTGCTTCTCTCGCTTTTCTCCATTTTTTTCCCCTTCGACCTTTCGTTAATTTGCCGAGCACGATAATTCCCTCGGCGAATCCGCGCTTTTCTTCGGGAAGGGGGGGGGGGGGGGGGACTCGG
>NW_014555521.1:135803-136847 GCF_001313825.1 Dinoponera quadriceps
GGGGGGGGGGGAGGGGACTCGGGCAATGTGCCTTATTTCCGATTTCAAGGCGACTGATTTCTTCGCGAGATTACAGGAGTCGCACGCGATCGCTGGATTGACACACGGTGGCACACACGTCGCTTTCCAACGAATCTGTTTAAAAAACAAGCGAAGGAGAGAGAGGAGAGTGGAGGCCGCGTTTACGAGGCGCGCGGCTCCAATTGCGGACGAATATAACTTTCCAGCTGCAATAGGTTCGCCAGATTGCGTACACGTGAGAATCAGAAGGCTATTCCCGTACGGCGATGTATACATAAATAGAAAAGGGCGGCGCGGCGCAAATGCATAAGCGATATATGCGGCGCACGCCGGTAATGCCTGGCGGCGAGAGCGTGGTAATTTTGAAAATGCCTGTCGTATTAGCGGAATTTCGCGCAAGTTATGCGTTAGCACGTTATGCATTACCATTGATTGCACCTTTGATATTGCGTTCAGGCCGGCGGCTCGACGCCCGCGTTTTCGCGCGTTACTCCCGCCGATAAAACGCGAAATTTTCCGCGTGATTTTAATGTACCGCGCGATACAGAGAAACGGACAGAGGAGTGGAGACAGGTAGACGGACGGACGGATAGATGGACAGATAAATCGACGGAAGATAGAGAGAAAGAAGGGACGAGGTGGGGGGNAGGAGGAGGAGATGCAACCCGTCGATGTTTCATCTCATGTTGGGTAATTTAAGGGCGTACTGCACAGCAACACATTTTCAATGGGAATTACTTCGCGAATTCCGTCCATTCTTCCGGCGTGGATCGGGAAAATTTACGACAACAGGTTGAAAATAACGAACCGCCGGTCCTCCCTGCAGGAGGAGTTTCTTACGGAGCACGCGAGCGAGCGAGCGATGGCGACGCGAGAGGGCTCGTTAGAAAAACGCCGATACGGGCGCCGCGTCAAAAATAACTCGCCCCTGTAAAATACGGTACCGAAACTTGGCCGACGATATTTTTACCAAAGTAACCGCAATTTACCCGCGACAGGGAGGGGGGAGCGGGGGTTGGAGGG
>NW_014555521.1:136870-189546 GCF_001313825.1 Dinoponera quadriceps
GGGAGCGGGGGTTGGAGGGGGGGAGGGGAGGTGACTAAGAGCGAGGGAGCGGGGGAAGGCACGAGCGGAACAGTGGAAAATTGCGATTTGATGACACGATATATTTCCGTTGCCCGAAACTGCCAGAAACGTCCGGCCGGGAGATAAACTGCCGTTTCATGCGGTACAAATAAGCGGCGGAGGCCGTGCCGCCGAGGACGCCGGGGGTTGCCTCCTTCTGTCCCGTCAGGACAAACGGACAAATACATATCCAATTAGCGGCGGAGAGATGCCGGCCCTACCGGGGAATAACGAGCCACCGAAGGAAACCGAAAGTTCTCGGAGGTCGTGGCAACAAGAGAGAGAGAGAGAGAGAGAGAGAAATAGGGCGAGCGACATGAGAGTGGAAGGTAGGGGTGGGGGCGCACAATGTGCCGTGTCGAAACGTTATTGCCGCGCGAGTCCCCGGGGAGCTCGCAGACGATAAGGACACGCTGGATAGTAGTGGATGGTTACGTGACATTTGAGGATTGACATTAAACCGAGAGAAGAGGCGGTGACCGCCGCCGTCGTCCTCCTTTTCGTCGTCCTCGTCGTCGTCGTATTCGTGGCGCAGTGTCCGCCGGCGCTGCTGCTCTTACCGACATTTCGCTAATGCCACCGGGACCTACCTTTAAGGGCGCTTTTTACGAGAAAATCCGGCGGTTTTAGAGTGGTCGTATTCTCTCTGTCTCTCTCTCTTTCTCTCTCTCTCTCTCTCGTGTCCTGGATACATCTCTCTGCGCAGTATAACCGCGCGCGCGCGTAAGAACGCTCGCTCGCGTGGACGCGAGCGCGGTCGCGCTGGGAAAAATGCCGGAACGACTCGGCGTGATATTGCGTCGAGACACTTCTCCCCCCTCCCCCTCTCTCTCTCTCTTTTACTCTCTATCTATTTATCTATCTCTCTCTTTCTCTCTCTCCTCCTCCCCCGCACTCTTATAGACTCAGATTTCAAAGGGGCGAATGGAGTGAACGCACCGGGTGAGATTCGACGAATGATTTTTGTATTTGTAATATTTCCTACCTCGTGCCGCTTGTACTCGCGCCGATTTGAAGATCCTCCGAGTGCTCTCGTGTCCTTCCATCTCACCTGCAACTGAAGAAATAAATTTATGTTTAGAATACGGGCGGTAAACACTTATCGAACACGTAATTCTCATCGCCATTCGCGATTAATTACCAACGATAAGGAGCGTTCGTGTGTTTAAGAGACGAAAAGAAGAAACAGCTGTCGCAGCTAGAAATTAGCTGTCCATGCGACGCAATTGAAATTTAGTTAATTCAGCCAATTCGTTTTGTCCCTCTACCTAGTTCTTGGCTCCCACACTTAAAAAACTAGGTCTGGTAACTAATAATAAATTTCAGTCTTATTATATGGATAGCTAATTCCTCCTTTCCCGTGTACGGGGGCGCACAATAAAGACAACAAAAGACGATAATATGAGAGCTTCGCGCGCGATTATTCGCTTCCGGCTGCATTCGTTAGATTGTTTCATCGCACGCAACCGGAGGGATGAAATCTATTTAGTTATAAGTATTTTTAGATCCGTCGAGATAAAGTGAAAGAGAACGAGAGAGAGAGAGAGAGAGAGAGAGAAATCCACCCCAGTGTCTTCCTTCCTCTCGGCACTTTATGAACTTAATTTGTATCCGTTATCTGTCCGCCATTTCCGCATATTTGAGATGCCCCCGGCCTCTCTCTCTCTCTCGAAATACTAATCGCGCGGCGCGATGCGCATTGCAACGGAATTACGGTAAACTTAGCAGTTCGTGATAGTTGTCGAGAAGATTTATCGCAAAACAAAGTGTTATTAACTTTAATTAAACTCGGATACAGCGATTATAACTCTCGGGTGTTTCTTCGGCCGAGGAAGATTTATTATTCCAACGAAACGCTCGTTCTCGTTTGCAGCAGCATCCTTTTCCTATCTATGTTTTTTTCCCCCTCCGACCACCGAGCTCTCGGTCGCGCAAATCAGTCGGTCGATTCGTCCCCGTTGAGAGATTTAACGAACAGAATTCACGAGTGTCAGCCGATAAATATTTCCCCGTGGCAACGAGCGCCCCCAAATTCGCTCGTGATTCTTCGCGTCGAAAGTTCACTTATGACGAGATACACGCGGTGATGATACACGTAAAGTTCCTCCAGCCGTTGCGAGCGAGCGAGAAAGGGAGAGAAAGAAAGAGAAGAAGCAACGACTCCGAGTCTTGACTCGTGGCGCGTTACGAGCGTCTTAAGCGACGCTGGCACGAAATTGTGTAAAAATAAGTTCACCGGGGTTAACAATCCGCGGGACTGTATGGCGCTCAGACGGGCGCTATTACTCTTGTTACGAGCGCCAGTAAAACGACCAACGAGAGAAAGAGAGAGAGAGAGAGAGAGAGAGGCAAGAAGAAATGCCGGGACGTTGTCGGAGGGGGATAAAAAGCACGCGAATGCGCCGCCGCGCATGGCGCCAACGTCGAAAATTTGTCGAACCGACGACAACGAGAGAGAGAGAGAGTTCTCGGAGGAGCCGCGAAAATCGCCTCGGTTTCGCGAAACGTCGAGGGGGAAGAACGCTATTTTAAGCTGTTTACAATGCCGGTCCGACACGCGTGTAACGCGTTCGGTGCAGCGTACGATCGGGTGCGGCTCGTGTTCGACGTATATGCGGGCGGCCGGAAGTGCGCACGTGTCCACTCCGCGTTTAACCCCCGCGATCAGGCGAGCGTGCGAACGTGTTTCTGCGTTGCTGCGATACACGTTGCGGATTACGTATTCCGAAACGACGTCTTCGCGTCGGGCTCCGGTGCGCGGTCCTATTTGAATAATTTATTAATGGATCGCGAACGTTCATCCGCCAAGCGGCTGTCAACGATTCACCGCACTTTATGTATCCGCCTGATGGCGCATACCGCTTCCTTCAGATTGCGCGGTCTCTTTTCCCCCGTGCAATTTTCCTCACCCGGCGGAACGCACGGGATGAGGCAGCAACTATTGCGGCCACCTTGAAAATCTTCGAAGTGTCAGAGTAGGAAAGAAAGAAAGAGAGAGAGAGAGAGGAAAATTTATGACAAAAATTGAAATTAAGTAGAACCTCGAAATTAAGTAGAACCGTTTTACTAGAATAAAAATAAGATCCATTCGAAATTGACTGGAGAAAATAATTTTGTTGTCCGTTTTCGGTCATTTGAAATTCAGCTAGCGAAGAGGAATTATTGGAATTATTTCCTCAGTCACTTGTGTCCCGTTAACTATTGGTATTTACGTATTTAAACTTTCGCCTCAGAACGCCCCGAAGAATCTGTCATGTTAGGGACATACGTTGCTTTTGGAACGTATATCTTTGCTCCAGACGCTGCCGTTACGTCGAGCGTTTTGTTCCCGCGAATTAGGACGGTCGCCTCGACGGTCACCGTCGAGTTCTACGTTCGATTTCTCCGCGAATCCCCTCGCGATTAACAACGTTTCACGCGCGTCTTCTCCCCTTTCCCGTTACTTCTTCTCCACAAGCGAGCAAAGTCCGACATACCTGGGAAAAAGAACTGTCGATTCCCCGTCGTCGGTCCGCCGAAGTTCGGCGTTCGCCGACCGACGGGGTCTTCTCACCGGCTACAATTCGCCATCCTCCGCGCTCGCAACGTCTCCGGAGGAGGGGAGGAGGAGTGATTTGCACGTAACGTCCGCCGCGGGGAGCGTAATTCGCGGGTCTCGCGCCGCACACACAGCGCGTTTCGTGGAATTCAGAATCGATCGTCTCTCCGCCGTCGCCCCCTCCCCCCCGCCTCCTTCGCGCCCTGCAGGTAATCGGGAAACGTCGCAGTTCTTCAGATAATAAAATCGCGAGGGCGAAAGGTAGATGGGCGCCGTCGTAAAAGCGACCGATAAAAGTATTATGTTCCGCGGAATTATAGGCGCCGGCACCGCGCCGAGATTCATGCGTGCCAGCTTCGGAAATTTTTAAACTCGCCCGCCCCGCTCGCGCGTAGTTTAAGAGAGAATCGCGAGGTCTCTCGTAACGTTCCGCCGCGGGGTTATGCGATTTTTCGAACGAGCCGGCGCGTACACCGCGACGGGAACAGAATGCGCGCACAATAAAAGTTACGTCCCGACGATGACAATAAACGGATATTTATGCGGGCGCGCGCGGCACACCGAGATATCAAAATCTATCCATCCACCCCGGCCGTCGGCGTCCGATAGAACGCGAATCGAATTGCACGAGAAAATGGTGAAATTATCAATTGCAGGGGAGAATCGTGGTGTATCGGGGGAGAAGCCTGGGAAACACGGGGGAGCGTCCACGGGAAGGATCTCGATATGCGCAATTCGCGCGTGTTGTGATCTGAAGATCCTTGGGCGGAGATTCGACGGGCGAGGAACACGCGTACTCCGCGCGATCGGAAGAAGATACTTCAGTATTTGCGTCGGCGGAACTATCGTTGAGGTAGCGAATTTTTTTATTAACATCAAGATACGTATTCGTTGGAAAGTCTGACGATCGACGATCTTTTGTTAACGCGAAACGCGGAGTTTCTTCGCAGCACGCCGAGGATGAAATTTGCACGCGGTGAAATTGGTGAAATTCGAAGGAATCCTTTTCCTCAGTGCGCGCTGAAGAATACAAGGTTCGACGTAACAGGATCAAAATTTCCCCCCGGACAGCCCCCCCCCCCCCTCTACTTCTCGGCTTTTTCGGCCTCATCACCTCGTCTCAGCTATCCAGTAGCCTCGTCGAATTCACGTGGTCCGGCATATAATTGCGCCGCGCCCTTCGTGTGTAATCCAGGCCGGGGGCTGTTATCGCGGCGTAACACCATAATTTCGATCCCCGCGAATATATCATTTCGTTGTCCCCGGTGTTACACGGGAGGCGAGCAGAGGGAGGAGAGAGGGAAGGCGGCGGTCGCCAAGCAAGTGGAGCACGCGCGCGTTCGCCGACGTGCGCGTGCATTCCGCCGGCTATGACTATGTATAGACCTCTCGCGCTATAACGCTGTATAGAGCGACCCGGTATAACCGTATGGAATATTGAAAATCGATTAGGGTATCAGCCTCCATCAAATAAATATGTCGACGCGCCCTATCTCTCTCTCTCTCTCGCGCGCGCGCGCGCGCGCCTTAGGTCTGCGACGTCGCCTTCAGCGGGCGCATTTGCGCCCCCCTGCAAACTGCAGAAACGCCGACTTTCTTCCCGAAGGCTCCCACCGTACACTCATGTGTACACACACGTGTGCGTGTGTTTGTATATTCACGCTTATTCTTATGCGTCGTGTTACTCGGGGATTGAAAGAGGAATAAGTGAGCTCGGCCGAACCCCGACGTACCTAATCCGTGAGGCTCAACATTTAGGACTCGACGGTGTGCGCGCACTTGAGAAATGGCCCCCCTCTTGCTCGGCCACAAAAGTATTTACCGCGCTATTTCTCGCTGAAAAATGAACGCCACCTCCCCTCGTTTTCCCTCACGTGATCTCCTATCTCCGGCGATGCGGACGCGCCCGCATACGTCCGCGGATAAAATCTAACCCTTTTTGGAAACGCGCGTCGACGGATATTCCCGACGAGATACCTTTCATCGCGCCTCGCGACGTGTATCGAAGATATTCCGACGTACACCGTCTACTCGACACTCGTCACTAACCGTTTGTTTCCAACGCCGACGTACGAAACAGTCTTCTCTACCGTGTGTGTGAGGTATGACTTAAATGTATACTTATGTGGAATTGTTATTTCCTCTGTACAGGTTGCACAGAGAGAGAGAGAGAGAGAGATAGAGAGAGAGAAAGAGAGAATAAACAGGAAAGATCTGATCACGTTCCAAAGAATCTCGAATCGAAATTTTGCTCCTCTGTTAAACTTTTGATTTTACAACACAGTAAAAGCTAAGACAACAAAATAGAGATTCAATTCTAGTAATATGATTTACTTCTATTTAGATCTGGAAAATAGGCTGGTCAAAGTAGCGTTAAAATTACATCCGTACACAGAAAAAAAAATTAAATATCGATTCGAAACATATTTTTATATACAGAGCAAGAATATACAATATATAATATGTGAAGATAAAACTTACTCTTAAAAATTTTGCGTTAAAAATGACCTGCTGTAATTTTCGTCTCTCTTTAATACTGGAATTATGTTAAAAAGTATATATATATATATGATGGTATAGATATATGATGAGTTCACATATTCAGCCCGTTAACACATATCGCTTTTTAACATATTCATCTTGTTAAAGTAACATATCGGAATTTTTAACACGAAATTTCCTACCGCATAGAGGGCAATGTTCGCATGGCATTACTTCGCGAGATACGCTGCGAAATTTGCTCTTCTCGCGCGCGGCGGGGATGAGACGGGAACGGAAGGAACTTCTCGTACCCATGCGACTGGTTATATCAATTTTTCTTTTATAACTGGCATGCGCGTGGGTGTTAAATTCCGCGCCGTTTACCGTGTGTGATTTACCGGGAGCGTAAGAGAGAGAGAGGGGGGGAAGGGAGGAGAGAGAAAGAGAGGAGGAGAGGGCGCAATAGGATTCTTCGCAGTCTCCTGTAAATCCCCCTAATGAAAGTCTCCGGGGGGAGAGGTTTCTGCAGGATCGTATTAAAGCTGGAAAGCTGCTAAAGGACCTCCCCGGCAACTCTTATGTGCGACGTCGTCGCGTGCGAGAACGCGTCGACTCGCAGTCGACGCTTCTTCTTTTCTCTCTCTCTCTCTCTCTCTCTCTCTCTCTCTCGGATGTAGTTCCTTATTAAATATTTTGTCAAAGAAAAAAAGAGAAAAAGAAAATAGTCGTGCAGTCAACCTGTTTTGGGGAAGCAACGACGTCACACTTGCAAAATTTGACCGACGAAGCACGCGTGACGTGCAATTTTGTCGCGCGCGCGAGAGCGAGAAGAAGCGCGCAGTTTTCGTCGACGCTTGTCATCGCATATTGCAGCATCGACGCTTCCTATGTATATGAATAATGGAAACGGAAAATATACAGAGGCAAATTGGGTCAAAAATGAATACGCTATCCGGCCGTGTAATTTGATCAGAATAAAGGGCAGCGGTAACAAAAACAGTGAGAAAGGGGGGTGAGGGAGGGGGGAAAAAAAAGGGATGGAGTTTATTACGCCGAGGGTAAAACAAACGTTAAAACAGCGACGACTGCAGCGCGCGGCTGCGCTAATTCTCGACCTGAATCCGTGAAACTTCAAATCCTCGTTATTTTTTCGTCTTTTGATACAGCGCGTAATTATTCACGCATTAATACGCGTTATTAAATTTAACTGAGCGCGGCAAGATAATATCAATATCCGCGTAATTTTCACAATGTGAAAAAAGAGGACGCGATCGATGGAACAACAACCTCGTCCGAGGTTGCCAATAACACAGAGAGCGAGCAAGAGAGAGAGAGAGAGAGAGAGCACGTCGCGTTTTTATTATAATTTTCAACGGCTGGATCATCGTTCGATCTGGATACATTAAGGCTTCCCTTTTAGTTGAACTACTGCACTGCATTGGAATTTCATTCCTCGTCCCTTCAACGCTAAATCGTACAAGGTGAGAGATAATAACCACCGCCACCTTGAATATTTTCGAAATACCGCAGTAGGAAAAAATGTACATCCAACAGAAGTTGCATATATATATAACTATCGAGGTTAATCTTTTACAATCTAACTTTTTCTCCTCACTCATCTTCCCTCCGACTTCCTTACTCGCTTGCTGCAGGTGTCACCGTGCAAAGGAAACGGCGGGTTTCGGATACATCAAAATTCAGTTCTGAAATTCAGTTGCACTTCTCTATTTAGTCACCGAGACTCGAGTAAGGACGAACGTCGCGCAGTTACTTCGAAGTAACACGGCGTCGGGAAGACGTCGGGGTAACGCGCAACGGGACAAAGAGAGAGAGAGAGAGAGAGAGAGACGGGGAGCCGGGTCGGACGAGAGAGGCTAATCGATAGCCGGAGCTGCTCGCGGATAGATATATAGGCCAGAGTAAACGAACTTACTCGACCCGACGAAACATCATTACGCGCCCCAATGAATTCGATCAGTTTCCGACATTGCATAAGCCGTCACCGGCAGAAGAACGGCGCGGACAGAAGCCGCCGTAGAGGCGGCTCTCGTCATGAAGAGAAGAGAAACGCGAGTATCGATGATTCAGAACCCCGTCGGCCGGTCGTTGGTTCGTTTGTTCGTTCGCCCGGCGTTGTTCTGCGCGAACAAATGCAGATACAACGCCTGATGAGAACAGATGGGTTCCATATGCACTCGCGGTTTGCGATTTAGCTCGCACGCACGGACCTGTCAGGAGTATCTGGGCCCTTTGTGCGGCCCTTTATGACACGATAATCGCGCCGTTACCGAGCAATAAATTAGTTGTGTCACGATCACCGCGTGTGCGCGCGAGCACCGCGCGGAAAATACGCGCGTATCTCCCCGCTCTCTGTTGTCGCTGATCGAACTGATCGCCCCTGATTTTCTTGCGCGGATTAATTTTTATCCCGCGGGGGACCGACATTTTGCTCTTCACACGGGCGCTTCACGCAGAATTTCGCGGTGAAACGCTGTCGCGAGGTCGGTCCCGGTCGGAATGTTCTCGCTTTTGGTAGAAAGGTGTGTGTACTCTTCCCCCACCCTCCTTCTCGTTTCTTTTATTACTCACAAATCTCTCCGTTATCTTCCGAAAAGATGAAATCCAGCGATCGTGCGAATTTTTGGAGTTACTGCGGCTGTCTCGGTGTAAAATGGAAAAGATCGGGAGGAAAAACCGCTCAACGTAAGAAATTAATCCAGCTGCCTCGAGGACGAGGCAAATAGGGAAACCGTTTCTCTCTCTCTCTCTCTCGCCCGATCTTTCCCGGAGAATTTCCGGGAGAATGTAAGATTTCTGGGCTCTTCCTCACTTTTGTGCTGCGGCGGTCGCTGCGGTTTCACAGGCGGCTTACGCGCCATTCTCATATTCCCGAATCCGTGCATGCGATGCGGTTGAATTTCAAACTGACCGCTGACAAGCCGGGCCCCTTTGTTTCGCGCCTCCGAGCTACACGTGCATTAGCCGGCTCATTGTTTTTATCGTCGGCCCCGTTCTGGCTTCAACGTTAACTCGCAACTCCGCGACCGCCGCCGCGCATCTATTTACGCCCGTTTGATACAAGATTTATACGCTGACAAGTCCACCGACACGCATACATGTGTACGCGCACACACAGGGTGGTCCGGCGACTCCGGTCGACCGTCGCCGCTGCTCTTACGCAACCGGTTTATTTTTAGCCACCGTGAAAAAGGGACGGTCTCCTCTTCGCACGTAAGACCGACGATGTAAAGGAAAAAGGAAGGAAAAGAGAAGAAAAAGAGAAAAAGAGAGAGAGAGAGAGAGAGACCGCCCGCACACACGCCCGCATCGAGCGTGGCCGTTGCGAGGCAACTTGTTTTCTCAGGTGGCGCGCCGCCCTTTAAACGCGGATTAATTTATCTCGCGCGGAGGAAATCGGCGCTAATTGAATTAACGTGTTAATTTGCCGCGCGGGAGACGCATCGTTTCGCGCAGGAAGACGTATTAACACTTTCACTATGTAGCTATATATAGGGTAGGGCAATAACTATTACCACATCTTGAATGTCCCGAATATGAGAGAGAACGGGGGAAGGATTTATCTGGGACGGAAGTCGCGTTGACATACCAATGGCCACCACTTCGAATACTTCCCGTAAATGTAAGGTCTTTCTCACCTTCGTCTGCTCGTGAAGTAAATTTGGATTTCTCGAGGACGCATCAGTCGTAATAATGATTGCCTCACTTTATGCAATACTGTGCAATCAAATAAGAAGGAGCAAACACAAAAAGATCGAAGTGAAGGCGTCGGAGAAGTAATTCATATGGGAGAAAAGTTTATCTAGGAAGAAATCACATTAATATCAATGATCGTCACTCGGAACATCTTCGATAAATGTAAACTTACTTCTTCTTTGTCCGCTCGCTAATAAAATATTTTTATCCTCCGAAGATATTCAGAGTGGTAGTAATGATTGCCTCGTCCTGTGCAAAATAAGTAGTAAACGCAAATCTCGAAGCGGAGGCGGAGAAACGTAACTTATATCCCTAGTGAAGCTAACGAGAAGCGGACACGCGCGAAGATCTTCGCGCGACGCAGCGATAAAGTATCTTCGCGATTTCTCTCTATTTTCTTCCCCTCCCCCCCCCCCCNTTTTTACCTTACGTCAACTTTCCAAGCCGACAAACACTCGATCGGAGATGAGACGGGAAAATGTTCACTTGAGAAATGTTCACGCCGCGCGACTCTCCCTATCGCCCGTCGATATCAATTAAAATAAAATATTTGATCGGTCGTTGGGATAATTAACGTGACCATGGGACGATTACGGTAACACGTACGCGCCCGGCAGTCTGGCAGGACTAATGGAGTTTCAAAGTCGTTAGCCTGCCAGCGCATCTGTTCGTATATATTCCTGTGAGAGAGGGTACGCGCGCGAGAGAAAGAGAGAGAAAGAGAGATAGATAGAGAGAGAGAGAGAGAGAGCCGGCGATCTCCCGATCTTTCGATCTCTCTTTTCCGCCCCCACTTTGAAAGGCGATAGGTGACAATTTGAAGGCGCGGCTCGGCCGCGCTCCGTCGGGAGACTCTTCAATTTCACGAAGAAGGCCGGAAGTATATCACTCAGCGGCCGGGACATATTGACACTTCGCCCAGAGCCGGGCTTGAGCTACGGCATGCCTTATTAAACTCCCCGGGCTAAATTATGGCGGGTACCGTCGAGTCGGCGTGGCGTGGCGGCGCGTCGCGTCGCGTCGCCTGCTATACGTCGCTGCTATACGTCGCTTCGCTATTCTAGCCTGGCACCCCGTAGTCTTCTTCTTCTATCTCGTCGTTGTCGTCGTCGTCGAACATCGTCCGGTCTTTCACTTGTTTTTTTTGCCATTAAACATCTCGAGCGGCGGCGACGAAGGCGGCGGTGTTCCGCAACGCCAATTCGCGAGCCTCGTCGCGAATTTCCCGCGAAAACGATGTATCGTCGAGGGGTGTGTCAGTCGTGAAAAGGTTGCAACATTTTTTTTCTTTTATTAGTTTCGAAATGCACACCGTGTCCAATAGGAGAATCCCGAGAATTTGTACTTTTATAAAACATTAAAGTAATTCTTAAGAGATACGGGTCGGTTTCCAGCGAGAGACGCGAGTCGACACACTTCTAGACACATCATCTATTATCCTTTTCTTTCATCAAATGCGAAATAAGGACGAAACGATGATGCAACTAGACTTGCGTCGACTCTCGTGTCTCTTACTGGCGAGAGAACCACATAATCAATGGCAAAATTTTCTATTTTTTTATAAATTTCGAAACGCATCCCATGTCCAGTGGGAGAATTCGTTTTTTCCTCGGTAATCCGCGGGAAATACCGTTTTCCCGTTGGATACAAGATGAGTTGCAAGACTCATCGGGGAAAAGTGTTACCGACCTTTTTGCGACTGGCACGAGGTGCATCGTGAAACTCATCGGAAAAAAAGTGTTGCCACCTTTTCTGACAATACATCCGATGAAACTTTTCAAACACTCGACAGACCGAACCTCGGTGATCTTACTGATCATTCCCATCGAGTCTCGATGTAATACGATAGTCCTGCTCTTTTTACAAACCGAATCAATGACGCGATAGAACTTCATTTTCTCCCTTCAACGCCAGGTTACACGTTTGTTTCATTTTAAGGAAAAAAATTGCAATCTACTGTGATCAAAAATGACAGACCTAACAAGATCGACAGACCTAATCTATACAGGGTTCAAAAGCAATGCGTTATTCGTAACAAGTTATTTCTTCACGACTGAAACTTTTTATCAATCGGGCAATGCTGACATTCTGTTCCGTCGGTGACGGTAACACGAGTAATTATTCGGCAACGGCAACGAACGGTAATCCTCGTGAACAATTCAAACGACCATAGCGTACATTACGGCTTGATCATAACAAATTCCGAGAAGCTCAGAACACAAGGGAACCTCCCTTTCCCTTCTCCCTTCGTTAAAAACTCGAAGAGAAGAGCGTATCGCGATGAGTCGTGATAAAGTACGTAATGGCCGATCGGTGACCGGCTCGTTCGGCTCACGTTCCATATCCGGGATTATAATTACTTAAAGAGAGGCAAGGAGCCTTTATTATGAGCGCGCGCGCGAATGAGCGAGCGAGAGAGAGCGAGCAGGCAGGCGAGCGCGGCTGAACGAGCTTATAGCGCGTGGTAAAAGCTCTTAACCAGCTGCATTCGTGCGATATTGCGAACAACACACGCGTGTGTGCTGTACCCGCCGCGGTACGTTGTACCGTTAAAGGGTTAAACCGCAGCATTTATGCTCCTTGCGTTAATGTTCACTTACAGCTTGGTTACCTGCGCGTTGTATCGTTCTCCGTAGCCGTAAAAACGTAAAAAAATTTACGTCATGTCGCGTTTTCCCTCCCAGTTTTTCCTCCCCTTTTCTTCTCGTTTCCCTCGTATTTTCTTTTTAGGACGCGCATACCATATATCAAGACGCGCGCGCGCGCGCGCGTAAACGAATAGGGGCGGCCCTCTCTCTCTTTCTTCTCTTCTTAATTCGCGGTAATGCGAACGAGCCTCTAATTGCGAATTCGCGAGTACTCTTAATAATACGGCGCGCGCGCGCCCGCGTAGTATCCGCTCTTTCGTTTTAACCCCATATTCTAATTTTACACTTCATAATATTAATATCGTGACTCGCCGGTCGGCGATAAAGATAGCCCACGCTCGCCTCGCATATCACGAGAGACACAGGCCGTGTGGGTGAGCGAGAGGGGGGAGGGGAAAAAGGACAATTTTTCTATTACACCTTAATAAACGACGGGCGTAAGTTAAGTGGCACTCACGAAACGAAGCTGCCTATTAACCCATTAATCGGAGCGGAAACCCCATCAGCGTGAATTATCCGAATATAATTGACGCGGAGGAGAAAGAATTGCCTTCCTAGGTTTCCTTCGCACCGAGCGAGGCTCGATTGGACAAATATCTCGGGAACCGAGACGAACGACTGTTGCGAACGGCGCTCGAGACGGATTTGCGAGTATCATCATTATTATTAGCTCCATTCTCGAATAATTGTCGGGAGGAATTCGCCACTGACCAGGTCGCGATAAAAGCACGTCGATTCTCCGTCGATTTCACTCGCGACATCGCTCGGAAGATTCGATCGTTCTTCTCCCGGAGAGGCGATGAAGCGCGCGAACCTTCGAAGACACACGGCGGACCGCACTTCGGATTCGGCGGGATCTTATAATCGCTCGTAAATATCGGCTCGGTCAAGAAGTTCGCGGCTGATAGTTCATCTCATAGTGAACTACAGCTATTTTCGACGTCCACCGTATATCTTCTCGCTGGCCCAAGAAAAAAGTAATAATAGTACGCGGTAATACGCGGGCGAAGTTATTATCATCCACGCTGTAGCGGCGCTCTCTCGACTATGGCCGTTTCACCGTGTAATTATAGTCGCAAGTACGAAGCGCTCTTTTCAGCGCGCAAATATTACCAGAACTTCGGCGGAGGATCATAGAGAACGACTTGGTAATTGCTCGGCGAATAATTGATCTTCCCGTCGAATGCAACGAAGTCAACTTTCCCGCTAAATCGACTTTGTCCGGCTGAGCCGACAATTCGCGATATTTCGGCGCAAATTTTCACTCAACGATATTTCCATGATAATTATTCGCAAAATTCAGCGATAATTTGTCCGAAACCGGAACCGAACGACGAACGGGGTTTCGAGAAAACGTCCTCTCGAAGGGCTACTTTACCGTCACCGACCGTTTTTTTTCACGACGATCGATTCAATTATACGGCGGCGCATCGACGCCGGCGACGGCAACAACTATCGGCGCGACCGCAACCGATGATTCATTCCATCGAATAACCTTAATTCGTTTATCGCAATTAACGTTTCGCCGGCTAGTGGCGCGTAATTAATATTAACTTTAGCGTTAGTCACGCTATCCACGTGCGTCGAATTTAGCGTTTAATCAGGTCCGCATCGGCTACGAGCGGTGGTGCGAGCGCGCAAACACTAAAGGCCAGCGACTAATTCCTCCCCCCTTCCTCTCTCCCATCCACTCATCCTCACACAGCCTCCTTTCTCTCCGTCCGTCGCTCTCGCCCTCTTCCCCCCCCCCCCCCGGGCGGGGAAACAATTGTCAAANTATCCTAAATAATTATCGCGTTGTTAAATTTAATATGTAACGTAAGCGGCTTGTGTGCCCGCCACCCAGCAATCCGCGACGTGAACTCCTCTCCATTCGCGGAACTTTCCCAAATTCTAAACAACTCATTAACGCTAACGACGGCCGCGCTCATGTAACGAGAAGAAATGTAATTTTCGAGAAACGAAGATCCTTACGCGCGTATGCACACGTCGATATTTATAATAGAAGAAAGAGACATGTGCGAGAGTGTCATGCGTTGACGAATATTTCTTCTCCGCCGTGTCTCCGCGTGCGATGATGAAACGACGAGGAGATTTCATTAGCGCGAGTATGTGTGTGTGTGTGAGAGAGAGAGAGAGAAAGAGAATTAGAATTTATCCTATCAAGGAGGGGGAAAGGAGGTAAAACGTTGAACACGCAATAGTGAAAGTGCAATAGGCAGTTGCTGTCCAAATTTAACGCAACGAAGAAATACATTTAAACGTGAGAAAGAGTGGATGGGAAAACAGTGACAAAAAGGAAAACATAATCATCGGCGCTAAAATCGCGCTACTTACGAGTAACGCAGAAAATGCACTAAACATGATGGAAAATAAAAAAAGAGAAAGAATAAAAAATGGAAGTGGATAAAGGAAAAAAAAAGAAGACGGGGGGGGGGGGAAGAAAAGGAAATAATGGTGAATTATTTTCCTTCGCTTTCGTTTTCCTTTTTCATCTTACCTTCTTTTATTTCCTTTGACAACTTCTATTTTTTATTCTTATTTTTCTTTTATTTTCTGTTGTGTTTAATTATATTGTGAAATAACGGTTAAAGCAAGTAATGGTGAAAATTGGCGGAAAAAGAATAGAGTGTAGTAAAACAGAGAGAAAAGGAGAGGGTGGGGTAGAGGGAGGAATTACAAATTACGAATTTACAGCGGGCTCGACAACATAATTTGGCGCGGTCCTGCGCGTAATAGCCTGGATCGTTAAGCGCTGACCTGTAATTATCATATACGCGATCCCCGGCCCGGTTTCCGTTTATCCCCGTTTATTTATAATACCCGCAGGAACGGCGCAGAAGTGCGCGCCACCGCGATGAATTTCGAGGGCACCGGTTTTCGAGCGAGGCGTCGCCGCCGACGCCCGTTAAGTTTCGGCGCGCGGCTGGAAGCTCCGCCGGGCGGTGTGCTGCGGGCGCGGTCGTTATTATTTTAGGAACCCCGGAAGCCCCGGAGGGCGACCTTAAGATTGACCAATCGAAAGTTTCTACGGCTCCCGACGGCGCGCCAATACGCCCGTAACGAATCGCGCACGTCGATTTGACGCGCCAGGAACGCGCGTCGGCTCTCTCCGCCACGGCGGCGGCTCCTAAGAGTGTAAGAAACGCGCGGGTAGTCGTCCGTGGCACGTCGGTTTTCACCGACGGGCGATGTTAATTTTCGCACGTCAAACGTGCGCGATATCGGAATGTTATCGTATCGTATCTCTCTATCTACCTGTAATATCAGGTATTCCCTGTTATCCTGACCATCGCGGCTACCACTGTTTCCGATTTTTAAAGATCTGTTCTCGATCGGCCGAGATGCGCAACGTTGATATTAGTACAATTGTTGAAATCGGGAAATCGGAACGATTGAGCGGTTAATCGGTTGTTAGGACAGTTAATCTTCGATCATTTTGAAGCTTCGAAGGAAATTTCGAATTCTGGTTAGGAAGGAACTTGGAACTTTCGAATTTTGATAAGGTGGTGAAGCCTCGAAGGTACGTTTCCGCGGGTCCTGATCTTCGAAGTTTCGGAGATTCAAAGAGTATCAATCTCGCGAATATCTTGGACCAATGTCCACATATATTTCACCCAGGGAATACTAAGAAATGTTGTTAACGAACTTTCGTAAATGAATGAATGTATCAGACATTATATATTATATAGTTAAAAAATCTCATTATGCCGATGTTTCAGAACTTCGATATTTTGGAAACTCGGATAATGAACGTCGAAGTTTCGAATCTTCGTAGATTCGAAATTCGAACGTCGAAGCCTTCGAATGGAAACGCTAGTCCTAATTAGCACAGCCCACGGGAAAGAGTCGTTATTCTTTTGGCGTAGCGCCCGATTGTTATGCACGGAAAGAAAGTTTGGATGAATTTACCGGACAGTGAACGCGAACCGAACGCGTTTCGGTTGAAGAGAACAGAATTCCTGGTTCTCATGACCCAAATTCGATTCATATAACCAGAAATCCTATTTCCTTCAGTCAAAACGTGTTTGGCTCGTGTTCATTGTCTTGTAAATTCAACCAAACATTTTTCCGTGTAGTAAATAGCAGCTATAATACTCTTGTCTCGCCTATCGGCCGTATTCTATTCTATACACTTTCTATATTATTATTTGAACTATTATTTACTCTACTCTTTTCGTAACCAATAAAATTATTATTGCTAATGTTACTATTATTGTGTCTCCTCGTTATGCCGCATTGTTCTCTAAATATCGTCGAAATTTCGCTAAAAACGATTAAAAATTCGCTCCAAGCCTTATTAAAGATATTGTCTCTCTTTCTCTCTCTCTCCCTCTCTCGCAACCATAAGAGTTTAACTCAAGAATAAAATGAATTCTTAATCCACGGGAGTGAACGTCTCGATCGGTCAGAGTGAATTTGCTCAAGTGACGGTAGAATACATAAGGATTCGCTCTTCAATTTCGAATGAAAATATTCACTCGACAATTCGACGGGAGGGGAAGGGGGAGGATTCACTCTGTATGCGCGAATAGTCACTCGACTCTGAAGCGAGCTCAGCCGCCGCTCTACTTTTCGAGCGGGATTTCACAGCGGAGGAAATTTCGAAGGGTACGTCGCGGCGGATTGAAAATTTCTTTCCGAGAAACGCGCTATAAAACTGTATTTCGCAGCGGTGCGATGAGGAGACTCCAATCGTACTCTCGTTCGTACCCGTCTCCCTCTAGAGACCAGGGGGAGGGGGCGGGAGCGCGTAGTAGTCGGTAGTTTTATAAAAGAGACAATACTCTTCCGCGCGGTAGACTTTAAGTAGTCGATTAAAAACGAATCTCAGCCGGCGACGAACGTTCACCGGGACGAATCCCGGTTACCGCGCGATTTATCAATTATGAAACGCGCATCACTCCTCTCCCCCCCCCCCCCCCNTACCAATATACCTACCTGTCTCCCCATCTCCACCTGTCTCTTCGACGGTAGGACCGGATGATCTCGCGGGTGCGTCTGAATTTTCACAGACGGCACACGTTGTATCGCACGCAAGAAGCGTAATCGCAGTTATCGGCAATAATAAACAAAATTTGCGGCTAAAGCGCGCTTCATTCCGCGCCGACTGCGATACCCGGTATGTACACAACGCTGGTGGTGCGCATTACGCAGGCGAAATTCTGGATGGAAATGGATACGCCCGACAATGCTACTTGAACGAGCGTAACGCGCGTCAGTGGATACGTATGTGTGTGTGTGTTTGCGCGCATTATATACACTCACGTAGAAGTGCAATAATAACTCATAGCCGGGTGTATGAATTACAGAGGGCGCCGGGAATTGAGTGTCTCGTAAATATGGCGCGTAATGAAAAACCCGGCGAGTTCAATTAAACGTAACGAATGAGGATTAACAATAATGGATTAATTTCATTTCCGGGACAATGAAGGAAAATTCAATTCCCAACGAAACGTCACACCTGACGAGCCGGTCGGCGCTCCCCTCCGCTGCTCCGCTGTTAACGCTCCTACGCTCTTGTCGTCCGGCGCAATTTCCGCGATAATGTTGCGATAATTTGTCGCGGGCCGGGCTGTAATAATTATCGCCGCGTAATCTCGTTTGCGGGGGAAGAATTTACGCACGACGTGTATGTTCAAACTGAGAGTACCGTTCGAAATTTGGGGTGTTACTTTCGCGCTTTTAAGGATAACTCGCGTCTATTTAGATGGTCTGTAGCCAGATAAAAACCTACTTTGATGATACTGACATTTTTTAACTTCTCCCTTGAACCTCAAATTCTAATGTTACCATGAAAATCTTCTTTTGACGCTGAAACAGCGGGAATGGAGATTTGAAAAGTCATCACGGTTAAAGTAGATGTAACGTTATTACATTGGAAGAAGAAAATGCTACCATTCAAATAATATTTGCTCGATCCAAGTAAAATGACTACTCCTATACTCCTTGACAAATGTTTACTGGAAGTAGAAGTAGAAATACAATTGACTATATATAATATGATATTTCCTTTGTACAAATAGACATTTACTTTGTGCGTGTTAAAATAATTGCGATAAGTATTGAATTCGTAATATTGAGAATATCAGAATTTATATTCAGAAAACATTTACCGGGCCAAAAATCTATATTTAAAACAACCAAGTTTCTTCAATGGAAAAGAAGTATCACATAATTCTATTAAATATTCTCTCCAATTTTTAGAACCATTTTACGTTCACATCAATTCATTTACAAATTAAGATACTACTACGTTCAAGTAAGCATTCACTATATTATCGAAACCTACCAAAATATATTTAAATTAATAAAAATATTACTTGATTTAAGATGTTGAGGAACAGGTAATTATCTAATTCTGACGCATTGTTTTCTACATAGAACTGAAATTGAACCTCTTAGCCCCTATATTGAAAAAAAAAGTATTACGTTCAGGTAAATCGTTACTCCAGTGGTTCAAATTTTCACTTGGATCAAGTAAAACTTACCTAAGCCGAGTGAGAAGTTTCGCTCGGAACTATTCGTGTAATTATCTACTTGAATGCAGCATTTCCTCTCCGTGTATCGTGCGGTAGAATGAAAAGTTTATTGCGAGACCAAAACGTCGGCTCGGGCGCCCGTTCACGAAGACGCGCGCCGTTTCCGATCGTCGACGAGCCGCTGCGATACGTGCCGGTGATACGACGGGGCTGATACAACAATCGTAATCGTCGCCGGGAGCCCGGCGATGGCATTACGCCGGGAATCACGACGATTTTACGTGCGAGCGCATTTGTCGTGCACGCGAAGGAAAACAGACGTGACGGGGAAATTTAGCGGCGGACACGCGGCGCGTTTAAGCCTCGCCGCAAACGATCTTCAGCGTGGCCGCAAATTAGCGAATCCACGTGACACGCAATTCCAATCCTTCCCCTCCCCCCCTCCCTCCGATACGCACGTGATTCTGTTGGATTCCGATACGCAAATCCAAAGCTCTAATTACCGTGCTCTCGCGTGCGTTTACTCCCCGTTACATTCGTGCGTCCGCTGCCGGGGGAGGNGGGGGTTCGTGCGAAAAACCGTAGCGAAACCGACCGGATCTCGCGAGGCAACGTCAATTTTCGCGACACTCGGAACACGAGCGGAACAGTCGAGAGTTTTTTCCCCAAACTTTTCGTCGCTGCATCTCTCGCCCGGAACTTTCGCTCGGATCATCTACGGGCGGATATATACGGAGAAGGTAAAAAATCGTCCATCAAGCCGAACTACCCTGACGGAATTGGCCGGGATGATACGGGGGCGCCGTAGGGCGGGGGGAATTTGAGTCGACGGGCACGCGGTGTGTCACACCTCGCAGTGACTTCTTCCGAGGTTATTAATTTCGTCCGCGGGTGGACTCACGTTTCGGGGGACGGCGAAGAAGGCGGCAATTATTTTGCCGTTTCTTCGTCGCTCCCGTCGATTTATCGTCGATTTAATTAAGCCAGCTGCGCGACAACGTATCGCCGATAATATCGTACCCTCTTCCTCTCTCCTCTTTCGCTTCTTTCTCTCTCGCTCGCTCGTTCTCGGTGTCTCCTCGATAATTTCGCTAACCCGTTTCTGTTAATTACATATACTTCGACAGTTAAATTGCGACGTCGTTAGTGGTAACTTTTAACGAAGCGCCCCCGAACATGCACCGCGAGTCGAACTTCTGACTTATCTCGCCCCGAAGACTTAAGCTTTAAAGCCGCCGTACCACTACGCCCGAAGATACTTCAAAGACACCCTATATCTCTCCCAGGACAACTGACAGCGGCTCGGCATAATAGGTACTTTAAGTGTGTGCCCGAGGGGGTGCCCGGCCCCCGTAAGGACGTGCTCGAGCATCAAAGCCTGGCCGAAGAATAAAATAATAATAATAATAATAGTATTACTTTTACATACACACGTCTCGCCGGCACAATGCCCCTCCCTCTTTTCACTCCCAATTTACTGTATCTACTTGTCTCGAGCCCTTTTCCTTCTCTCTTTCCGGATCGAAATTCAAAGTAGCATCGCTCGTATTAAATTATTTTAATTTCTTCAAACAAACTTTCACGCGATTGATCTCCTCGTCGTATTTGTTGATTATCGCGATCGCGACGTGAGGAACGTGATTATACCGAGAAAAGGTATTCGTATTGATCATAATTGGCCATAGTTACGTAAAAAAAATCCGACCCACGTGGAGTGTGTTTTGAAGAAAGTAGAAATTTGACACATGGTTTAAAAGGTGCAAAGATCGCTGAGGTTCTTCAGAATCGTTTCAAAAATCAAGCATGGTTCATTTTCTTCCATTTAAGGATATTCATTGATCAGCTGAACCCTTGAAAAAATGAATAAAAAAGACGTAACTGATGAAAAATGGCATAATTAGTAGAAAATAAAAGCTGCCTTTTAATTAATTTTAGCCTTCGATCTTTTCGTTTTCGAAAATACAATCGGCGCCGGAAATGACTATAATCTTAGCGAGATTGATCGTCTCTTTCTCTCTCAATGCCGAGGCGTATCGTAGCGAGAGAATCATGAAAACGGTCGAGAAAATTCCTCAAACTTTTCGCCGCTTTTCGCCCGAAACTTTCGCTCGGATCGTTTTCGGCGGCGCGGAAAAATACCGGGAATGTTAAAATCGCGCATCAATCCTTCTCTCGGGCAACGAGCAACCCCCCGATATTCCGAGATCACGTGAGATCAGGTCGAAAAATGCGACGGACGGTGGACTCGGGGCCGGCCGTGATGTCATCGCGAAACATTTCCCGGCCGAGTCGCCGGCCAAAAACGGGACGTCCACGGGGGCGAAATGAAATTCAGCGTTTAACCACCCTTACACCTCCCGGCCGTCACCTCGTCCGTCCGCCTCGTATCCCTCGGTGCCTCGCGCCGGGTCCGGAGTTTTGCGGAACGCGCGACGAAGGGCGGAAACGCGGAGATGAACGGGAGCCGGTGCGCTCTCTCCACCTCGTTTCCTAGTTTAGCATACGTATAACGTCGGCGTGCAGTTATGTCGAGTTACGAGGACATAACCCGCCTCTCTTTCGTCCCTGTCTCGCCCGCTCGCCCTCCCCTCCCCCCTTTAATTTACTCGCGCTCTTTCGCTCTTCGGCTCAGGCGCGATAAATGTTACGGGCCACCATAAAGCATATCGCTATTTCGCTAAAGGGCGTCTGGGTATTACGCGGAGCGCGCGCGTCTAACACCGAAAGAGAGTATAAGAGAGAAAGAAAGAGTGAGAAAGGGGGAAGGGGGGAGGGAGAGAGAGAGAGCGCTCCGGCGCGATAATGCACAATAGAAATACCGCGGCGCAGCGAACCCGGGAAGATTTCAGGGATGAAAGCGGAACGGGCGAGGATTATTAAGATGCTCGCTCGCTCGCCGTTCGTTCCCCGGCTTGAATTCGCCGCTTAATCTGACACACACCACCCGCGTTCCTTTTATTCCCGCGGCCGCGCGAGTGGGTCAGCGCGCCGATCAAACTTGCCCTCCGCCCCTGCGACTCGACGTACTTCGTACTTCCGCCGAGTGAGACTCGGATGAAACTCGGGTGGCTGGCGGTGCGATGGCGGTGCCGTGTAATCGGGGATAAAGAGGCGATTCGTTCTTAATTGGAATCGACAGATGCGACGCGGACGGATCTCGTCCTCTGGATAGATCCTCTCCCGCTGGTTTCGCGACGAAGCGAAATCCGGAGCGACTGCATTACGGAGAGCGGAAAATAGCTTTGATATCTCCTAAGCTGACGGAAAGCGGAGAAACGACTGTAAATTTAAGGCGCGTATTATTAGCAGTCGTCGCTCTTAAAACCTGTCCCGTGTCTCGGATAATTCCGATCCGAATTTGGAGTTGGAGAATCGGACGTTTTTGATGAAATTTCACGACGCACGTGCCACTGGCATCTGTAATCGCGATTCAACGGTTAAAATGCAGATTTAACTACGAATCTCAAATCCGAGCGTCTCGGTTGGGACAGGTTTCAAGTAATGATTGTTAATACGATTATGGCTTGTACTGATGATAATCGTCGCTTGAAAAAACTTGCTCTATGCGTGACAATTCTGATCTGAATTTGGAATTGGATCTGAGTTTCTCGGTTAAATTTTACGACGTGCATGGGCATCGCATTTGTAGTCGTAATCCGACCGTTAAGATTCAGATCTAACTTTGAATTAAAACCCGGGCATCTCGCCTGAGACAAGTTGGAAATAGCGATTATTGATATAATCTAAAGTCCGTGTATCAATAGTCGTCGCTTGAAAAAATAACGTCACTTTTAAATAACGACTACTAATGTTTAAGTATTAATAATAGCTGCTTGAAAACTGTGTCCCACGCGAGACAACTCCGACCCTGAATTTGCAGTTAGATCTGAGTTATTGGATTCAATTTCACGATACACATGGCGATATTACGTTTGTAATCGTGATTCGTAAAATTCAGATCCGGATTCTGAATTCAAATCTGCGAATTTCGCTTGAGACAACTTTTCAGGCAACGATTGTTAATACGAGCCTAATAGCCGCAGAAGAACCAATCATTGATATGAAAATCACTGATTTGAGAATCTTCAACACGTTCGTTACATTTGCACGACAGCGCGATAATTTCCCTCGCTATATCCGTACGAACCAAGTGTTCGTTTCACACAATCGAAGACAAATACTAATACCTGTGGGGAGCATTCTCCGAATAAACCGTGATAGCGGAACATGTTAATTACACTTCGAAGAGGGGAGGGGGGGGGGGAAGTTTCATCATTTTCGTCTCTCCCAGAAACTCCATCGGCAAGAGATGAGCCAGCGCGGGAGTGTCGGTAGTTTTTCTTTTCTACAAAAATACCCCCGGCTCGGTAAGGTTTTCCCGCCACGGGAGTATTTTTAACCCGAAATAGCGGGGAACCCGGCTTGCCCGTCCGTAAAAGCGTCATCCGACTTTGTAAACCGAGCGATTTCCATTTCTAGCCGAGATCGTTACAGGTCGATTGTTCCCCGAAAGCGCGGCAACGGTGCGAGCGACGGTCAATCTGCCGACGTTAAAGCGCATAATTCGTTTGTTAACCCGGCGTGTACGCTCATATCCTGGACTGTAAGTGCAGTCATCAACCCCCACGGTTCGATGGAATGTTTGTTGCCGGGCGATTACAGCGCTCGTCGATGCGCGCGTACTTCCATGGCGACGCGAGCCGCTCCCCCCGCCGTCGGCCCAGCAGGGGTGGTATAAAATTTATCCCGGACAACAGCTGTCGAGTCACCTGTTCAAACAGCCGCGTTACGTGGCCCGGGGCTATCACCACGGCGAGAGCCCGGCCCGAGAAACCGGCCAGGTGAGAATGGTTCGCGCTCCTCGCGCGCGCGTCGTTACGCACCTCGTGCGATAATCTCGAGTCGTTAAAAGTCTAGGGTCGGGTTGTGCGCACCGCCCGACGGCAGAATCGACGCTTTTCCGCTCGCAGGGACTTGCCGGAATCGTTAACCGGCGCGGACACAGTCGGAACAGTCTCGTTCGTAGTAACGGATTTAGGGGGAGGTTTTTCTTTCGTTCGTTCGAATCAGAAACGCACCGACGATGATCGTTACAATTTACCGAACGTGCTGAGTATGTGTGTGTGTGCGCATACTTGTATAACGACTGGTTCAAATAAGAGTATTTATTGACTTACTACGCCACTCCGAGTCGAAATTTTGAATTCTACGTTACCTTCGAGGGGAGGGAACGGAAGTAAGGTCTTATTTACAGCGACAAAGGAGTACAATAGGTGTTTCTTTGATGCTAACAATAGGAATTTATTCCTACCGAGTACAAATTTCAATTCTGCATGAAGTATGGAGAATGGAGAAGACGGGAATAACTTCACCATTTGTAGCGCTAAAGAAGCACAATAGGAGATCTTTGAACACTTAATGTAGAACTAAATTGGATTTAAAGTGGAACTAAAATTTCGACTGGATTCGGGACTGGGGATACTTTGCGTGATATTTTGATTTATAACGGAGCCCCTCTCTCTGAAACCAAATCGATCAACTCCATTTTCGTAAATTTCTTAATTCTGAAATATTAAGTGTTAATCATGCGCCCTGGTTAAAATTAAAAAAATTAAAAACGATTATTAAATTAAACATTAAAATTTAAAACATTCGCGAATTAATGGAGGACAAAAAGGCAAAAAAAGAAGGTAATTTTACCATTAAAGTAATATTAATATCAATGCTGGTAGTAAAAGCGAGTTCAAAGTTACGACTATATACGTTAAAAATAATATAAAAGCTTACTCAATGAAACAATGAAATTAATTATTCGAGACGATCAATTTGCGTCGGTTTTCATTGGCGCGTTAAAAATGCTGCGTTCGGTTAAAAATTTAATCAAATTCAACAAAAAAAATTCACAGAAATTGCGATTATGCGATCAGTTTAGCTTGAGAGATTCAATTGCTTATCCTGCAACTACAGAGAGACGTTCATCAATTCATATGTGCGTTGCTCTTCGAGATGGTTCATAAAACAAACACGCACACATTTACTCACGGATAACGATAAGTATCGCGGAGCGATATCGTTGGTAGCGATGTTTGAACACGGTACCGGGTAAAGTCGACTACGGAAGGTATTAATATGTATTACCGGCGATCTTCATCGTGAAAATCTGACGTGCGTTGATGTAGCGCGCCGCGACGGCGACGACGACAACGGCGGCGGCGGCGGTTATTATCAGCTGGCAACACGTGCCAGGGCCACGTGCACGAGCAGATGGTACAGCTACACCTTGCAACCCCCACACGGGCTTTGCCTCGGCTGTTAATAGCCGACGAATGCTGCGGGTGTCCGAGAAATAGCGCGACCAGCTGCTGTGCCGGGCCGATGAAGCGCGACGAAGAAAAGTCGTTCGCGCTCGGCGAGCCGGCAAAACGACGACGCCTCCGCTTCACGAATGGCTGCAAATTGGCCGGGAATCGTCGCGAACGTCCGGCATCCTCCGGCCTAATGTCGAAAAAGCGGCGGAAGGGTCGCTTCCTCGGGATGAAATGAAGTAAAATGTAAACGATAGAAATTCGCGCGCGCGAGTGAGGTAAAAACGGTGGAATTCCATCCCCGAGGTCGCGACGATCGATCGCGCGCAGCGCGTCACGTTTTCCACGTCGACCCTGCGAACCCCCGAAGAAACGTCTCGAGTTGAAACGAGAAGCGGCCGCGTGGCCCCTAAATTTCTTCGAGTGAAACTCGACCTGACAAGCAAAGCGACAGCCGAGTCGCTTCAAGTCGACTCGAGTGACTTTTCACTCGTGCGGGGTGGATTTTTCCGAATGAAGCTTCTCGCTCGAACTCGAAGAATGAATTCAACGTCCTCCACTGATGTCCCGCGACAACGAATTCGCCTTAATCGGCCCAAGTATTTTTAATTAATCAAACATTCGTTGGAGTGATCATTCCCGCGACTCAGAAGACGACGGTATTCTTACGGTCGAGTGAATTTCCACGCGTTTTCAGCGAGACTTCACTTCCAGAATGAATTTCAACATCTGAAATTAAACGTACGCCGTTCATTGTTCTAAATATCCATTGCTAGCAGGCGGTGGATCGATAAACTATCGCCACCTCGAATACATCGAGAAATGAAAATACTTCGAAATGTGAAGATATTTTATTCCGAGAATTCGAGAAATAAAAATCTCTTATTAACGGCTAGATGAAAGCGAGGAGAGCCTGCGTCTACGAAAGGTAGGCCACTGGTGTCATCGGTGGAATTTCTGTGAGGTCACATTTTTGCAGATATTATTGCCTCGTGTATCGCCTCGATGGTGATGTAAGGTACGAACGATAGCGCGAACGAAATGAAAGGGGTGAGTCTAATCTCCCGGGCGAATCTCGATGTGCAGCGTCACGTTTCCGGCACTGACCGTGCAAGCCGCGAAACCTCGTACTAAGTGAGCGAAGGGAGGAAAGCGTAAAGCGTCTACTATTCATTACTCTAAATACCCGGTGCAGCAGCGAGCAGGCGAGAGCCTCGGTTATACGCCGGGGCGGAAGTGCATTTTCGTATCAGCCGTCAATATCCGACTCGATTACATCAACTGGGCCAATTGGCGAGAACGCGGCGAATCGGCGCGCCGTGTGGCGCGGCTCGGCTCGCGTGTTTCTTTTTTATCAATCGCGTGGAAAATTTGACGGGGCTCGCGGAAGCGGCCTCGAAAAAGCGAGAGGCCGAAGGGAAGGAAAAAGCGGATAAAAACGGCGATATATATGTTACTGCGCGCGTCGGCCGAAACCGAGAAGTCGAAACTGGGACTCGACAGCGATATACTCTATCTATCTCCCGCTCCCTTCTACCCCCCGCCCGCGCGAAAGTCAATTTTCGTTACAGCCCACTGGGCACGCCTCGATAGCCGAGGGTGAAACGAGTCGAGATGAACGAGGGTTGTGGGAGAAGCCGAGCCAGAGAGCGAGAGAGAAATAGACAGACAGAGAGAGAGAGGGGGGGGAGGGGGAGGAACGATAGTGAGTGCAAAGGACGGAGACGAAGCATGCCAACTTGCGTGAGCAAGAATCATAACTTTGGTCGAAGGGCGGAGGTCGGTGCGCGAAGGCCGGATTAATTAAATTCGCTCGATTAATTAGGTTATTTGTCGACTGCACCGTCCGTGATTTGGGAATTAATACGCGCGCTGATGCCGTAATAAAACGGCTTAAATAGGGAGGCGTGAGAGAAAGAGAGGGTAGAGTTGGAGATAGAAAGGGAGCGGATCGACGGGGAGGGAGACACGGCCGGTTACACGGGGTTCCGGGCGTTGTGACGGATGTTGCACGCGATTTGCACATTTGCCGACGGTAAATCCGAAAGAATGCCGGCGACGAGAGTCGAGTGGTACGACCGTGGTAGGTGTGTGTTTTCGGTACGCGTGTGCATCCGTCCTTCCCCCGTAACTGTAAAACTCCCGTCGATTTGACGTACTACGCTCTATGTCTATTCTTCTTATGCCGCGCGAGTAGCCAGCTCGATGTATAAATCATGCTTCTCTCTCTCTCTCTCTCTCTCTCTCTTTATCGTTGTGCTGTAACGTTGTAAATTGTAGCCTCGTAAATTGTCCCGGAATATAAGAAGCTCGGAAACGAAATCCGGGGAAAATCCGACTTCCCGAAATATTTCGGTGACGTACAATGAGGAAGAAAAAAGAAGAATCGGCTGAGGAGAACGGAATCCACTCGGGTTGCGCGAGTTTTGTCACGGAAATTGCGAGTCGGGCCGGCGACGCGGCCGGATTTCGACTGCGAAATTCGGTCAACTGTCAACAAAGCCATCGAAATGTTCAACTAACTGCACAACATGAATTCTCCTGGCGGGATGTTAAATAAATTACTCGATAAATTCGACCAATAGCGCCGTTGGTCGGCTTTGTGACCACCTCGTCGGACGGAATTTTGAGCTCTCGTTTTACCCAGACCGAAGGGGATTCAGGGACCACCGAAATTTTACCGAAGGTCCCTACTGAGGTGCTAAAAGGAAAGGTGAAATCAGAACTTTGCCGCAAATCAGGGCAGTCGTCTCGTCGCACAGAACCCCGAAACGAGGTTCACTTATCTCGACTCGAGTTGTCGTCTCGATCGATCATTTTTACAGCGTGGATATTACAACAAGAAGAAACTCGCGGGGTTTTTACGGATCAAGAGC
This sequence comes from Dinoponera quadriceps, assembly GCF_001313825.1. NCBI lineage: Eukaryota > Metazoa > Arthropoda > Insecta > Hymenoptera > Formicidae > Dinoponera > Dinoponera quadriceps. The sequence goes on from NW_014555521.1 coordinate 164,975, forward strand.
GTACACGAGCGACCTTCGTGCTGGAAATAAGAACGCGAATCTGCCGAGAAATCTCCCTCTTTCCCACTCCCTCTCTCCCTCTCAATCTTTCTCTCTAACCTCGTTTCTCGACTTCCGATAAGCCCCGCGCGTGATCATTTAGACGCCGAGACGGGGTTAACGGCAGCCCCCGGTGCTCTCTATATTGACCGATTTTCTGGATGATGAGCCGACGGAAGCGTCGTCGCGCGGCGACCTTAACGCGGCGATATCATTCCGCAGAAACGATAGCGTGCCGGCGCACCCTAAACTTAAATGAAAATTGACTTCTCTCGACGACGCCGCGGGAACACCCTCGGCCAACACGACGCCACCCTCATCCGTCCGGGTCGGCTGGCCGGGGAGGGGAGGGGGCTGGCTGCTTACATCAGGCGAATGATTATGCTGTGTGTTCGCGAGCGCGCGTGCGTGCGCCGCTGTGTAGCACACGAGACTCGCAGATAATTGCCGTCATTAGCGTCGAACCCCGGGAAAGCTACGATACCCCCGAAACCGCCTGGAACTTACCAGCCGCCGAGTAAACGGCGAGTTTGTAATCTGCAATTAAAGCCGGGGTAGCGCGATAGCTTTTAAATGATGCCGCCGCGCTGATTAGAAAGAGAGCCCGCGCGATATTCTCGCCTCTCCTCCACCCTCCCCCCGTGCATTAGGAAATTACACGGCCGGTGTCCGCCGCGATCCGAGCGATTTCGCGCGGATATCCGAACACGCTCTCTCTCTCTCTCTCTCTTTCTTTCTTTCGTTAGACGTTAGTCTCATTATATGTTAGTCTACTCGCATTTTCGCGGCCGGAAGCGCTATTAAGAACGACAACTGATGGTGCGCTCAGCACGCATGTCTTGCGTTTTGTTTCCGTTGTTCGCGTCCCGTGTTTCCGGTATTTCTTTCCTTTTCAGAAGAGTGTTTGTAAGTTATTAAACCGGACCCGGAGAAGTAATCATTTACTGGTGCAGCAAGTTTTACGTTGTCGCGGACAAATTCTGTTAGTTACCCATGTGGACAGCAAAATTGATCTCTTATGGGTACTAATTGCTATTCATCGGATGTTATATTTTGCTGAATCCACAAGTTACTTTGCTGTAAGAAGAAATCGGTAAACGGTAGGAAAATATTATTTTGCTGCAACAGCATATTATCGCGCCCTAAGGATAAATTCACCGGGCGAAATTGGTTCGTCGTGGCAACAAAACTGTTTCCGCTCTGATTACGAATGATTCGCTCATTTGGTTGTATCAACTAAATTTTATCGATGTTGCGAAAAATACGCAGTAACAACAGTGTGGTTTCGCTGCAACGGCAAAATTATTTTTTCCCGCGTGAGAATGACACACCCGCGCTCTCGATACTGTGGTAATACCATAGGCCTCCCAGGTCTGTATAAAAAAAAAAGATTCTAAAAACCGTAGTTTCTCGCATTTTTTTTATCTTTTATATTTATAGTTTTGAAATTTCAGAAAAAAAAACATTTTTTTCATATTTTGTGTGATTTTGCTGTTGTTTCTTATCTTCTTTACGGACAAAAGTGAATGTGACAAGTTTTAACTGAACACGTATGAATGTTTCTAAACAAATTCTTGCACCCTTAGGACAGAGGTCTGATTTGAAAAAATTAGGAAGAAGAGTTTTTCCGTAACTATGAAACTATAATATTTCATGAATTATTAATAAAAGATTATTATACTAATTTTTATTTATTCTAGTCTTTATCGACTTGTTGCTAGAAAAGCAGTTACCTCATTAGATTAGCCTGATAAAATAGCAGTAGTGACATGATCCGACCTTCTTTGTTGAGTAACAGGGGAATAGGAGTGGAGTGTATAACGTCTTGCACGAAACGTAAAAAAAAAAAAGAAAAAAGGAGTAAACGAGAGAAAACGCGTGTAGACCTCACAGACCTAACATGTTACTGTCAGAGTTATGTGATAAAGATACCCGTGGCGTAGATAACACGAGAGTTACTTTTTTCTCTCTTTTAATTTCGACCTGTCCTCGTTTTACCGATGCATTATCGCGCGAGATCCTAATTAAAACCGCGATATAACTTCTAAATGGTCGATAACGAGTCGGATTAAAACGTCTTGTACACTTTACGTGATTAGTTCCCGCTGGCGTTGTCTGCGAAAAAGATAGAGAAGAAATGAGAAAGCCGCTTATCTCGGACACGGGCGCGTGCATTATTCGTCGGTGCAAAGTGACGCGACATTAGCGCTTCTAAAAATTTATTTAAACGTCGCACGTGCTGCGCGACAACCGCGCGTTACAACTTGCCGCGTAAGCGTCGAGTGTGTAATCCGCAATTAAAGCAGCTCATAACTTTTAAACGTCGGATAACGACCGGCGTGGCGATCCGGCGAGAGAGAGAGAGAGAGAGAGCTTCGCAGGGCTTACTTCGCTCGGCTAGCTTCCCTCGTTTGGAAACTCCGCGCGGGAATCGCGCGATCTGATACTTTATGGGATTTCGGATTCCTTGAGATTTAATGGGCACGAACTTGCTTAAATAGATAAAGCCAAAAATTAGTTCGTCGAAAATGAATTCAAACGCGTTATTCAACTCGAGAGGCTCTTTGAACGCTTAGCTCGCACGGATACGAACTGTACACCAGGAAAGAAACTCGGGTAACGAGAACCGAGCCTCGGGATCGCACAAATTTTGCGGCACGGACTGCAGTCAAACCGGAGTAGAAATCGAGTCGGATCAGCGATCTGGCGTGGGAGTTTAAGCTGCAAAATTTGCCTCATTTGGCACAGAGTCGACGAAACCGAAACACGGTTGTACGCATGACACGACGTTCCTCTAACTATGAAAAAGTTGACTTAAGTATAATACATAATACGAGCAACGATAATAAACCTTTCTTCGGGTGGAACGTCAGACAAATCAAGCGACGAATCCAACCGACAATGCGTCGAGCCGGCTTTGAAACGAACGTCTCAACGAACTAGATTTTGAGCTAATACGTATAATACGTAGTGCATAGCGTATCATCGAATTCTCATGAAATCTCGCGAAACTCGCATCACCTAACAGCTTCCTCGAACCAGCGGACCACGTGACCTCGCCCGAACGATTCCAAAATTTCACATGACGCCAACGCGCTCATCGAAACACGCTCGTGGCATCGCGCGACAATCCTTTTCTCACCTCTCCTCTCTCCGAGCGGGGGAAGAGCGAAGGTGAGAGCGCTTCATCGTGCGACGAAGAACGGCCGAGGCGTCTCCGCGGTTTCAAGGGAGGCTCGCGATTACCAGCGACGGCCGGTTTTAACCTGGGCGCGTCGCGACGGCGGGCGTTTCGACGAAGAGCGGTGGTCGCCGCCACGGCGGTAGATCGAAAAGCGAGCGACCGGCCGACATGGCAATAAACAATTACTTAAGGCACTGTTACGCGCGGCACACCCACGCATTAGCCGGAGTAGAATGCCGCACCCATCCGTGATCCGTGGGTTGGGCTCGGTCCCTCCATTAGTATATACCGTCCCACCTTTCGACGAGGTGCGTGTTCATGCAACGTGCGTGCATGTGAGCGCGCCCGGCCGGTGTTTGCCGGCAACGTTCACGTGTCTTCGATTACCAGGGCCCGGTGCGCCCGTCTCCTGCACGCACGCACGCATACACACACACGTGTGTGCTCCTCCTCGTTATTCTCGTGCGCTTCTTCCGACACTGCGAGGACGCTCTACCTCACCCTTGTGTGCGCTCGCGGGTATCGTCGATGACCGATCGGGAACACGGTAGTCGGGGCTGTATTACTGTCGTATCTGCCGCTGTCGACGAGCGGTTTATTGACGGGCCACCCGGTCGAGGGTGGAACGAGTATCCTTCCTTCCTTTTTTTTGCGACCGAGCGAGCGAGCGGGACGGGACAATGGGGTGAAATCTGGGACGCTTCCGCGGGTTTCGGAAAAGCCACGGGGAGAATATCTGGGACGCGTTTCGCCGTTTTTCTCCCCTCTTCCTCCGACCCCTCCCCCCCCCCTTCATTTCTATAGCTTTTTTTTCTTTTATTCCTCTCGGTATCAGTGATATCGAGTCACTTTGTCCACCGGAGCTTCGTTTTAATAAGACGAATGACGAATGGAACGAGACACGTCGGAAACTAATCGTGTATATCGCGAAATAGAGAGGAAAAAACTGGGGCAAACCGAGGGACAGAGAGAAAGCGAGCGGGAAAGAGGGAGAAGGGGGGGGGGATTTCAAATATACCCGCGAGAACGCCCGAGGATATCTCGATAAAAGGGGACACGTCGTCGGAAACCGGGACGTCTGGCCGCTCTATCAGGGGGGCGGAGGGGGGCCACAAATTTCATCCGCGCGCTTGAGTTTTTCACTATTATATATATATATATATCGCAGAGCTAGTTTTCCAGCCGGTATATCGCGCTATTTCGCGCAAACATAGATTTCATTATCGTCTTGCGCGCTCAGAGTTCTCCGCTCCACGCACATCGCGACGATGACAAGAACAAGTTTGAAATTAAATGAAGATCTACCCGGAATAAAATCGTTACTTTCCCACCGACGAGACGATCGCGGCTGCTCGCGCGGTCGCGCGCTTCTCGTCTTTAAAAATGTTCGCCGTAGTCATTCAGAGAAGTGACTTAATTATAGCAGCTGAATCTCGTTAGATAGTTTGAACTCGATTGTCATTGTTAAAAGTTGGTTGTTAGGGGTAAAATGCGTTTGCTGCGAGGTACGATTTTATTATCTGAAATTATTCGTATGAGTAGCTCAAGTTGATTAGCTGTGCTCTCTCTCTCTCTCTCTCTAATTATATTACATATAGGCAATACGAAAAGCATTTATATTAATCAACGAAGTTATAATAAATATAATAAATATGTTATAATAATTATAATTAATACTGTTATGATAAATACTGGTGAATATACTGTTAAAATAAACAATAGTAGTATTAATGAGTTACCAATAGATAACGATTAACGATAACAGGCTATTTTTAAGAAGTAACATACTCTTTCCCATTTCTCTTTTATAGTTATGAATAAATCAAGTCAATAAATATCATATGTAGTGCCAATATAAGCAAAATTTGTTATAAGCAAAATTATAACCAAAACTTGATGCGAAATTATTCTTACTTTACTTAAGTATCCGATATCATGCCTTTTCTGTAAAAATTCCTTTACAGCATTTTCTTTTGTATAATTTTGGTCGGATGGGGGAGCGCATGAATGTCAATGGACGAAGTAATGTAGCACCTAAAGTGATTAACTCACGATCTGGAGGTCTCGGGTTCAAGACCTATCAGTGGTATTAGCTGTTTTTTTTTTCAGATACGTTATAACATCAAATCAAAATAAATGATTAAATTTCAGACAAATCCATGCACTAATATCTCAAGGATAGTTTCTGTTAAAAAAAAAAGGCAATGAATTTCTAGTCGGAATGTGATTTTACTACGACCTAGCTAATATTTTTTACTATACGCAGTAAACAACATTTTTGTTGTATTATGTCGATATTCAACGTATACAAACGTTCAAATAACACATTTTATACTTTAGCGTCGACTAACGCTTTAATTTCTGACACAATATTTTGCGTGATTTTTCACAACAAATTCGCCTTGCGTTAAATCAACACTAAAATTTGAGTAGAAAGACCGTTGGAGACCGTTTGGGACATATGAGGTGTGTTAAATTAACACAAAAAATTTTGTACTGCGTCTAGATTCAAACAGCTAATAAATTTAGCTGCGACAGTAACGGCATTAATTCTCCCTGTTTCAAAGACACATCTTAGCTGGCGCAGTTATATTTCAGCTCTGACGGTTAATTCGTTCCCCGAGTGTACAATTCTGAAATGCATTGCCTGAAATTAACTCGACTCGGCTCGCTTCGACTGGTCCTTTTTGCAGTGCGTACATGGGAAAATCTCTGTCACGATAATCCGGTAGTGATCATCGGGAAGAGTGATAATCTAATTAACGTAACGATCTTTTACGTAATTTACTATATCCGCGATATGTACGCATATATACACACATTCGCGTGCGCACACACACACACAAGTACACACACGCGTACGATCAAATATCCCATGATCCATCATCGGTCTGATTTTCACGGGAACGTGCGGTTGACACGTATTAAATTTATCAGCGCGAGGTGTCGGGGGTGCTCGCGCACAGCAACGCCGATGTGTGACACGAGTTTGTTTTACGTCAAATCGGCATCGTCAAAAGAGCAAATGTCACGCTATTTCCCAGCGCATAATTCGCGCGCGCGCATGTAAAGTTTCGGACAAAATCGGTTATTATTATGTCGGCCGAATTATCGAAGTTTGCACGCCGCCGCCGACGCGCCGAATGGCGCGCGTCACCACAGTCCTCTCCCTCCCGTCTCGCCCGAATACGGTCGGATTTTATATGGAAATTCCCCCGTGCGAAGCCAATTAAATTCATTTTATGCGACTCTGTGTGCGCGGCGGGATCGCGGCCGGCGCCGAATTCCGCCCGTTGCGAACGTAGCTTTGCGCGAGCGCATCAGAAATTCGCCCCAAATTTCTGGTGACATCAAAAGCAAGCTCTCGGACCTCGCGAAATTCTCTCCTCCCGACGCTGCGAAGTCGATTTTACGTCCGGCCGCTTTTAATTCGCCGGATCTCACCTTGGCCGGACGATCCAGCGACCCGGAAGCCGAACAGCCGAAAAAGCGGATTTCGAGCGAGGAAGCTCGAAATCACTCGGAGATATCCGGCGATTTTTTGAACGACGAAAGGGGATACATCCTCTTCACGCTCGACACGCTCTCCCTGTTCACAGCGGAGACCACCACGTTATAATTTACGCCACCGGAGATCCTCAGAAATTACTAGCTTCAAACCCCGAAGAGCAGCCAACCCCTCTCCCCGGTCCGTGATTATAATTAACGGTCTCGCGCCGCGTCGCGTCGTCGTCGGCATCATCGACGAGTCCACGACGAGTTCCCGGTAAATTTATCTGGCTGCCGGCCGACGGAGAGCGCGTCGCATTTCCTTACGGAGAAGTCACGCTCGGGTTCGGCGAAATCTTGTCGGCGATTATCCCGAGATAGGTTCCGCAAACCAGACGGAAAAGGAAGGAAAGTGCGTCGAGACGTGACCGCCGGAAGGCGCCAAGTCGATACATTTCCGCCCCGTCCCCCTCCCTCTCTCTTTCACCGAGTGTGTGTGTGTGCGTCGAACTCGCCCCCTCTCGACAATGCTTGGGCCGTGGACGAGGGCCGCCCGTTACGCGCTACATGCTCACGCGGAGGATGTTGCACGCGCCATTGGCCATCCTTCGAGTTACCGTCCTATTAGAATCAATATTTGAGCCGGCACATATACTCACGGGTGAGCACGATCAACGGGGTATCGTCCCTAAACGCGGGAAAAACAACGCAGCCACCCGTCGGTGCGAAATCGCAGCGGCCACCTCGGCTGAAAGCCCCGGCTTTTTCGCCCGGCCAAGGGTCTGTTCCAGCGTGAAGCGCATCCAACCGCCGCACGAGTGAGGATTCATCAGCTGGAGACCCGTTCGTTCAGCTGGCCCGAATTGCGAAGAAATAACAGACGCGCGTTTTCGTGGCCCATTTATTCCTGACGTGTTCCGTGAACTTTCGGCCGGGAGCGCCCGAAGATCGTGGGACAATTCGACAGGTCGAGCGATAACGACCACGACGCCGCGGATGACGCATCGGCAGATTGCGCGCCGGGAGCGGAGATAGAAGGAGGGAGAGAGAGGGAAGTGCAAAGTTAGGAAAAAAAAAAAAATGAGAGAAAAAGGGGAAAACGGCGCACGGTCGCAGAGACCAGCGCAACACACATTCCGGGCGCGGTATCGCGGAGATAACGGCGTTAAAATACGAGGGAGCCCGAATATCAGCGCGCGTCCTGTGAAATACACACCTGCTCCTCCTCGGCATATTAATGAGAGGCACTCCGCGTGAGTCACGTAAGTGCGAGCCGAGTTACCAAGTGCCAACGAGCCAAGTGGCGGAGCCCCGCTCATAGATCGCGGGCAATATGCATAATGTAGCGTCGCTGACGTGCGAATGTATCTACATTTCATTCCTCGGTACGGTCCAATCGCATATCCCGGCGCTATAATTCAGCGGCCAACTTTCGCGACAAAGCGCATAAATTCCGAGCGACGAGCTCGAGTCCTTCTGCCGGAGACCGATCGGCCGCCCCACCCCTCCCGCATCGTCTCTCTCATTAAGTTGGCGAATTTTTCGCACGATGAGTCGAAATTTCGAATTCCACGGTTGAGCCCGCGAGGGGAGGAAGTACTGTTCTTACTCGCAGCATCGGGGGAGCACGATCAATGTTCCTTAAATACTAGGCGGCAAAAATGTCTACTTTTTATTGTGTCGATCCGAAACGACATTTTTGGGGAAAACAGCATTTCTAGTTGTAAGAATCACACTTGGGTCGTAAGAGCCAGAAATTTCGTTCCCTCCAATTAGAACGCATTGTTCCCTTTTTGGTTAATGCGATTAGGTTTTCTTTCCCGTGTACAAGTAAAAGTTGAGACCGCCTGAGTCTGCATTTTAGTTCTACTTTGAGTCTTCAAGTGGAGAAAACGGCGATAAGTTCCTCATTTGTAGCGTCAAGCAAGCACAATAGAAGACCTTTCGAGGCTTAATGAAGAACTAAATTAGACTCAAATTTCGACTCGGGTGTGCGTGTGCGCACATGTGCGTGCTAAGAATGATTCTTTGCAAACCGTGATCTAAAACACGCGCGGACGCCGTGAAAACCGCACGAATTAAGATTAATTAAAAGGATATCCCTGCCGCGAACGAACTACCGTTCTCTCTCTCTCTCTCTCTCTCTCTCTCTCTCTCTGAATTAATCCATTAAAAAGTTCCCATAAATATGATATTAAAATTTGTAATTAAGCTACAGCGAGTTTCATCCCCTCGGAAAGGGTTTTAGATCCGGCGTATTAGACGGCATTTGAACGTTCAAGAGGTTATTGTTTATCTCGGAGATCGTTTCGCGCGTGTACGCTTGCAAAATTTTTCTCCCGGAGGAAACGAGAAGCCCGATTGAGACCCGATCGTCAAGGAAAATTTTACCGACAAAATACTGATTTTTTCCGCAAAGTTTATCGGCTGCACAGAATTATACACAAATGCTTTTACACGTGAATGAAGCGCGTGCTAACATGAATTGGAACGTTTTTCAATGTGTGACGAGAACGATAAAAATTTTCAAAATTCACATCTCTGGCTGTTAGCATAAATATTTACCTGATATAAAAATCATGTTGCCTACATGTAAATACCGAATGAGTCGATACTCCAATCGGGAAAATTTCAAAGGACTACTTTATCTTTTTAATTTAATTTAAAGGTCTGCAAAGATATAAAATGTTTGCCGAAAAATCTCAATACATCTTGGTTAGATTTTCCGTTAAATACGGACACAACAGAGAAGCACATTCATTGCATTCATATTTATGCGAGATCTATGTAAGCAAAAAATTTCGCGTTAAAAACGGTCCACTGAAATTTTTGTGTTACTTTAACATGGGAAATATATATAAAAGGTGCACAAATATGTGTTAAACTGATATATTCATTTTGTTAACATAATACAATGAAAAAAATCTGGTTACATTAATCAGAAAGAAAACAATCGCGTGCGTTCTGCTTAAGGGAGAGAGAATTTCTGATTCTTATGACCCAAATATGGTCTGCATAACCAGAAATTCTGTTTCCTTCGACCAAAATGCATCTGGTCGTTTCCTTTCTAGTTGATACAACCAACGTTTTCTCCACGTACTTTTTAACACATTCACCTTATTAAAGTAACACAAACCGTTTGTGATAAACAAGACTTTCTACTGTACATGATACAAGAAATACAAAAAGAGCAGCGTGATCGTGTCAGTGTTTATGTAACATAACATTTTGAAGTTTGCCTCTGCGTTATCGAGGTTTATGAAGCTCATCGTCGACCTTGACATCTCCATCAAAGGGATTTGTAATTAAAACAAAAATCTCATCCTTTCTCTCTCTCTCTCATTTTCTCGTTTCTGCTCATGTTTTACGCGGCGGTTCGCTCTCACTTCGCCGACGACAATCGCGTAGCGCAAATGTGATCGGAAATGTCGAACACACAACGGCGCGCAGCATAAATTTTCCGCAACATTCATCCGATAATCAATTCGCCGTCGGAATTCGCATCACCGTGGACGACGATGCAATTTCGTCCTCTCTCTCACTCTCTCTCTATCTCTATCTATCTACTCTTTCACGAGCGCGCGCGAGTCGAAGTCTAACGAGTAATATCGGCGTGTATTTTGAGACGCTTATTCCGCGATGATTTCACGGACGATCGCATTGGCACTGGCATTAGTATCGATAATGGGAGTCCTTGTCGTCCGTCTCTCGCCCCTCACGGTCACGTCTCGCGCGTCTCTTGCTCGCGTCCCCGTGTCCCTGGCGAGGGAGTGCCAGGAAACGGCGCTATTAGCCGCCTGTAACTCTAGCCTCGTCCGTCCAAGGATAATTGCGCGAGTTAATGGCTCCTTTTTCTCTGCGGCCCCGGCTCCGTGCATACGAAGTTGAGCGAGCCAACAAGCGGTTCCGCGTGCGCGCCGCGACGCCTGGCCTCGCCATTGTTTCGCCCCGGCGGGTCTCGCGAGGAATTTAACGCGGCCGCATCCCGAGGAGGCGCGACCTTTTTAGTTAACTCCCCCCCTCCCCCCGCTCGTGAGCCACCGTTCGCGTGAATCCGACGTGTTTGGCGAGTTTTACGAGTTTGTCGAATTCTTAGTCATTCTTCTTTTAGTGATAACATCGATGAATTTAATAGCTTTGTTGACGAAGCAGTATGTGCCGTGCTCGACTGAGAAGATATCTGAAGATATATTTGAGCTGCACTGAAAAAAAAAGAAACCGTTCGAGTAATATTTCTTTGATTCAACTAAAATGATTACTCCGATATTCCAATAATATGATATTTTCCTCGTATAAATAGATATTCACTTGTATGCGTTAAAACGATTGCGACAAGTATTAAATTCGTAATATTAAGAATATCAGGATTATTTTTTAAGAAAATATTAACGGACAGGGAAATCTAAATTTAAAAATTATTGGATTTCTTCAATGGAATAAAAATATTATATAATTTTAGTAAGTATACTTTTCAATTTAGAACCATTGCACACTTACATTCAGTAATTCGTTTACAAATTAAGGCATTACTGCGTTCAAATAAGTTAAGTGGTGCAATTTATTTAAATAATAATTTAATTAATAACTAATTTAATATACTATTAAAAGCTATATTAAAATTACCTAATAACTCAGCACTTTTTTCCGTGTATTTTCGCAAAGCAAATTGCATTTATACGTGAATTTCGTTTCAAACTCTCAGGTAAGGCAGTCATAGTGCGGCCTCGACGCTGATACCTCGTCTTTTGTTCGCGATAAAGTTCAAGCTAAAGTTAACGTTAAAATAATATTTTGGCAACAATGCCGTGATAATGTTGCGCTACGTCGGAACGTTGGCGAGGGGTCGTAGTCCACGATTCTTCGCCTAACGAATAATAATCCGCCAACAGAGTCGTCCAGTGCGACTCAAAATCCGAGACAGAACTTTTCGATCGCCCCGATGCATTCGCGTTCGTCGATCACGTGAACTTTCAAGGACCTTCAAACTTTTCCACGGAGCTCAAGCCTGCAGCCGGTCATCGGATGATCGCGAGACAATCCGCCGATTACCCATTTATCGAGCTTGCACGTTAATGAGCGGGAATATTGATGAGACGCGAGAATTAACATTACGTCATTTGGCAAATGGTAGAGACCGCCTGTGCTCTGTATATTTGACGGTGGTATGGCGGCCAGGTAATCCCGAGCGGAGCTTTGTCGGTCGTCCGTTTACGTAATGGTATCATTACGTAAAATGGATTACAGATATAATTACAAACGTATCCTTTGATAGATTAATTAAATGCATAATTATCAGTAGCCACTTGCAGGGGCTGAAGTGGTGGAAAATGCCGAGGGGATTCGTGTTCACGTCGGCCGTTGAGCTCTGGGGGGGAGGGAGGAAGGATAACGAATACAAAGTTCTCTCGATACCGATCGTTATCGTCGACAAACGTCGCCGGTAAGCTCACCATGACGCCGGATCAATTTATCTTGAAACGAAGTGACGCGGGAGGAACGTGTCGCTAACTTCAACGGCCACGGGAAGGAATAATCCTTCGCGCAAATGCTCGTCCACGTATACCGAGGAGAAAAAGAACAGATTACCCCTGCTTGATACTCGTGACCGTATAATCGAATGAACAATCGATTGAAATAATCACGGTCGGTAAAAACCATCTTTGTAATGAGTGTCGCTACAGTGTCAATGACAATAATCTCATGCGTGTATCGCCACTCTATCGTCCTTCCTCTGTTAGGACAATAAAAGACATTAGACCGGAGCCGAGAATGACTGCAATTAGCGAGCAGTGAGACTTTTCTCCTCTCTCGTAGCGTGGAAAAACGTCGCCGCACGGTGGAAAACCATTTTCGATGTTTCCCGAGAGCCTCGTCGGTGCGAACCGATTCGACCGTAATTAACGTCTCGAGAAATTGCCGATAGATTTCCGAAAGAATCTCATGAAAGAGGCAGCGGAGCGAGATGCAGTGCTGTTAGCATAACGGTGAGAAACGAACGGATGGTGTTTCTCTCTCCTCTCTCTCTCTCTCTCTCTGTCTGTCAATCTTTACCCCTCCTCTTCGCTCTAACGCGGTTTAGATTAGTTACCGAATCTGATAGGTCCATTGGCCGCAATTGTATAAATACATAAAGGGGCCGGGTGCGGAGGTGTGCTCGGGGCGCGAGAAATATTATCTCGGCAGCCGGGCAAACCTTCGGATTACGATTCTCGATGGTCTCGTTAGCAAAGATCCGCGGATTATGGAAGGCTCTGATTGGAGTGCCGCGGCTACACGCGGCTCCGCCGTGTAACCCGCCCAAAACCGGTCATCGTATTACCATATAGATTCGCGTCGATCGTTATACGCGCAATTCGCCGAATCTACAAATATACGAGTAATCGTAATAACACGCGCGTGCACGCCCAATCATCGTTAATCCGTCCACCGGTAGTCGTCAAAGAATTCGGGATTTTAATGCGGTTTCGAGAGGGAGACGGAGAAACGCGCGCGGGGAAAGAAGTGCTCGCGCGGGCGCTTTCTTCTTCCGAAGATCGTTCCGGGTTTCCCATCGTGCGTATTTCAGATACACCTGTGATTTGCGGAAACGAGAGAGATGATATGCGCTTCCTGTCGATGGCGATAAATTGACAAAGAGCTGGAGAAGCTTTCGGAATCTACATAGGAGAAAAGCGCTAGAATTAAGTAAACGCAATTATCTATTTTTCAGCTCTCTTAAATCAAGTAATGTTTTGCCAATTAAAGTATATTTTAATAGCTTTTAATAATATAGTACACACCTATTTGAACGCAGTAATCTTAATGTCTAAGTGGATTACTAAATATAAGTGTAAAATGATTCCAAATTTAAGAATATTGACTAGAATTATGTAATACGTTTCTTCTCCATTGAAGAAACTTTGCGGTTTTCAATTTAGATTTTTCCGTTCGGTATTTTCTAAAAAACCAAACTCTGATATTCTCAGAATATTATATGAATTTAACATTTGTCGCAATTGTTTCAACGCATACAATATCTATTTATTCGAAGGAAATATCATATTATATATCAGTCAATTATACTTCTATTTCTAGTAAATAGTTGCCAGGGAATATTGGAGTAACCACTTTACTTGGGTCAAGTAAAGATTACTTGAACGGTAACACTCTCGTTCAGTGTAACAAATATTAATATCTAATTCCATAGTCAATATTGATATTTTCAGAAATTAATATCCACTTCCTAAAATACCTCCAGGGATTAATATCCACTTTCTAAAGTTTAATATCGATTGTAACTGGTACGTAATTGTGTTCAGTCGAAATATCGCATAAGCGAGCGAAACGATGCTTATGAATCTCTGCCGTGTTTGGAAACCAGAGTTGAAATTCGTTTGATCCTATATTAATCTATTTAGAAGCATTCAACTCTGATGAACGATCTTGATCCAATCCAATCTCGGCTTCTCTATGACGCGTGATGTATGTAGGAAAAAAAAAATACGTTCACCGCGCACGAGATAGAAGGAGATCACATCTCTTCCGAGGATTTCACAAATGTACTGATTTGTAAAGCGTCCTCATCTCTTCTTCGTGTCCCTCGCAAATTTTCATCTCTGGAAATACGAGCCGTCCTAGTCCGTCTCAAATAAGATATCTGGTTCCGATACAGTTTCCGAAGCGCAGTCCGCTTCGAGACTTCGGCCCTTCATTTTCAATCCGATAATAACGAGCTCGCTTCGTGAGATGATCTTCTTTGTTCGGCGCGAACTTGCTTTTCAGCGTTCGACTTGCATTACCGCGACGGGCCGGGCTTTTCCCCCGAAAGGTGCCCGAATTTCAGTTTAATTGATAATCACGCCTCCCCGGGGACACGCATCGTCTCGCACAGGGACGTGTCACTTAACTCACTTTAATTAGTTCCGATCCGCGCGACTCTTAAATCGCGCCGCCCGCGCGTGTAGTACGTGTGTGTATACGGCGAATGTATTCGGGATTGCGAGCCAAGAGAGGCGCTGACGACAGGAGACAGAGGAAGCGCGAAAGAAAGAGAAGAGGGAGGAGAGAAAGAGAGAGAGAGAGAGAGTGAGGAGAAATATTAAACCGGAGGTGGGTGACTTTTGTTCCGCCGTGACGGCGCACACGTCCGTCGTCGGGAGTATAACCCTCGGACATAACCGGGGAAATCACTTGGAAAATCCTCAATGAATTCGCAATGAACTCTCGCGGTTGGCCCCGCACACGTTCATACGTTACGACACTCCGGAGTTGTCAACCCTCTCGCGCCCCTTTACACTCTTTCTTCTCTGCCCCACACACCCGCCTCTCCGTCCTTCGACGGTCCATGGCGGTTTGCGGGGTTGTACGCTTTATGTCACACACACACGCCGCGTATATACATTTCCTTTCCCGCCCCTGGCTCGCGTTATTCGCTAGTAATTCCGAAAGGCGTGTAATCGTCGAGATAAACGCGTGGATTCGAAGAGGGGTCTGATGCTCTCTTACGTCGAATCAGCCGATGATGTCACCGATTGAATCGGTAAAACGGTGTTACACCAATAATCAGTGAGCATTCGGTAATTTTTAGCGGAGACGTTTCCATTGTATTAAATATATATATACGTACACTTATATGCGGTTTAATCATATGCCGTGTTCGGCGCAGCTCGAAGACAGAAAATTAGAAATTAATTGTAAATTAAAATAGTTATTTTCGGCGCCAAGCATACTTTATACCAGCATGCATTTAAGGTTGTTATCGCTAACACTCTATAGTAATTACGTACCAGAAAAATAGTTCTTCTGGACGATTGTTGTGGTTAAAATAAAAGAAAAGGTATGTTCTTGGCGCTGAAAATAAACGTAATTTTCTATCAATATATGATAGCAGACTCAACAACTAGAGATTTCGAGTTCGAGTCCCATCGGGGTAAGCGAGCTTATCAAATACGGTATACATCGAATCAATTAAAGAATGATTAAGAATATTTCAGGTAAAATTATTGACAACGTCTTAAGAATGTGATTAAAATAATAAAAAGGAAGTAATAAGCTGTATCTTTTTACACTATTTCCCTGTAGTTAGATCGCCCTGATGGGGTTTCCCTGAGATAAACAGTCGCTACTACAGCAGACATTAGCGGCAAAATTTTACTGATTTACAATGCTATACTTATAACCATGGCCACTAATTAATATTGACTGCTCCTCACTTCAGAGAGCAGAAGGAGTTTCTCTCTTTCTCCCTCGCGCTCTTTAATCTCCCAAACGATACTAATCATCCCCTCGAACTTGTCGAGGGATTTTTTAACGTCAGGCACGTATCAGCGGGTAATCGACATTTCCATTACGGGGATGACATTTAGGTAACCCAGATTTTGCGAAAACGCGAAATCGATATCGTCGTTAATACACGCGCCGCGAAGCACTCACGCGCCCCCCCCCCCGCCGCCCGCTCCCCCGGGTCCCGTTATACTCGTGTCTATACGACCGAATGTCAAGCCCCGTTGGCCGCGGCTTCTCTCGTCACACGGCGGAGCGGACGTGATTCGTCAAAGATGATCTTGTTTGCCGCGGAGAAACATTTGGAAGTGGCTGCACGAAAAGAATGTTCGCGTGCGGAGCGCGATTGTGTACTCGCGGAGGCGAGTACTCGCGCCAGAACGACCGACACGAGCGCGTATTGCGCGAATTCTCGCGAAAGTATGTACACCGCCGACGACGACAAAAGTGTACCTCTCTCTCTCTCTCTCTCTCTCGCCGCTCAGAGATTTCAGAATGTTTCATATTCAGGCGCGAATGAAAATCGTAATATTTGCTGAAAACCTAGAATGTCATACCCGGATTTCAGCGTTAAACGCGCGCGCGTTTTAAGCTCCCCTCTTCTCCTCCCCGCGCGTCTCCGGATATTCCCCGTCATTTTTCCCTTCCGTGAAAATCCCGGAACCATTCTCGCGTTCAGATATTTACTAACGTAACTGCGTGCACCGGGCGCGATAATATTCACCGTGTGAAAATCAACTGGTTAACCCTATCATCTAACAAGGGTTGGGTCGGATCCTGTATTCTGATGCTTCTGCATGCGCGCTGATGAAGCGCAGCGCGTTGCGGTTCCGTGAGTCTTTGAAGCTAATCTCCCCGCAGCGGCTGGTGAGTTACAAGAGGAATTGTACTATCTTGTCCGGAATAAGGTCTAATTCTTCGGCCCGCTCTCGAATCTCTCTGATCGAATCTGACTCACCTTCTTATTAACGTCACTTTTCCTCCATAATTCCCCATTTGATTATCTTTCGATAAAGTATTTGCCATAAATCGACGATGATAATAATTTATAATTACCCTTCGTCCAATTAAAGGGGAGAACGCACAACCCTCTCACTTATACTTTTATTCAATACAACTTTTCCAAGCAGAGTTCTTTCTTCTCTACTTTCTCATTGTTATTTTCTGCATATTTGTATTATCATTATATTATATTATATTCTTTCTCGAAGAAAACCAACAGGTTGAACATCCGACGGGTGAATTTGGAGGTTTCTGCCCGGATAAATACCGCGGTGTATTTTACATTTCAGGTGTTTCAGACGCTTCGCATATTTCACTTACTCTCAAATATTTCCCAACTTATTTGGAGAATAAAAAATGCCTAGTCGGAGAAAGTTAATTAAAAAAAAATAAAATAAAAACCACAAAATGCTTTCATCTGTCGAACCCGACCCACCTTGTGACCACATGAACCTTGTTAGACGAGGGCTAATTTCCCAATCGGAGATTGCGTCTTCGGGATTAAACGTTTCTACGTCGCCGGTGTGATACACGCGAGCAAATGTCCCTTCCTCCTCCTTCCCTTCCTCCTCCTCCTCTCTCGAGATCTCTTCTCCTCGATTCATCTCGCACTCGTCGCGCTTTACGCGACACCTCGCTTATACGGTAATATGCGCGTCCCAAACAACAAAGTTTCCTTCGGAAGCTCCCGCGTGTAATTCCTCTCTTCTCTCCCTCTGCGCGCGTTCTTTACCTCGCTGTGCTCCGTCTCTCATATCTCCTCTCGTTACCATATCCGCACTTTCCGCCTTCTATTCATTCCTTCCAGCGTCTACCCGTTCTTCGCCCTAACTTTTCCTTCCTCTCTCCCTCTCTCTCTCTCTCTCTCTTTATCTTTCTCGCTCGTTCGCTCGCTCGCCACCGAACGACGTCGTTAATCACTACCTATTTTAATACGATCCGGCGGCGCGTCACGCCTACGATCGAAGGCATTACTATTAATGCCTGATCACGGGGGCACCGGCTGAAATCATTTTTCTAAAGCGCCGAATGCACGATCAGTTATATGTAAAAGGGGGCGCCTGTCCGTTGCGCACGATCGTTAGTCTAAATCGAGATTTACATTGATCGAGGATAGGAAGCCATTGTGTTGGCCTGATGGTAATTGATACGCCAGGCTTTCGCATGGTAATCAAGCTTGCTCGGCGCGCTGCGCCGGCGAGCATTGATAAGACAATGGCGCGGGTGCGATCGCGCTACCGTGCGCGACCGGAGTCGCAACCGGCACGGAGGAACACCTTCCCACCGATGTGGCCGCCCCCGTTCAACCTGTTTTTTCTCTTCCTTCTGTTGTTCGTTTTTTTGTTTGAGTCTCCGCCTCTTTCGAAACTCGAGCGTTCACTTATTCAACGATTTGAATTTTGCAATGGTCACTTTTTGTAGGAAATCGCGAGCAATTCCGGTGTTTGCCGGGGAATTTTCTCTCTCTCTCTCTCTCTTTCTTTCTTCCCTCTTTTGTCTCTTTCGGATGAACATGGCGCGGCCGTCTCTCCGCTGAACGCGGTGAATATAACAACGGAACCGAAAAATATAACCGAATAATATATTCGCTTTTAACGGACGTGCCGAGAATGTGCAAGAATTAAAAATGCTCGGCATAATGCAACGATCGCGCGCGTTTTCCCATTTCCTTGTTCGGGGGAGAGAGAGAGAGAGAGAGAGAGAGAGGCGTAATGCGAATCCCTTTTTAATATTTACGAGTTCGCGCGATGCTGAAACTTTACCGCGTCGTAGGAGTGGCGGGAGGAGGAGAAGGAGGACAAAGAAAAGGAAGCGTTCGTATTCATTCACGCGCACAAACGCTTATACAAATTATACGCTCGTAAATAACATCTGCAACGCGAGCTGCGCGAATCGACGATGAGCGATACACGGAGCTGCCTTCCGCGCGACTTCGATGTGCGCGGAAGAAAGAAAGAGAGGGAGAGAGAGAGAGAGAGAGAGAGAGAGATAAAATAGATGCTTATCGTACCTCGTCGTCCTTCAACAACAAGTCGAGGACGACGGGGGAAGAAAGAACGCTTCTAATTCGAGTAAACACGTTGCCGTTTATCGCACGTCGATTACTTCTTCGCGGAGGAGCGGCAGAACCGTCGATTCGCTCCGCGACCGCTCAGCTGCCGGAGTGGCTATCCCGGTTAAAAACGTTTCACGGTGTATGTTGATTTATGCCGATGCCTCGAAGAAGAAGAAGAAGGGCGACACGCAAATTGAACGAGCGTTTAGCGACGCTCCGTCGAGCATGGCCGACTGCAGGGTCATGTCAATATTTAAATTAATCCTCGGCCGCGCGCGCGCCTCGACTCCTCCGCGAAATTATCGTCTCCTTCTTTCCCTCTTCCCCCTCCCCTTTTTGCGCGTTTTTCTCCTCCTCGTTCCACCTACGCGACGACTCTCTTTCACGTCCGCTCTCGTTCTTTTCTCTCGCGAGAGCCGGTCGCTTCTTTCTCCCCCCCCCCCAACCCCTCCACTTTTCTTTCGCGTTCCCATACACCCCCGCCGTCGCGCCGCGATCGCCCCGTTCTCGATTTCCCATTTTCGCCGGTACGACGACTCCGCCGTGTCCGGGATCCCCGTGATTAACTTCGTCGTCCCGAGGTCGATCTCCTCTCGCTCGTGAGCGAAGAATCTGCTGCTCGAGATAGCCGGTAAGGAAATGAAGGAACGTACGAGTATCCGACTGGTGTTTTTCGCAGAGCCGATTCGGGGCTGAAAGAGAGAGAGAGAGAGAGAGAAAGAGACCCGAGAGGGAGGGAGAGGTGAAAGCAGAGGGAACTTTATCTTCCGCCAGTTCGTATCCGCGTGCCTTGTACGCCGTCACGTCGGCATCAACTCGCGCGCGAGTGCCACCTGCGAGGAATTATTCCCGCGATATCAGCGGACGCGCCGAGTTCATTTCACCGCTAAATTAATTCAACGCTCCTCGAGCCCTCCCGAGTGTGAATTTTAGCTCTCGTTGCAATCGATATTTTGCGCTCCTCTCCCTCTCCCCCACTCTCAGAGATGGATTATTACCTACATATTTCAGGAAATAGTCCGTCGCACGATGTACAGTTATAGATCTGCATTTCGGGGCCGCGTCTGCAAAAGCATCGATCGCCGACGAAGTCAGCCGAATCCCCCCCCCCCCCCCNAGGAATTTGTCAATGAAATTGGGACGAGGGGAAATGCGCGGATAGTGCGCCGAAAAATGCGAAAGTTTCGCGATAAATATGTCGCGGCAGAGGACCCTCGCGAGCGCGACGGCGCCTAAAAAGCGATGCGTTCGACGTGTTCGATCACGAGTGTAGGGGGGGGGGGCTATGTGCAAGCGTCGACGAAGTTTCCGCGGCGATTTTCACTTAATGAGTCGGGGTCTGAAACTGGATTAAACACGAGTTAAACATGGATTATAAAGTTAGAATTAGGTTCGATCCTACCTTATTATGAGGATAACGCCTTTTCTCGTTTCATGCGGGGAGGGAGAGAAAGAGAGAGACGGATACTGCGCCGTACGATCGCGCAAATTCGCGCACTGGATAATTGAATGGCTAAATAAATAATACATCCCGCGCGTTCTTCGTGAAAAAATTCCTCTCCCGCTATCTAATCAAAACCGAGACGACATTACGGCGGTTTCAAACGGAATTTTCACAGCCAATTCTGCCGCACAGTGAAAAATTGTGCGCTACATTTGAGACGCTTCGCACGTTCCAAAGTGTTCGCTCGAATTTTTGTATTAATTCAACACGAGGCAAATATGTTGGAAAGTAACAGAAATATTTGTGTCAAAAATTACTACAAAATTAATATCCATGACACGTTAATCGATACCGAAGAATAAAATGTGTTATTTTTATACTTAAACTATATTGAATATCGGCTCGACATAAAATATTGAGGTAATACGAACACAATGTTAAATAAACGCAGGGTGTGTTAAAAGTTTAACATAAAAATTTCAACAACGACCGATTTTAACACGCAAGCACAAATTTTTTTTTACCGTGCATATTTTATCACGGTAGATATTTCCGTTTGTAAAATTAACACGCTGAATGCCGCGACGGCCGTCGTCGAATTGCGGCGTGTAAAATGTTACTGC
The DNA here is from genome assembly GCF_001313825.1 of Dinoponera quadriceps. Taxonomy (NCBI): domain Eukaryota; kingdom Metazoa; phylum Arthropoda; class Insecta; order Hymenoptera; family Formicidae; genus Dinoponera; species Dinoponera quadriceps. The sequence continues at coordinate 186,073 of NW_014555521.1, forward strand.
GTTTGAAAATTCGAAACAAATTGCGCTTTGAAAGTTGCATTTACAATAAAGAAGGAAGCACGATGAAAAGTGCGCGCGCGACACGAGTCACATTTATTCACCGCCCGATAATTCCGGCTTTCGTGGGATCAACCGGAAATCAACGAGACGGTGAACGGCGTTAAATAGACGCCACTTTTCGCGGGAAGGAATCCGAAAAATTCCCGGGGAAAAATCCTCCCCGTAGCGTGCGAGCGTTAAGCATCACACGTGCAACATTGATGTCGCCGCTTATATCCGGCGCATCGACGGCCGTGCTTTATAAAACGGATCGAGCTGAAACGATCGATCGCGCGAGGGCACAAATCCTGCGACTTCCCGCGACCCGCTTGTCCCCGTCGAATAATTCGCATTCGATCGAGCATGCATGCGGCGTGTCTTGCGCAGCCTACTTCGTAAACATGGTTGACAAGCGGGAAGTTTCGTGAAAAAGGCGATATAAATCGTCTAATACATGTTTTAACCGATGATATTCGCCGAGGTCGACGCGTTTCCATTGAAGCTGTTGAATAACTTCCGAACTCCGCTCGGCCAACGCCGGGATTTTTATAATCCCGGTCACACTGAGCAGTTGCAGCTGAGCCGTGCTATTCCTACAATGCAATCAAACACGTCGAATTCGTTGGCCCCCTAGTGCTTCCATATATGTGGACGCGCGCGACTTCGCCCGCCTGTCAATCGAATTTCGACCCGCTTTCGAATCGAATTACGTTCCCCGACCGAGCTTCTCGCCGCTTCCCTCGCTCGCGCATTTATTTATCGCGCGGCCGCTTCTCCATCCGCGGAGAATGTGAAAAATTATTTTCGACAGACACCCCGCGAACCCCCCCGGATCGAGCAAGCGCGTTTCACGCGAAGGTACGCGTTCGCGACCTCGAGATTCACGTTTCGGATCTCGATGAAATTTCTACGAGAAGCGAAACAGTTCGATGAACGAGTTCTCTCCTCAGCGCTGGCAAATGATGACTTTTTTTTTCCTTCAGTTTCTCGCGATCGCACGACGGCGAGTATCCCTCTTCCGGAGGAATCGGGATTCCGTGCGTTTTGCACAATGCGGACTCACCCCGTCGAATTAAGTGAGATAACAATTAACCGGAGATAATGGTTACACGCCGCTTGCCTTCTCAGCGTATTTCTGCAAAGACAAACCCGCAGGGATGGCGTGAATCGCAAACATCGATCCCCTCTCGTACAACCCTCGACATAGATCTAAGAGAGAGAGAGAGAGAGAGAAGAGGCACTCTCACTCTTAACGCAGGCAACCGGGCGTCGAAAATTAATGAAGGTGGAAAATTTTCTCCGGCGGGAGCTTAATTTCAAACACGACCGCCGCGAATCGGCCTAAAAAGCCGCTGAGGCAGATCGGCCGGGTAGATCCTAAGGGGTAATTTCGGAAAATCGCTCGCGGAGGCTGCACAAACTGTTTTAGCGTTCGGTGGTGTTCGGTGCAATGTTGTACCGGCCTCTATTGATCGAAGCTCACAGAGGCATAGAGTTACAGGCCACTGGCGTCGACCCTCCCTCTGTCTCTTTCCCTCCTTCCCGCCACTCTCTCTCTCTCTCTCTCTCTCGTTCTATCTCCCTCACACCCCCTCGCTCGCCATCTCACCCCTTCGTCGTCCCATTCTGCGATCTCCTGCTTTCTCTCTCTCTCTCTCTCTCTCCCGCTGCCTGAGCGATCTGTCTCTTTCTGCGTATTTGGTCCCGAACTATCCGAATTCCATTTCCGTCCAATTACAATTCATCCCCGTTTCAAAGCGGCAGTCACGCCGCGTTCATTTCGCAAGCGCGCCCGCCCCAAACGCAACCGTTTCTTTCCTCCGCGCGCGTTCTCTCGTCGCCAGTCCGCCTTTTCACAGCCCGGTCACAACACTCCGGCCTCTCGTCTTCTTCTTCCTTTTCTTCCGGCTGACCGGCGGTCGACGGTGATGACGGATACGTCCGTTTCGGGGGCGAATCGCGACGACGCGTAGCCGTTCTTCCGCCGACCAATTGCGCGAGACGGCGTCTTTGCGCGTCCCGTCGGTTCCACGTCAGCGTTAAATATCACGATCCACAAAAGCGAACGATCAATTATTCCTCCGAATGCTGTTTTACGCGATTAATCGAGACCTGCCGGCGCGCGGTGCCGCGAGATTTCCCGCCCGAGTGCGACGCGAAATGAGAAGCACACGTTAGGCGGACGACGGATGGCGAAGTTTTAAGGAGTTTCGGACGCGAGAGGAGGACCCGGTGTCTCCTCCGCGAGGAAAGTTCGCGGCGGAACGATGAGAAATTAAGCAGATGCTCGACGTTCAACGCCATAAGAGACCACCTCTCTTTCTTCTTCTCCCTTTATCTCTCTCTCTCTCTATCTCTCTCTCCCCCCTGTCTCCTCTCACGACACAGATCTTTTTTCAACTTCAGCAACAACACAAGTAACTAGATCTTCACCCTCCATTGCACTTTCGCTCTCGGCGCGAAGTAAGAGAGAGGGAAGGAGACAGGGAACCGAGGAGAGGGAGGGCGAGAAAGGGAGAGATCCTTCGGTACTTTTGCGAAGCGATGCTTCGGGCGTATCCATCCAGAAGAAAGGCGTTCTTCAGCTACAAGACTCCATTACTCTCATTAGACCCCGCGAAAGTACCTTTTTTATGCTCTGCCAGCTAATCTCCCGAAGATCGATAAGCTCGAAGACGAAACGGCGGCGGCGCCGCTTGCGTATAAACGATTAATTTTCATGACTGACGGATAAAAAGTCGCGTACCGGCTAATCAAATCTCATTCTCTCTCTCTCTCTCTCTCTCTCTCTCTTTGCTTTTCTTTTTCCCCTTTTTTCGGTGTCATCTTCGCCGATGCGTCGCGCCGCTCCGCGCTTCCGAACGCTTCGTGTCGCCCTCCTCCTACCTTCCCCCTTCATTCCCTGTCGCCAATTATAGCTCGTGTTTATTTTTCCCCGTATTTTTTTTATCCTCCCCGCGAAAGCTTTGATTCGTTTCGTGCGCTCCCGCGCCGATACAAGCGGCGCGATACTTTCCTTTGTGTCCGACGTTTGCGAGCGAGCGGTTGCCGTTGACGTTCCTTTGATCACCGCGGTTTTTGACAGGCGGTTGACAATTATCGCTCCCCCCCTGCCTCCCTCCCCCCCCCTCGCTCGCCTCGGTTATTTCGAACCTTGATAATGATCGCTCCGCGAGGTAACGGCGGGCTGGTAACGTCAAAGCCGTCCGTGAAATTTATCGGACGAATTAAGTTCGAGCTTCCTCATGCTTTTTCTTTTTTACCTTTTTTTTCTCGCACGGCGATCATTCGTTCAATCAGTCGCGTCGATGACGGGCACGGAGAGCCTCGACGGACGAGCTGAGAAAATTGATCAATTAATTCGTATCATCGAACGATCGCGAAGCTCGCGTGCGGGAAACCGTCATCGGCGCAACTGAAAGAGAAGATACGACG
>NW_014555521.1:189647-194035 GCF_001313825.1 Dinoponera quadriceps
CAATTTTACGAGTCGATCGCGCGAGCAAGTAAGAACGAGATCGTTCCGACGTACCGCCTCTCCCGACCTTCGTTTTTATTCGCGTAATAATAATAATCCGTAACGCGCGATCGCACCCGACAACGACTTTCGGACCATAACGGGGCCTCAGTCGGCGACTCCCCTCCCCCCCTGCCAATCGTGTCCCCCCTCTCCCCCTCTCTCCGTAGCAGAACAAATTTATCGACGACGTATCGTTTCGCCCAATCATCCAATTAAATGCCCACGCGCGCGTCATCCGATTCATTGCTCGTCTTTACTGGAAAAAGAGACGGCGGCCGTTGATTGGCCCGCCCACGTATCATCCGCGCGCCGTCCCGGACGCGCGTTGCGGATGATGCGCCGGCAGATTATTGACGATGAAGTATCGCGCGCTGTCAACTCGCCGTGAATTATCGACCTCGCCCGACCCCTCCGGGGACGCGAATCGCGGAGGTAGGTACAATCGTTCTTGCTATCGGCGCGCGAACGGATGTCGGCCGATATCCGTGCGTAACGCGCTCCGTATTGTACGGACGATGCGCCCCCCCCCCCCTTCTCTTTCCCTCGCACGATCGCATGCAACGCGGCGATGCGATTTCTACTCCGAGGCGCCGATCGCGCCGATTCTCGACGCCGCCGGCGATTAGGAGATTTTCATCGGTCCAGAATCCCCGCCTCCCCCCGGCGCTGATAATAACGCGGGCGGCGGCGTCGATTCGTCCACGCACGGAGAAAAAAAAGTTCCTTCAGATTTAGTACTTTTATTTGTTTGAGGAAAAATTTTGCCGTCTCATTCGAGAGAACTCGATTAATTAGCGGGGAGAATTTCTATTGTTTGAAATAATAACTTTCCGACCGAGTAAAGTATCGTTCGGGTTACGATAAGTGTGCAAAGTGAAGCGAATAATTTCTTTATGGGAAAATTATCCTTCGTCCCGGACGAATTTTTTATTTGAGATAAAGACACATGCTCGATGAAAAGTCTAACAATCGTTCTAATTAGTCGAGACATGGGTTTCTTCGGAGCATGCCGATGGTGAGATCTGTTTGGATGCGATCGAATTAATGAAATTCGAAGGAATCGTTTTCTCAGGCGTTTCGTCGGTTTGGCGAGAGAGATTGCGACAGATGAAGCGGTGAGCCGCGACTGATGCCGTTTGAGACGCCGACAAACGCGCTCTCGTTGCATGATCGCTTTCGCCGGCAACGCTTTCGTCTGCGAGATGTGCGAGAGATCCGCGTTGACTTGGGATTAATGAATTTCCGCGTGTATGCGCGCGTGTTAGGATAGCGAGAGGCTCTTCTGAGCCTCGGGATTGGCTCGGCGATACTGTGCGCACACTTGACACAGGCACGCGTGTTTCAGCATATTTACACGCGTGGCGTGTATCATTTTTTCGACGATACACTTCCCTCACGAAGTGGAAATATAACTACCGGATGGAGCGTGATCGGTAAGCCGGGTAATTCAATGAACGATTCAACAAACAGTTTCTAAACTCACCTTCGTCCTCCCGCTGTCGACGAGTGGCGCGGCCGGTCGTTCCTGGCGCCGATTCGTCATTTCGTCTGAACCTGCCGGCAGAAATGCCGAGGACATAATTAGATTTGCCGACGACACAAACCAATGAGAGAAGAAACGGTCGGTTCCACCGAAATGATGAATATTAATATTGAAAAAAATTTTATAAATCGAAGCTGTTGAAATTAAATTTAACACAATCGTTTTATTATGACTATATTAATTATTATCCATTTTCGACGCCGGAACATATTTCATTGTTGCCTTAACAACGTTCAACATAAAGTCATTATCACTGCTATTACAGCGGCGGAGCGCTCCCTGCTGAAAAATGCTTTCCCCGGCCCGAGTAATTACTGCACTGCGCCGATTACAGTCACAAATACACCGTGGACTTTTTCCTCCCGGTGTCGGAATATCGCGAAATGTGCGAGGAAAATCCTCCGGCTCCCGCGAACCGACCCGCGAAATCCATCGGGAGTGTTGACGGACGCCGCTTAAAGAGGATGACGTCGCGTCGGACTAAATTACAAAGAAACGATCTCGCCCGGTCGGAGCATCACCGAGGATATCCTTCCGCGCCACTAAGCGCACCCGTCGCTCCGACGCATCTTCTTTAAGCAGTCCGGCGATTATGTGTGACAAATCGATACAGCTCCGTACCCGGTCCCGCTCTCTCTCTCTCTTTCTCTTTCTATCTCACGAGTATACGGGCACCCGAAAGCGGAAGATACTCGAATTGAATTCAAATGAAGCTTTTCACCGCGCACCTGCGTGCGTAGTGGTGCTTCGTTTATACATTCATGCAAATCGTCTTTCTCTCGGGTTCTCCTGTCATAGAGCCTGTGATAAAACCTTGTTAATTGAAGCTTTCAGCGCGAAACTCATGTGTGTGTATATGTGTGTTGTTCGAGCTCTCATCTCGGGAAACATCTTGAGCCGTCGTGTTCCCTTTTTCCTCGCATTTCGAACACGTGAAAGAGACGAACGTGAAAAGTGCGATCGCGCTATTCGATAGCCGGGGATAACCGATTCGTTTTTTTTTGTTTTTGTTCGAGCAGCTCGCCGAAATAAAGCTTGTATTACGTCGGGAAAAAATATTTTCAACGCCGAAATGATATCGAATAGCCGTGGGTCGGCGAAAAATAAAAATGAAAAAAACCTTTAACGATTGCGGAGTTCCGCTGGATTTATTACCCCTCGCCTCCTCCCTCGCCCTCCTGACTCCCGTTGGCTCGCGATATCCGTGGAATCAAAATAAAAGGGGAAAAGAGATGAAAATTTAATTGCGTATTGTTTAATGTGTTATACACGCGCAAGTAAATTGTGCGTGGCCGCAAAGCCGATACGCATTATCTTCTCCTCCGCGGAGACTCTCCACGGCGTTATATCCTTTTTTTTCTCTCTCTCCTACTCTCGCGGCGAGAGCATCGAAAAAATATAACTGGGTCGGAGAAGTGTCTCGCACTCTTTGTGTATGTCTAACATAAAGCGTCTTTGTGCTACGTGCATAAAGGGTGCGCCGATGAAAGGTCGTAACACGCGGTACGAATGCGTCACGCGCTTGACATTTACACAGATAGATCCAAAATACATTGCGAAAAAAAAAAAGAGAGAGAGAAAATCGGATAAAAAGAACCATGTTTCATAGAGTTGCGCAAATTTCGTCGTGCAAACTGTGATTCGGAGTCAAGCTTGCGGATCAATCGAGTCAGACCTGATAGCCTGATTCGGGAATTTCAACTGCCAAATTTAATCAACGATAAAATTTATACTTTTTCGGGTATATCGATATACGTATGTGCGCGTTTAGATACGTTAAATTACCTCTTTTAATTCAAATATTACCGACATTACCGATATAACGAATATTGTTGTGAATAAATATTTAAAATAAAATTCTACAAAACAAACAGAAACTTGGTCACATAATTGGTAAATATCATATTTACGTCATTTTCAAATCAAATTACTTCCTTCGGGCTGTAATAAATTCGTCTCTGGAAAGATTGACAAGCCTGAAACGTTGTAGCACAATTGCAAAATCAAACGAACTCACTGAGTGAAGTTCGATTATTAACGTATCATCGAGACCCGACAATCCCGAAATAACAATTCACGATGTAGACACGTCGCTAAACTAAAAAGCACTGAAATCACGACGACGAACATTTAAATACGTTAAATCATTTTCTCCTAATTCAAACTTCGCGATTCAAACAAAATGCAACGAACATTATCGAGGCAAAACATTCATGACAAAATCCCGCAAGAAAAGAGGAATTAGCCGGATGTCATATTTACGTCACTTTCAAACCGAACGGTTTCCTTCGAAGTTCGATAAAAACCCTGAAAAAAACCCGCTCGAGCCTGAAACGCTGCTGTACAACGATCGACGCATCGTCGACGCGACAATCCGGCAGAAAGAAAAAAAGAAAGCAATCCGCAAGATGAACACATCGCTCCGTCTGAATCGACTGAAGCTGCGAGCGCCGTAGGAGAGTCGCAAAGCTTGCGTGCTCCAACGGCGCTTTCGCCACCGATCTCTCTCTTTCGCGCGCCGATCGCGGGCTCATCGGCGGCGCCCACGGGCGTTTTTTGCACCGGATCTTCCGACCGTCGTCGTCGACGTTAATTCGCTCGCCGGCGACCGTCGGCGGCGTATAAAAGGACCGTAGTGGTACGCGACCGGGAGCAGTGCGGCACGGCGAATGTGTCCGGTATCTCGCGACATCCTCTCGTCTTCCGCACGAGGCGAACAACAGGCGATCTCGAGCGATCGATCGATCTCGCGTAACGCGCCGTTACGTTACGTGGTGCGGGAGGGGGGGGGGGGGGGGGGCCG
>NW_014555521.1:194113-205082 GCF_001313825.1 Dinoponera quadriceps
GGGGGGGGGGGAGGGAGGCCGACCGTTCCCTGTACGAGCGAGCGGGTGAGATCACGATCGCTCTCCACGTCCGCTGGTCCGCGACGCCCTATAAAAGATGTCGCAGCCGGAACAGGGCGGCAGTGCGCAGTGCGAGAAGGACATGTCGACGTCCAAGAGCAGCTCGATGTTGCGCCTGAACCAGGAGGGCAGGCGCGGCTCCGCCGATTGGCCGGACCACGACACCGACTCGGAGGTCAGCGAGAACGACTTCCTCACCAAGGGCGCCTTCCTGCTCACCCCGAGTCACGAGCTCAGCATGGAGAAGGCCGCCACCATCTGCGAGAAGATGAACTTCCGGTGAGAGAGAGAGAGAGAGACTTTCCTTCCGTCCGCGTCGTCGGTTTCTTCTTCTCCGGGTCGCGCGACTCGCGATTCCCGACCGTTCGATCGATAACTGTGATGAACTCCGACGAGGTGTCGGCGATCCGCCGACGTCGGTAGCCCGCGGCTCGCGCCCGTTTATACTCGAGATTATACCGCGAAGTTCCTCGCCCCGGAGCGACGCGCTCCACGAGGCCTCGCGAGATCGCGTTCAGCGTCCGCGAATCGAACGTTCACGCCAATCAAAAGTCCGATTTGACCTCTTTTATTGTTCCGCAATGACAAAATCGTCGAAAAAATCACTTGCAGATTCGGCGAAAATAATCCGACGAATGGTATATATTCCCATATATATTCTGCGGGCTCGCCGATGGCGAGGGGTTAAATCGACTGTCGCGGAGATCGCCGGTCATCCGCCTCCCCCTTTATCCTTTCAGACTGCGTAACGATCGTTTGTCGAAGTGAAGTTACAATGCGGAATGCACGGAAGCAGAGACGACGCGTTTCACGGGAATATCCGCGCCGATCGCTCCGCTTACGCGTTAACCGTGTCGCTTAACGTCGCTTCGTTCGGTGTTTAATCCGAGCGGGAGGATCCTAAAGCACCGAATCGGATCTAAAAGTAGTTAAGTCAGCGGCGGTGTGCCGCGCGACGCGCAGTAGTAGTAGAGGCAGTAACAGGTCAGACGACAAATCCATTAAACACAGCCGTGTGTCGGACCGGGCGAACTTTTTTGCGCATCGACAACGAAGCGCGCGCAGTAGTGGCAGCGGTAGTTAACGGTAACGGCCGGGAACTCATTCGCGATTAAATCAGCTGCTGTTGCGTCCTGTTTATCGGACGCGCCTTTTTATCGGATAAAATCGCCCGATTAATGATCAACGACCGATTGAATCAACTAATTAATGATACATGACTTTGATACGTGACTGATTAATAATTACTTACTTGATCGACGACACAATTGACCGGTTAAATTCGGTTTTATTTTTATGTCCTCGTACAGCATCCGGCACACCGCAAATCCGAATATGAAATTTTACACACTTATGCGTGTAAAATCATATCGATAACGCGCAAAATATGTAAAAAGAGATAGAACGCTTGTACGTACGCGAGTGTGCAAAATGATACATTTGGATCTGCAGTGAAGTTTCAGATGTGTATGTATATATCTTTAATAAAAGTTCTAAAAATGCTAATCTGAAATCGTCCGGGAAATAAACAGGCTAATCGTTAATTCTGGCTGGCCATACTTATTTTCGAATTCTTTAATTCGCCACACACCCGCCCGTGAGACTGCTCGAATTTATCACATTGTCATTTTCTAATTAATATTTTTCAGCTCGCAACTTGAGAATCGATAATACAGAGTCTGAATAAGATATTTATGTATTGTCAGGTCAAGAAAATGATTGGGTTCGAACTAAACTCTTATTATTACACGAAAAAGAGCGTTCTCGGAAAAAAAAAAATTCTCAAATGGCTCTGCAAATATGATTTAAGAAAAAAAATGTATGTTCGTCCATCGTAACGGATACCCGATACTTTAAGAAAAAAGAAAATAGTATACCATGTAAAAACTAGAAAATCGAAGAACGTTCAGCTTATCTACCAGGCCGAAATGTGGCGAGCAAGGGTTAAGTAAAAAAGACATTCATGAAATGATTATGGCCTCTCTAATGAGTTAACGTCGAAACTGTACGGCGGGCTGACTTTTAATCGCAGAATTATTCCGTCATATATGGAGACACGACGAGATTCGTGCGTCTTTCGCGCGTCGGGCTTCAATCCCGCACGCGTTCTCTTATCTCTCTTTCAGCGATTTACATAACGACCCCGGATTATACAGTGAAAACGACTCTCTCATCTCTGTATTGTATGATTTAGGGGCGCATTTTCCCTGACGAAAACCGCCACCGGAATTCTCTTCAAGTTCAGCAATATCGACGACTACCAGGCGGTGTATAAAAAGGGTTTCCACAAAGTGACGGGTGCTCGCTTTTACAAGAAGGTACGGTATAGAAAAAAAAAAAGATGAAACAACCCGAATCGAGTTAGGCGAACTCAATTTCCGAGTTGTCTACGGCGAACTAACTGCCCCCGCTTCTTCCAGCAAAATTTTTTGTGTGTTCCCTTAATTTCTTGCTTGTATGAAGCAAACCGAAGATTTAATTCTACCAGGCGATCGGAGCTGACCGAACATATTATCGATCGCATTTGTCGTCTAATTTAATAACTGAAACTTCCACTTCCAGAAGTAGAATTACTCATATTATATATATTATTGGGATCAACTTTTTGATAGTTGAAAGAATATCTATATCATATAAATAACCACGCTCCAGTTTTGTTAAGTTTTTACTACTGGCTAAATTTCCTGACTGAAATCCCTACATTGGATTGTCGATGCGGCTTGACTTTTCCTTCAATCTGACCCGATTGCAGTTCGTGCAATAATACTCACGTAATATTGAGACCCGGCTTTTTAACTCGATCTTTCCGGTGCAGATATCACGTTATTAAAAACGGCATTATTTAGAAGAAATAATATCTCGTTTTGAAGAGAAATTTTCTCGTTAGAAAAGAAATTTATTTCATTATATATTAAATATTTTTCCACTGAAACAAAGTTCTTGGATATTTTTCTAACGTAGTTACTTCATTCAAATAATTTATCGCTAGTGATAATTGTTATAATGTTTGGATGGATGAAAGTACAAAAGTAATATTTGACATAAAGATATTTATTGTTTGAGAAACCAAACAATTCCGTTTGTTGAATCAAACATTCGTCCGTTTGCTCCACTCTAGAAGACAAATTTGTTTCAATTAAAGGGATTTTCTTAAATTCAAAGAAATCTTTTTCTCTTTGTAGCGACCTCGATCACGTCGGATCGTCCGACTCGGACGTGCTGGAAATAGTATAGAACACAATTATCGGTAAAGATTCAACAGTTTTATTTTATTTTATTTTTTTCTTTGGAACGTGCATAATACGATCTTCCAAGTCGAAGAGAAGTTCTCAACACGTTGCAGTTACAATGTAACATCGCTATCCGTGGACTTTACATAGGTGGTGTTGAATTACGTTACACGGTTGCTCGGCTAACCTTACCGGAGTCAAAGTGCGTGATGCAGAGAAATACCTCGCAGTGCTTCTGCAACTAATCTCGGGATCTGCATGGGTTCCACATCTCGGTGGCACGAGCACATGTTGCGAATACGCAACGCCGGTTACAAAGGGCATTTTAGCCGCTCAAAAGACAACAGGAATATCTTGATAGCAATTTGCCCCAACTTGTTTCCACATTCACCTACCCTCTAGTTTGATCATCGCGACCGACACAACGCGTTGCATAACATTAGTCGCGAGCCACGTTAAATTACGCCAAAATCGCTGGCGCGCGGATTCTCATTTTATTTCCGAGCTCCGTGGAAACGATTTCGGCGAGTTTAAATAGTGATGCTGTCAATATAAACCGAATCTTTCCGTTCTCAAATTCGAAGGTACGCGGCAAAAAAATTAGTATCAATTCAAGACTCATAATACGTTCTCGTATAGAAAAGAAAAAATATATAATCTTATATGCAAATAAAACTCGTTTACACACGAGGAAATTTTATACAGTGTTATAAAAATATCGTATTAAAGATATCATATTCTTGTTATTCAAGAATAATTTTCACGAATTGAGAGGAAAAAATATTGGATAGAAAGAACGATGTCTTTAAACTAAGAATTGTATCAGTTTGAAAGAAAAACAATGAGAATTGTATCAGTTCATTTTCATATAAAATTATATATTTTTGCTTATATATAAGAATACGAATCTCGAATTGATATTAATTTTATTTCCGTGTATTGCCAGGATATTCAAATACCCTGAAAGAAAACCTTTTTTAACGGAATTATATTTTCCTTTTCTTTACAAAAATATATTTTCCTCGTCAATCTGTGTGTGAAAAGATCAGGATAAGATTAACAAGAAGTAAATGTTTTACCAGATATTTCATATTTAATTCAACGTATTCCGATGTTAAAACTCTTTCGCACAGCATTCACTCTACTGATTGCTGTCTTTAATACTCGTGTTTCGATGGACAAAATGACTTGAAAAATAAGTAAGAAGAAATAACAGGGAGAATAAATAACTGGATGCTCGGGTGTCCGAGTAATTTGGAGAATATCCGGGTAATATTTGGAAGACTCAGATACCCAGATCGTACTCGAGATAGCCGGAACTGACTGTCTAAAACGCGCGCGCGTGATCGAGTCTCTCGGCTTCTTCTTCAAGATGAGATTTAAGAGGAACGTGAGTTCTCGTGAGACTGCGCACACGAATATCTCAGAACTTGTTACGACTCTCTGCATGGGATTGTATATTACGGCAATGTTTTCCTCGATCTCGTACTACCTTTCTGCGGAGTAAATTTTTATTTTTCTTACGCACGTCTAGTAAGAAGAGAGAGAGAGAGAGAGAGAGAGAGAGAGGGAGCGAAACTATATTATAATTTGCAATGCAGGTCGCAATACCGTGTAGACCAGCTAAGATCTTCACCGTCTACGTGCTGGACGTGCCCGAGGAGCTGCCGGAGGACGATATCAGGCACGCTCTCTACAAATATCGATCTATCGTCGAAGTAACCAGGCTACCCCTCAATACGGGAACTGTTTGTGAGTCACGAAAATGCAAATGCTTCTTCTCTCCGCGCTCCTCATTCCCGTATTTATTTCCACGAAAGAGAAAGAGAAAGAAAGAGGAAAGTCCCAGCTTCCCGCAAGTACGCACAGTGCCGACGGATTGGCTACTCTCTCATTCTCTTCTCTCGTGACTTTTCAAAACGCCCCACACGCGCGCGCGTCATTTTTCGGAAAAGCGCCTCGGTTTAATTACTCGCCCGACGTCGTTGGGCATTGAACGATTCCGACAATTACACACCCTCTCTCTCTCTCCCTCTCGCTTTGTGTTTTAACGCAACGTCAATAATAAATTTCCCAGTTGATATTGTGTTTGACGTGCAGTCGCGTGTCCGCTCATACACACACATTAAGGGCGCTATTACTTTCCGCACTTGACGCGCGCGCTCTCACCCGACGCCTTTCTCGACGCATGCGACAAAATGATGTATGTGTGCGCGCGTGTGTGTTAAATAAATCAGTGAAGGCCATCAATGACAAGCTAAAGAGCGACGCGCAGAATCTGAACGAGCCGGCGACGATTTATACGGGGCCACCCGTTATAAGGGTTACCCTGGCCAGCGTGGAGGAGACCTCGATGCTGCTGAGCCGTGGTTTGGATTTTTATGGGGCCACATATTTCCCCACCGAAACGCCCCATCCAGCCGCTCAACCCCTCGCCAAATACAAAAACAACAGGTGGGAAGTGAATTCGTGTGTACTTTCCGCGCGTGTGTGATTCATCGGACGGCAAATTCGCGGCCGTGTTAAAAATTACGCGGCGGCGGCCCTCGATATCGCGCCGTTATTTATTAACTATCGTTCGCGCGCGTGAGATCGCGCCGACAATTCCCAAATAACGCGCGCGCTGCTTGTTTAAACGTACGTTACTTCCGAATCATACAGGGATTGCTAGTCGTTAATTCGGCAACGTGCGGTGCGATCGGATTTTGCATCGGGGCTGATTTCGCACGACACGCTGCGCGGAAGCGCGCGCTGCTCGACGAAACGAACGTTCGTTCGTCCGACTCGTCTTACTCGTCAGCTGACGCGGATGCACAGTTGGTGCCAAATCGAAATTTTCGTTCTACGTTGAGTCGACTTATTTTTATTTTCATTTCTTTATCGCGATTCGTTATTATCGAAGGTTTAAATCCCGAGATCCGAAGAGACGAAGCGGTATTGGTATTAATAATTTCGCTGCAACACTCGCGGGGAAATGACGAGCGGATTGCGCGCGCGCGCGATCCGCTCTTCTCTACTTTGCCGTAATATCTTTAATGGAACATTGCCAATAAAACACAAAAGGTTGGCGGGCATTAGGGAGAAACGTTCCGAAAAGAGGCGGAAAAAAAAAAGAAAAGAAAGGAGGAGAGAGTAGAGGGAGAGAGAGAGAGAGGGAGCCCTTTCACGTGTTTCGCCATTGCAGATGGATCGAGCTGGCGTCGATCGGCGCGGGACAAAGAGTGAGGGACCTACTTCCGGTCTTTGACAACGCGGGCTTCAACAAATTGCCACCTCCGGCGAGCCGTGTAATAAAACCGCAAAGAAACTGACACGTCCCGCGCCCGCCCGCCCACACCCCCGAATTCTTCGGCGGCCGGCGCGCGATCGATAGCGCGACGAATCGAGGGAGGCCGTCGCGAGGACACGAGGCGACCCGACGCTACAAAACGCAGAGATACTACTACCTCGATCGAAATTCGAACTGGTGACGGCAAGGATGGAATCATCTCGGCCGATTTCGGCATGATTTCAACCCTCCGTCGGTCCTTCTTCGCGGCGACGTCCGGCGGAAGGACGACCTCGACCGTTCGTACGCCTGTCTTTAACCCCTCGCGACGTCGTGTTAATCGGCGGACTCGTATATTGCGTACACGCGTGTACTTAAATTCACGCTCGAGAAGGAAGAAATACGTCCCAATTCGACTTACACATAGTTCACAGAATTTCGCAGAATTTTGTCAAGTACTCTCCTTACAGAATCGCAAGGCTAAGTCACATTTGATCGGCGGCAACGCAAGGGGTTGAGACAGGAATCACGCGAAAGGATTCCGGCCCGTATTACTTAATAGTCGCTAGTTAGAAATTGTCTCACGTGATACACTCGGATCGAAATCAGATCTAAGTTTTCCAGGTAAATCGCAATTACACAAACGCACAACGTCATACGTGTCATACGTGACGACTGGAAAACTCGAACTCTGAATCCGAATATTCTCATTGAAGACAAGTTTCAAGTAACGACTGTTGACGCAGAGGCCTCTCAGAATTTGGTGAAATTAATTAACGTTAACCCTCGAATAACAAGGGGTTGGGTCGTATCCGACCATCCCGGGATTCGTATTCTTTACGCGCACGCGCTTGTGCTGCGTTATTTCACATTATTTCAGATATCTCACATATTTTGCGATATATCTCACCTTTAAGTATTTTCCAACTAATTGTGAGAACAGAAAGTAGCCTAGCCGGGAAGATTACTTGGGAAAATTGCAAAATGCTTCTACCGGTCGGATCCGACCCGCCTTGTTACACGTGAGACGTGCATGAGTCTCGTCATCCTAGGGTTAACCTTTCTCTTGGGATTAGAATTAATCGCAGCACTCCCGACGCGTTCGATTTCGCCCCGTTCAATTTCGCGCGAGGACGCGAATGAAGAGAAATGAACGCGACGTATAAATTCCCAGTTGCGCGTCCTCCCCTCCCCTCCAGACGCGGGGGGGACGCCGAGGACCGACGGAGCGTCTCGAGCGTAAAACGCTCGCGAGAAGAGACCGCGTGTTGTCGCGCACGACCGGGCGCACCGGTCGTTCCTCGGGATGCGCGGCACACCGTGCCGGTTCGCGGGTCGACTTGACTCCTAACCCCCCCAACCCGCAGTGAAGGTTCCTATATTTTTCCGCCGGCGGAAAGGTCAGCGCCGCCGTATCAAGCGCAATAATATATGAAATTACCGTTCCTATCAGTATCGCCCACTTTCGCGGCCCAGTCACGCGACTAACATTTTTATCTTAACGCACCGCGGGTCGTTTACACCGCGAGAGAGAAAGGGGGAGAGAGAGAGAGAGAGAGAATAATCCGCCGGTAACAAGCGAGGACCCGGTCGACGACAGGCTGAAAATGCGACCGGGAGCGTGGCCCCTCGTCGTCGACGACGACGGGCACGACGAGGAGAGAAAATCGCGAAAGTGTGTGTGTGTGTGTGCGCGCGTGCGTGTGTGTCTCGTTTATTTACGAACCGTAAATCCCCGTCGTTCCCGTTTCTCTCGTCGGTGGGAAAGATCGCCGGGTGAACTTAACGAGGAATTTGTCGTTCCGCACTTCGCCACCACTCCCCCTCCTAATTTCCCTCGCGACATCTCGCCGGGGGGGAGAGAAACACGCGCGCCGCGGGAGAAAAGCGGAAGATGCATCGCGCTTTTATCGCGCGACCGGTGGATTTATCGGAGTGTTATCGACTGCTCGTAGTCGCGCCCGTTAGAAGCTTCGTTTACGACGAGTCTCGCCGCCTAAATAGATACTCTCACACAGAGCGCGAGATACAAACGTGCGGACACACTTTCGGGACGTAAGCTCGCTGATGACGACGACGATGATGATGATGAATAACAAACTGCGTGTAGACACGGCTCATCTATTTTTCTAACGATTTCCCTAACCCCAACGACGCCGCCGTTACGGTATACCCCGGAGATCCGGACAGGACCGGTGTTTATGTGCAACATGTAACGAGATAGAGAGTCCTTAATAAAGAGAAAGTATTACGATGTTCCCCTCAACGTAATCCGACGTAGCTCGAATCTCCTTCGAATCCGCTCTCCCCCGCTGTTTTAAGGATCGTCAATGTAGTAGCGCGCTCGGCTGCATCGAGTCGCTGCGCGATAAAAGAATAAATGAAGCGTGTATCGCAAATTCGACGCGTCGTTTTCGCATTGTGTCGTTCCCGTCCACGGGCCCATTGTGCGCGCGCGCGCTAATATTTGCCGGCGATATTTAATAAGCGCAACAAATGAAGCGCACAATGAAGCGCCGAGCGCCGAGGAGATAAAATATTCACAAACGGACGGACGACTCCCCTCCCTCCTTCGTGTCGTTTGAATTTATGTAAAGAAGTGTTCGTAATTACAAACGGGATTTGACGCGGATCGGGAGGAGGAGGAGGGGCGGAGGGAGAGGCGGAAAAAAACCACGTTTCCCGCGCGGACGAGAGAATAAATTGGGGGAAAATGGTTTTCACCTTCTGCATTTCGAGTGAATCGAGCGACCATCGGTGTGACACGCTCTCGCATGGCGCCGTGGGCGTTTTTATTACAAGCGGCAATTCAATAACGATGAAATTTACTTTGTGCATGCAACGCGCGCTCACACATAGATATATGTGTGTGCGAGGGCGCGCGCTCTAGCGCTTATTAGAATATATATTATGCCGGCCGCGTTATGTAACTTGTAATATTCCGTTATATAAACGTGCCGTTGCAATTACGTAATGCCGTTGGGACGTACTTGATGGCGGATCACGTGATATATGCGCCTGGCCATTCGCGTGAAAGCCGTAACGACGTTATTGCCCCCCAACCTTATTAGAAGGATTACAATCTGAAGTCACGCATTTCTATCACTTTCGCGTTTGCCTGAGGATTCTTCTCCTCCGTCGCGCCATCATCCGTATATCGTGCATGGATTTAGGAATATATGGATGGGGTGTAATCCCAGAGGGATGAAGCCACAAACAGAGGGGACCGGGGTAAAAAATCAAATCCAGGCACAGTTTTAGAGATACCTCGTCCCTCAAATCGGCTTCATCCCTCTTGCCTATAAATTCCGCTTACGCTCCATTCATATATTCCTACATCCATGATATCGTGAGCGTGGATGGACGGGTATTACAGCCGGTCGAGATGAAATTTTTAACGAGCGAAACTCATCTTACCCCGAGCGCCGCACTTTTCTCCAACGCGGAGCGTTCGGGGAAATCGTACGACCGGGAACATACGATTCGTCCGTTCAGAATGTAGTGAAAATTGTTGAACAAGTCGTCGTGAGGTGGACTATAAAATTACTATGTCGGCTCGACGATTCGCGAGAAACCGGTTTTTCCCGAGTTCGAAATTTCAACGCCACTCCGACGATCTTGAGGACAGCTTGCGCCCATTTAGACAGCCTATAGGCTAATAAAAACCTGCTTCAACGACACCGACACGTTTTAACCTCTCTCTTGAACCCCCAATTCTACAGATTGAATTTTAACGCTGCCTTCGGCAACCTATGTTAACGCTGAAACAGCGGAGGGAAGAAACTTAAGGCGCCATCAACGTGAAGAAAGTAGAAGTTATTTTATTAGAATTGAATTTGAACCTATTTTGCTGTCTTAGCTCCCGCTGTGTTGTAGAATTAAATGTTTAACGCAGGGCGAAAATTTCGATTCGGGCTGTAATACGTAACAACATTAATATAAACAATTAATACATTCAGAGCAAACCGAGATGATATCAATCTCCGTCGTGGCGTAATCGCGCGAGCTTTCAAACGAAGGAGTAAAGGTGGCCGAGAGAATTGCTCGCCGACTTAAACGGTGTCACGCGAGCTTTATTTTTGATTATTTTCACCCGTCGTCCGAAGGGGGGAGGGGTGCGAAAGGGGAAGGGCGACGAACGCGGCCCTTAACAAGGCGAGACTTTATCAGGAGAGCGCCCGTGGAAAGAGAGAAACTTGGCCGCGATGAGTGGTGGTCACAGGAGGGTATAAGTAATTCCCCGAGAATGCTATTACGTCCTGCTGCGCCTTCGTCGGGGGACGAGGGCTATTTCAACGCGTAATATGAGAGAGGGTGGATATGGGAGGTGGTAAATGTCAGCTATGTATGAAAGAGAGTGCCGCCATAGAGCGAACGTGGCGGCGGACAGAGCGCTGGGTTATCTGCCGGG
>NW_014555521.1:205103-209784 GCF_001313825.1 Dinoponera quadriceps
GGGGGGGGGGGGGGGGGTTATCCACGATGAAGCTAGTGAGGGAGAAAGAGAGAGAGAGAGGAATGGAGGAGAGGGAAAAGGAGAGACTCGGGGGACCGGCGATAAATTGTGTGTCTTCTGAAAAAAATCTCAGGTAACTTAAAATATCGTACGTTTTTTGGCCTAAACGTACGAGGGAGAGAAAGCGCGAGAGAGGGCACCAGGGCGAACGAGCCGAGAGCGAATTCGGCGACGTCTGCCGTGTTACATCCGTTCTAGGCGTTGCGAAGACCGCAAGAATGCCACTTCCGCGGTCCCTACGGCGAATTTTCGGGATGATTTTGAATTTCAACGCGATAGTGAGTCTTCTTGTTTAACCCTTTGCACTCGAGGGCTCCGCTATGGAGACAATGCAAATAACTTT
Source organism: Dinoponera quadriceps (assembly GCF_001313825.1). Taxonomy (NCBI): domain Eukaryota; kingdom Metazoa; phylum Arthropoda; class Insecta; order Hymenoptera; family Formicidae; genus Dinoponera; species Dinoponera quadriceps. The sequence goes on from NW_014555521.1 coordinate 205,507, forward strand.
CAGTTCATAACATAAGGACAAAGACAAATCGTATAGGATATTTCGCTCTTGCTATTTGCATTTGAGTTTGAAGAGTTTGAAGACAAATTTAAAATGGCTTCGCTACGGAGCCCTTGAGTGCAAAGGGTTAATATCACTTTATGTGGTAGATACGTTAGAGAGATTGTTTCGACGAGCTCGGCGGTGTTTATCGGTTCTACCCATTAGGGGTTGCAAAGGCCGCAATAATGTCGCAATAATCCACGGTCCCTTCGGAGAATTTTCGGGACGATTTTGAATTTTAACGCGGAGTTGCACAGAGTAGCGGATTCCGATTCGCGATATTCAGCCGGTACTATAAACGTAATTGCGAGATATTTATGCGGTTATGGTAACAACATCGATAGATTTAATAATATAAAGTTAGTAATGCACTCTTTAATCAAATTATGCCACGATAAACTTTATATCCTGCAATAACATACCGGAAATTATACGCGCTTACATTTCGTCGGTAATTCGATGTGTCTGTTAGAATTTAATCGAAATTAATGACTTTAATTAAAATAGACATACGCGCCGATATATTGTAGCTTCGCTTATTTATTTATTTACATTTATTACTTTAGATATTTTGTTATTTATAAATAATGCGGCATATTACGTGGGAGAAACGCGCGGAAGGGAGGGAGAAAGAATAATCCCGGCTCGTCGTCGTCGTCTAAGTGCATTGCGGGGAAAAACACGCGACAGCAACTGCCAATTTGCAGACTTCAATTTCTCGACGCGACGCGACGGATTTTTCGGACGAGTTAAAGGGAGGAACCTAGTTTTGTTAATAGCGCTAACGTGATTTCAGGGGACAAAGCCGGCGGAGCGGCCAAGCTTCGTTCACCAACAAGTGCCATTATCACCATCTCTCGACTCCGTAACTATGGACTAATTTCGCCCGAAGAGTCGGCCCGGACAGTTAATCGGTTTTTTAGCCCCCGTCCGCAAATTCCAATTTTACGCGCAAAGAAATTTCCGAAAGTTAAGCGCGACGCGTAATTGCGTTTCCTCCGTCGCCGCCGCCGTGACGACCGCCACGTGGAAGAAGAAGAAGAAGAAGAAATACGCGCAGTCGCGTAATTCGTGCAGCACCCTCCGTGCGTCGTTGCGCATTAAGCTGAACGCGCACGCTCCCGCGCGATAAATCGAAGTTCGAAATGCGAAATGAATGAACGATCCGGAAAAAAGAAAAAAAAAAAAGAACAGAATCTAAAGTAAAATTCCGCGAACGGACCCGCGAGTCGCCCTTCCCGCGTTCCCGGACGAGCGAAAAAGAACGGCGAAAATTTTTCAATCCACCTCCCGCGCTTCCACTTTTTCCTCACGCAATGTTTCCCCGAGTCACAGTCTCTTCCTTTTTTCTCATTCTTCTGTGCGAATTCGTCCAAAACTTCATGAAAAGCGCGCGTCCGTTCCAGCTCGGCGGAGAGACGCGGAGCAACCGGGGGAGCGGTAAGACGAGACGATCATCTCGACGCGGAACAATGAGCGGCACAGCTCGGCCGATTCGAAATCACTGTTGAGCCTGCTCGTTCGCCGGAACGAAAAGCGTGTCGAGTCGATTAAAAATGTATGCGGGCCGTGCGCTAAGCAGCGGATATTCGAGAATAGGCCTCGGGGGATCAGCTCCGGCACTACAAAGCGAGCGAGAGAAATAGAGAGAGAGAGAGAGAGAGAGAGCGACATACGTCTATCGAGGGACGAGAAGGGGAGAAAATCGATGGAGGATCGAAAGGGGAGATCACTTGCTGCTGCCAGGCAAGCTCGAATATTGCAAGCAACGAGAGGGCGGGAAGAGAGCGAGAGTGAGGGAGGGGAGAAGAGGCGGAATGCTTAGTAAGCACCTCTGAAGGACCATTTCCTCGAAGCTTGCGTTCCTAATCGCATCGTAGTCATCTATATTATTACGAGGCTGCCGCGCATAACCCCCGAGATCGCGGCGTACGGTGGATGCAAAGGTCTCAACCTACAGCCGAGCAGGTCGGCCCCTCGTCGAGCAGCCCGTTCACTCCGCCGCCTGCATCCTCTAGCGCCCTTATTGCCCTAGGCGAAACCCTCTTCTCGCCCTTCTCCGGCCTGCGCCTCGTCCCGCGCGGACCTCCAGCGGCGCGCACGTGCTTCTCTCTCGGCTCCTCGCGGAAATAATCGGCTGGGCCCGCTTTCGAACAGCCCCTTTTCCGATTTTCGATCGCAGAGTGCCCGTCGCGCGGCGAAGCCGAGGCTGTCGAGGAGGGGGTGGCTCGACGGCTTCGTTTCTTGCGCGCGAAAACGCCGGAAAAGACGAATAGGTGGGAGCGAGGGAGAAGAATATGAAATATCGCGCAGAATGATATAATGTAAGGCGGACGCCGAAGAATTTGTAACTGGCTTCTCTTACAATACTCGAAGGGACTAATTCCCAACGCGCCTAATAAACAACGCATCTGTAAGACTATCTATCTCTTTTTGGTCTTATCGCCGGGTGAGAAGGGGGGAGGGGCAGCGGGGTTGGTCCGTCTATATTTCCGGTGTTTATCTCCAACGAGAACGTAGAATCCGTGAGGATAAAACCCTGACGGCGATGTCAACGTTCGATGGTTGCGGCGGCGGTTAGCGCGACGGCGATAATATTATCGGGAGGAGCAATTTATTTCCCGCGCGAATGTTATATCTAAAGTGCCCGCGAGAACGTGTTTGTTCGTCCAGCGCGGCCGAGATTATTTTCATGTTGACTAAATTAAACTGGAATACAGTTCGGCGTTCAACGTTCACAGCGAAAATAACCGCGATAGAAGGGGGAGGATGGACNGGGAGAAAGGACGAGCAGATTTTCCGCGTCAACGTCGGACAATAATCGATACACCCGCCGGTTGTTGTCTACCGGTGTGTCGCACACCTGTGTTTTTATTACATTGTAGTTCGCGCCGAGTTTAATTAGAGACTCCACGGGTGGTAACCAAGCAATCTATCTGTAATGTCCCGCGGCGTCAACTCTCGTTTTCTTCCCCATCGGTCGACTAATTAAATAAATATAGGACACGCAACGTACCACCGTTGCGTTGTTGTTCTCCGATCGATAACGAGTCGTCCCGTCCGATGGTGGACGGACTCTCGCCTCCGCAAATACGTGCACACGCGCGCGCACAGACACAGCGAAACCGCCGTTAACACAAATCAAAAACCCCGAGACGAGAAAGGAGAGGGCGAGAAGCGCGTTTAATTAGAAATGTTTGTTCTGTAATCAGGAAGAATGTAAAGAAGGAGTTGTTATGTTCGTTCCTTAATGCCTGGTTAAGTCAGCGTAGCTTCGCAGAGAGAGAGAGAGAGAGAGAAAGAGAGAAGGAAAAAAGATTTTCGTTATTTAGATGAATTCGTAGAACAAAGTAAGTATATCGAAGAGTAACACAAATATCATGTCAAAAATTAACACAAAATTAACACGTTAATCGGCATTGAAGTATAAAGTGTGGTATTTTTAACGTTCACAAGTTATTTTAACGCTTAAACATGTTGAATACCGACACAACATAAAGTAGAGAGATAACATAAATGCAACGTTAAATTAACATACAGGTGTGTTAAAAATTTAATAGAAAATTTCACAAAAATCTTAACACGATCGATTTTAACACGAGTACAAAATATTTTTTTTTACCATATATCAACAATCGGAATATCAATACGAAGGAGGGGAGGGAGGAGCTTGCCCGATCTTGCGAGTATCAAGAAAAGCTTATAAAAGACGGTTCTAATTCGATCAGCTGCTCTTAAATGCGCGCTAATTGCATAAATCGTCGGTCCTTAAAGCAATGAATTTTTAAGCGCGAGCGCGTCGCGCTCTCCCTCATCCATCTCATTGGCTGCTCTCTCGGCGCGGGGGGCTGTTATTACACCCAACTTTCGAGGCGCGTCCTCGCGGTCCCGCCGGGGTAAATAAGCGCGAAGACCGAGAAAGGCCGGGAAACGCGCACAGGGGAGAAAAACTTAAGGCGAAGGAGGAACGCGGGATTGGACGAAGGGTCGTCGTCGTCGCGCGAGGAAGTAAGCGGAGAAAAAACAAGAACAAGAGCAAGTAAAAGGGTAAAAAAGAAAGAAAGAAGAAGAGGAAGAAGAAGGGAAGAAGAGAGAGCGACGTAGGGCGAAGGGAGCGGGGGGTGGAAGGAGGTCACAGAGAGGGCGTCCCTGGGATGAATATTAAAATGTAAAGTTCCCAGCAAATTAATCGCGTTAACGTCAAGGCATTTTCTCGCGCCCGTTCTATCTCTCTTT